>NC_071319.1:4241389-4841389 GCF_027563975.2 Plodia interpunctella | reverse complement strand
TATAAGTATTATTTAAATGTGGTGTGAAAAATTGTATGAAATAAAACTTGTTATACGCAGGATAATGAAAACGTCTATGTTAGAAAATATCACTTGATTAAAGAAGCATTTGAAATTATTATTAAGCTGTTCAAGTATCCTTAATGTACTATAATGATTTTATACATAGCCATAATCATCATTAACGTCAACATTTTCATACACATCGATTAACACAACATGTTTTTGCACATAGGCTACGAAGTTTTTTTTTTCTTTTAAAATTCGACAGCATTATTATATAAACTTTCTTTTTCATAAATAGAGTATTTAATAAAATTAATAGTATCGAAATCTATAGCATTTTGGGTCGACTACCTTCTTTTATTGTCGTCATTTTTCTGACTATCGTAATACAACATCCAAGCTTTGCCCCCATATCTAGCGCAGTCTGACAACCGTCGACCATCGGCGCTGCCAACCGAACCGCCGGAACGCAGACACCCGAAAACGATATATTAGACTGGTAACCCTAGCTAGAGTTACGACCTACGGAATTCACGTATATAAACCGAGTATTGCATTCAAAAAAGGAACAAAACAGTTTTGTTCCGAATGCGGTTTGAATTTTTTGAAATTTCAATTTTAGAATGTTGTTTAGAAAATAAATTGGGCCGGCTTTTTTGCTCTGAACTGTATTGGTTGGTATACGCAATTATTTGTCGAACGTGTGAAAACATAGGTTTTATCGATACTCAAAGCGAAATTTATTCCAGTTTTAAAAATAAACTAATTATGAATCGATCAATTTTACGGAACGACCGAATTAATGGTTAACATTCTTGTTTAAAAGTTTTTTATTGAAAGTTTTTTATTCCACTGACACTGACAATGACGCCAGCCAGCATTACCGCCAGTAAATTATAAAAAATAAAAAAAACAATTATACAATTTTTTAAATAAAATGTAACACTTTACAGCTCGTAAACAAATCTTTGTGTGGCGCCTCCTTTCTTGCGCCCTTTGCCAAATATTGTGATTAACGCGGTTACATTTTATATGTGATGCAATGTATGTGTCGCCGCCAACACTAGCACAGCCATTTATCTGTACAATTGTTTTTTTTTGGAAAATGTTTAAATATGTATTTACAGAAGATGTCAATGTTCTGACAACTTAGGATGCCGAAGATCGTGTGAAAGTAGAGAGTAGGGGAGAAAAAGTAGGGGCGCTGTAAAAGTTTAAAACAAAAAAAAAATTCTAAAGACGTCTTTGCCAAATCTTCGGTTTCTTTTTTACGTTGATCACGGGCTTCGCGGCCTCACAACCCCGAATGTGACCGGGATTACGCGAGGATGAGAGAAAAAGGTTATAACTCCTAATTTCATCAGAAATTCTTAAACCAGCACTGCCTCGAATTTTATATGTGTATACCTAAATCCTATAAAATCGTATGTAAAATACCGTAATCTGTTCAAATGTTGTTTCAGCCGGAGAGATTGAACGTGTTCAAAAACGACCAGGACAGTTGGGACTACACATGTGAGTATTGTATTGACATAGGGACAGAACTTTATTGACTTTTGTGGACATAGGATTTATATAAATTCATTGCGACTTTCCGCGAGAAAAGGTACCCCGTGGATGAAGGTCGCAGTTTCACTAGCTCATTTTATTTACCCCCGCAAAAAGAGGGGTGTTATAAGTTTGACTGCTAAGTGTGTGTGTCTGTCTGTTTGTGTACATGGCCCCGTAGCTCATCAACTGGTGAACTGATTTGGATCAGGTTTTTTTGTTTGATAGCTAATTGTTATGCGGTGGTTCTTAGATTTCTTTGATCGAAATCAGTTCAGCCGTTCAAAAGTTGCAAGGAAATAAATATTGAAAGTCGGGTTTTTTAAATTTGTCTAACAAATAAACTTGTAATAGACTAGCCTAATACCTCCAGGATTCGTTCGGATAAACCGTAATAAGTTATACACCTTCCTCAGAAATCACACTACCTATTGAATTGTGAGATCCGTCTGGTAGTTTATGAGTTTATCGCGTTCATGCAGACAGACGCAACAAACCCTACCTTCTTTTTATAATAAGTAAGGATCAGTATAAGACTGCCTTCCATATGGTAGCTTTTCACGTGTAACGTCCCTACGTTCACTACATACCACATGTGAAATCGTAAAATATCATATTTTTGACAAATTAATTATGAGATATTAACCCGTCGATCGCGGGAATCGATAGACAATAGATAAACAATAGCACCGATTCGTATGATAGACGTGGATATTGTTCAATATATCACTTGATTTATTAAAGCTTTGTTATATGATTTGACAAATAAGAAAACAAAAAATGATAATAGTTTGTCTATTGGTTCTTATGGAGATATAATCTATGAATCAATAATCTTAAATTAGACCAAAATAAACACTTTTTTGCTTTGAATAATTTATTAAATATTTTTTCTCAAACCTACAAACTACTGGCATAATTTATGTATTTTTTTTACGTTTTCATCAATTATGTGGTATGTAGCTAGGTGTTTGTATTTTATAAATTGAAGGGGATCAAATTTAATATTAACTTTTCCAAAAAATTATTTTTTTATTACTAAAGAAAAATATATTTATTGGAAAGGTTATTATAATTACAGTAAGTAAATAGAATTATATGTTTAAATTTATTTTATATGCATATTTATAAACCCTAATAATCCCTTGAAAAAATACTGGCTTGATATAATTGCCGTTTGAATTCTCTATAATATACAAATTAGTATAATTTCAAGTGCCTTATTATCAAAAATACTAAATACTTATTCACACGGGCTCCAGTTCGCAGTTTGTATTGTTAGAAGTTTTTATTTGTGAAACTAATAGATACAGGAAAAAATCCAAAATATCATAATAAATGAGAAACTGTCGATTGGAGCCGCAACATGGCACAACACAACTCGAACAAAATTCACAGAGAAGTTCTAACATCAAACGTAAATCGACAAAATTGTTCTAAATATTTAGTGTATTATGTAGGTATTCATTAACTTTTTTATTTTAATTTCATAGAAGTTTTAAATTATTATTTACAGAAAAAAATTAACATGAAACGCCCTTAACAAAAAATGGGTTTCATATATAGTAGTATATATTAAATTCATTTCTATTAATACTTTAACAATAAATTCCATTATTCTTCATCCGATAATTTCCAAAACTATATACTCTCTATCAACAAAACCAATTTTTGTTTTTGTTAAAACTTCTACAATGTTATATAGAAATCTTTCACAACGGTTAGAAGTGGAAAGATTAATGCATTATATAAAAAAGGTTTTTTATATATAATACAACCCTCTTAAGAATATTCTTTATTTCCAAGTGAAAAGTGTTGGTAACAAAAGATGACTGCGTGGGCTTTTGTTAACTTTTAAAAAGTGTTTTAAAAGTATTTTCCTCGAGTCGGTCACACTGACATTGTCGGGTGCTGGTCCTTCGGTGTCAGTCTTAAAACGACCGTCTATTGTATGTAGTATCGTTGTAGATTGTGTATATAATGCTATTGCTGAGGGTTAAAGTAGAAAATGGCTGCGGTGAAGTATGTTGCACCGTTTCTTCTTCATCTGGGCTTTGGAAGTCGGCGATAGACTTCGTTTTAAGAAATTTTTGACGTAAATGAGTGATGTATATCATCCAAAGTTGAATTAAGAAATTTGAATTTGGCATTATACGATATGACGACTTTCTTGACAATAATAATTGTTTTATTTGCATTTTCCTCTCTATTGTACATTGTAGCTGATGAATCGTCAACTAGAGCAGAAGTTTCGTCACGATGTTTTCCTTCACCGGAAGCAAGTGGTGGTCGATGTAAAATGCTATAATATACAGGATTCATAATGACACGAGTAGAATTTTCCATGGCAAATAAAATGTGTCTAATGTAATAATTTGCAAATAAATAAACTAATGATCATAGGCATTATAACGGGTATTATAAACTGTTCATATCAAGCATACTTTTTGAGTCTAAAAGTAATCTAGAGATTTGCAATTTCCCATGGCGGAAGTGTGCCGCCTTCGCCGGAAGTCAACTTGGTTGGAGGGAAAGCGCTTTTAAGGTTATAATGAATTCACTTTTATGGCAACACTGGATCTATTTTTAAAAGGCTTTTAAATTTACTTTAGGTCGCTATGAATAAAATAATTTATATTGAGTGTTTTATTATTGCGAAACGAATGATTTCTTAAGGTCTGTTAGATAGTTGTGTATGCCTTAGTGGCCATTGTGTGTACAAATAAACATTTTAACTGTCTATTTATATTTACCAATACATAATTCATATATCACTTGGATTAAAAACATAATTCATTAATTAATGATTGTAATGAACATATCGAACGACTGTAAAAGGCATACGATTTAAATAAATACAACATTGCCATTCATTTTTTATGCTCATCCATCCATCCATTTCCAAAATCATCTCGAACAGAGAAGGACTGAAAAAGACCGGATCGAGCCAAATGTTGGTTGATGCACTTAGCATAAATTTGCACTTTTTCATAACGAATTCTGCATATAATTCAATGCAGACCAGCTTACATAGAACTTTAACAAAAAACTGAGCTGTACTATCTTGTATTGGTTTAGACAGATCAATGTATATTGGTCAGCTATATTCTTTGCGTCCGATGATAATTCAGCCGAATTCGGCATGCATCCAGCCAGTTGGTCATGACAAAGAGAATTGGGGTAATTTCTATTTGTTAGTATAACACCCATTAGTTAGATTGTTGCGGTATTTATGGCGTTTCAATGCGATTTGATAGGCGATTATTATTGGTTATTGTGTACAAAAACCGTAACCGAGTGATTTTAATTCGATTTTTATCAGTACCTTAATCAGTCACTGCTGTATTTTCTTCCATTTTAATGTCATTCTTATAATTTATTGTATCTAAACACTTTATTACAATTATATTTGTATTGTGTACTCGGATAAAAATTTAGTTACATGTATTTATTCGATTTTGTTTTGGGGGATGATAGCATTTTAAATTTACATACCTGTGAACGGTGAAACATGTAGGATTAAGTTTTTCTTTTAACACCACATTGTAAAAAAATGTAAACTCATGTTTTTGCAAATCAATGATATTTGTCTTTGTCTTTGTAGTAAATAAGTCTCTGAAAACATCTTAGTGTATTGAGTTCATTAAAACTACATAAAATATTAATCTTAGAAGTACTCACTTTACTCTCTCAGAAGTTCACTACTCTCAGAAGTAATACAAATAACAAAGTAGAAACTTTTACAGAAGTTCCACGTTGGGCGCCAATTTTGAAGCGATCCAATAAATCCCAGATCGCTAGTCAAAAACTATTGAAGTGAAACGAAGTTACGAAGAAAAACTAGTTATGTAACAACGTTTCATAAAAATGAATGTTAAACAAGATATTCTTTGCAGAAACTTCTTGAACTATTCAACATCCGTTGAATAGTATAAAAGAGTGTTCCGTACTTTAATTTTAATTATTATGACAAAAGTATATGAAATGAAATTTGTTTTTTCATTGTATAAATTTGATAAGTCTGAGAGATTTAACAGGATCGTAGCATATGGAAATTCCTAGTCTTTGCGTATCTCCATTGGAAGCAGGCGAGATAATAATGTATGCAAATGTTGTATGTTACTGAAATACGTGTGAACTCAACTTGAAATTTCTAACGGAAAGAGTTAGAAATATTCTTCGTTTTCAACGCATCAAAGGCAAAGACAATTTGCAGAAACATGAGTTTACAGTATTTACAAAGTTATGTTACAAAAAAAACTTAATCCTAACTGCTTCATAGGCTATGGATATTCATTTAAAGATCGATGTCTACACATCCCATGTAGTAAGTAATAACCCCAAAACTAATAATTTTTAAACGAATTGTAAATTTAGTCAGCATACTGTAATTCGTTCAGGGATGTTACTTTCAAATTTTTGCTATGCCAGGGGTTCAGTCAGTTTTATTTACGGACTTCTAAAAATTCCAGTGCACAGGTAAATCTTTCCAGATTGGAAAGTTGGGATAATGCACCGGAATAAATTGAATTCCAATGCATTCGTACAATATTGCCTTGTTTTCGAAACATAATACGCCATTTCTAAAAGTAGGTTAACATTATGTATGGACAGATTCAGTGTTATTCGGTTTTAGATTGGAAAAGGAATATTTTATCTGAATGAAGTTATTGAGACATTAAAATTTTTGATATTAAGCTTACGTGTATTATCACAACTTACTACGTTGGGCAAGGCGAGAATAATTTTTGTAGAGTATTTTAGTAGTAGAGTCTCGGCTTCGCTCGGTAGAAACCATGTTTTATACGTTGTAATGATGACAATTATGAAACGATAAATGTAGAAGACCAACGACAGAACAAAACACTGAAGGAGCCGGTTTGTAACCCACCAGACCCTTGGTCAGAAGACACTATTTGGGTCCCGGGAAAGCGGTGTATGAAACTGGCATAGGACCGGAGGAAGTGGCGCAAAAGATGGAAGGCTATACCCATAAGTGGATTGATGTAGGCTGAAAATTAAACGTAAACTATGAAGTGGTTTAAACTCGCTTACTAGGAGCAGACCAATTTATCGTAATCTTCTCTGATTTAACATAACTACACACAAATAAGACTGACAGATATACAGACATACATTGATTTTAAGTCACCTAAAGAGTATATTTAAAACTAGACGAAGCATCAAAGCCAAACACGAATTGTCTGCGTTTCCTTTGTGTACGTACCTTTACGCAGACGGTGTTGGCGACAATTTCCATACAATAAGGAGGTCAGGAGCCGCAAACCGAGTGCAATTTCCTATCCCCCAACACTCGCCGGCCGCCTTCTTGCTTCCGGACGCAGAGTTAGGAAGAATTTGAATGTCTTCATCATGGACAAATTATGGTCCTTCTAGGACAGCAGAATTCATGCATTCTATTATTAGCGTATTGTCATATAATGACTATTAGAAAAATTGCAATAAGAAATCTTCTCTCTGGACTTGCCTCTTGGTCTTCGTGAGGACTCGGAGAAAAGAGGATTTAGAGTTTAATAATACGATCTCACTCACATCAAATTCAAATTTTATACATTAACAGGCGTGGTGATATTCAAATAATTAAAATTTATACACCGCGTACATATTTACATACTGCGTACCTTACACAGTCCAGCCTTATGCACTCAAAGTTTAAATAAATAAATATTAAATTACGTTTAGAAGGTACTAGGCTTTAAAGCACACGTTTTTTTTTTGTTAGTTTAGGTAGGGTAGGTAAGTTTATTTTTACAAAAAATTCAATACGGTTTTCAAACGTCATGTTTTTGTTATAAGTTGGGAAAATATTTAGCATAATTTCATCTGGTTGAGTACCAAACCCTAGAGATTGACACATAAAAACTCAAAAATAATGAAATATACAGTAAAATTGTTCACTAAGTCTGTGGGCTAGACCATTAGGCGTGAAGGGCTCGCGACTTTCTCTCGAGATTTTTATGAAGGCCTTTCAAATGCGCGCAATAAAGGGGAATGCAAATACTTGGATGCCTTTGTCGTCCTAATGAGCTATTGGTTACTCTATTCAATTATTTTGACGTTTTGACTTAATTTATAAAGGAAAGAATTTCATTACATAAAAAGCTTTTGCTTTTATAATATTCCACCAAATTGTAAATCGGATATCCCTCATCTAATTGTTAATTTGTCAGAAACAGAAGCGATTATAATATCGTCTACTAATAAATGTTTTATTCGCAAGATTTTAATCGTATTGGAATTAATATGAATTTATTTTTTCAGTATCAGCCAGACAGACCCAAATGAATTTATTTTATCCACAGCTAATGTGAAAGTGCAAGCTTTAGTACTTCACATTCATATTAAAAGTTCCATTTGGATATGATAATAAGCACTGTCGCACTCCAGTTCATATCATTTCATATCGGTGCAAGTTAATTTCCTGCGAAAATCAACAGTTTCAAATAAAACCCGGTAGAGAGAAACTCAAATATTATCGCGCAGTTCCAGATAGAGCAGATACAGAATATTGAGAAAAAGTCTGCGTATTTTTAAATTTAAATTAATCCATCGAATTACGAGCCATATAAATATAATGATAACTCGAATATAGATAACATAATATGCGATCTCTTAAAAGGCACAGTGTCGTGACTCTTTAAAAAAGGCGACCACGGACTAGCTTTTAGTATGTAGATTGTCTTTTTATTTTCAAATTGATAATATATAATGATTGATACATTTCGAATAAATCAACAGATTCTTTTTTCATACGTTGTTTAAACTAGTGCATAAGAAATAATAGAAAACATAAGAAAGAATTGTCTTTCAGTAATGGTTCTATGTTTTCATTATTTTGTAATGGTATGGGCTGAGCTTCGCTTCACTGAGTGTAGTTAGAATTCATTTCTATCATCACGTTTAGGTTGAAATATTTTCCATTGTGATATAGTTTATGTATTTCGTAGTAAAAGAATACAATTTTGAAGAAAGAACAGAATGTAGGTGAAAGTGATAGCTCACTTAGATATTCAACTCCGAAATTTTGAGCTTCATAATGATTTAATTTATTCGTGATAACTTGGATTCTCCTTTGCGGGTCTGGCAATAAAGTTTATAGTTTTTACTATTATCATTATCATAATTTTTATCAAACCTAAAACAATACAAATTGGTAAAATCAATAACAGATGTATTATATCGATTATTGAAAATAAAGAATTTTAATTTCATATTATACCAAGCTTCCCAAGATTATTCCAGACATGTAACTATTTTAGTGCCAAAAATATAAAGTTCTAGTACATAAACTATCTCGAGATCACATAAAATTCACCCGGGCAGGTATAATGATGATTTTTGGCACGACCCTCGCCGGATATCCGTAAAGTACAACCTTACTGGGCTGTTGTTAAATTTCTGGAATGATTCCAAAGACGACATGAGTGCCTCTTCTTGCTATACCTATTGTAATATTTTTGTTTATGGATATATGTAAGGTTTTACTACGCGTAGTACTGGAAACTGTAGACATCGGCATTTTCTTTCGTTTTGCATTAAAGAAAACGCGTATTAGACACATACGATAAATAATTTGTGACAATATCTTTTGTCACTCAACGTGCACTCGGTTTTACAACACAAATATTGCGGCTTTGAATGAGATAGGCCGGTAAGTTATATGGAAATTGTCTATCCCATTTGGCTACGCGAGCTCTTCCTCAGTTTTCTTTGTATTTGATGCAGACAATGTTGTTTTATTGGCAAATAAATTCACTATTTGTTGCGTATGTCTGCGACGTGACCGTTTAACTCCAGACGATAGCTCCTCAATGGAAGACAAATATTTTATTTTATTTAATCGAAAAAGGAAAGATCTTTCTTTAATCGAGAAAAATTTTAAATCCCATATCATAAAGTTGATTTATTTGCACTTTTCTTACTCGCACTTACACTATTTCTTCACACACTTTGACGACCTCGGTGGCGCAGTGGTAAAGTGCTTGCCTCTGAACCGAGAGGTCCCGGGTTCGAACCCCGGTCGGGTCATGATGGAAAATGATCTTTTTCTGATTGGCCCGGGTCTTGGATGTTTATCTATATATGTATTTGTTATAAAATATAGTATCGTTGAGTTAGTATCCCATAACACAAGTCTCGAACTTACTTTGGGGCTAGCTCAATCTGTGTGATTTGTCCTAATATATTTATTTATTTATTTATTATTTACATCACTTGATATGCGTACAGAAAGCCTGCAGTTGGAGATATAATAATTCGCACTTAATATTCTTTTTGACAAATGATACACCATCTCCGGACAAATCCACTTGCTTCTATTCATCCCTATATGCACTCAAACCTCAAGACCCGGGCCAATGAGAAAAAGGTCGGGGCACCGACCGGGGATCGAACCCGGGACCTCACGGTTCAAAGGCAAGCACTTTACCACTGCGCCACCGAGGTCATCATAATATGTATGATACTTTTTATACAATGTAACTAATTTGTGCAATAAAGTATTATTGTATTGTATGAAGCTACTCTCTTTCTGGCTAGAGCTTGAATTGTAGAATAAGCGTGGATCAACTATTGTTTCAGAATGTCTTATATCCTTTTATACTGTTAAAACACGATCGTTTCCACGTAAAAGACGCAGTTACAGTTTTTATTGGAACAGTGGAAAATGGATTACGAACAAGCAAAGTTACAGGTAGTTAGGAGTTTTCTTCAGGGAAACTACGCGCAGTTAGGGTTGCCGTGTATTAGTTTTCCAAGCTCATCCGGTTTTTTTTACGTAAAGATATGAAAAATGTCGTAGTGAGCGACTCTTTAATAGATATAATGTGCGGTGTTATTCTTTTTTTTCAATGTTAAGATATAAGACACAGTTATATAGTTATTGATTTAAATGTTTTTCAGGATCAGGAAAGGTTATTGAAAGACTTTATATATAGGCTTCACCTTGTTAATAGATGTGAAAATGTTTCTGATTTGTGACGTTTGATTATCATAGAATTCGAAGCTGAATTATAATACTCTCCTAATTAATAAATCTTTACTGTGCAAAGACTGTATAAGGTGAATTTAAAAAAAAAGTTATTTTTACAAAAATGTCGTTTTTGCCACAAGGTTTTATTTTCGGTAGAGAGATCTTGCGGCCTTTAACGCCTGACGAAAAACCCATGTCCGTGATGTAAACCGTCAGGGTCATGCTTATCATAATAATGCATTGTCGTGGAAACTGAAGCGACGTCGAAAATTTCTACTCTGTAGGACAACTGGAAGTAGGAGAAATCTAACTTTGATTACAGACAGACATGCAAACATCGAAACAGGTGAAACTAAATAAAGCTTGTAAATGAATCACCCTTTCTCGAATCACTGTGTAAATCTCGATCGCACAATGAGTTTCACAAGTTGATGCGCGATTGTGCTACGGATCGGCTTGTTAGATTCGCAATGCATCAGGAGGCAAAGCAAATAAAGTTGAGAAACTTCCACTTTTCAATTCTGGAAGCGTCGGTGTTGTTGTCAAATAGGATCTTTCGATTTCCCAAAGGTGATCTTGCAGGTTGTAGACTTTGCTTTAGAAGAAGCGTCCGTATTCTGATATCTGATTCGGAAAATTGAAGATACGATTAAATTTTAAAGTCGTTTATTGCGTTTCTGTGAAATGTTGAAATTATAATTGCAGATAATATTTCTGTAATCTTAGCTGTATTAAATAAATTGCGAAAGGAGAAAATGTATCTGTTTCATTTATTGACCGGTTGACTTGAAGAGATGCCTTCATGGGATAAGTTCACCGTTGCATTTAAGTTTTCTCTTTGAAAAAAAGTTTTCTCTTTGAAAAAGTTTTCGTCTTATATACTTTTTTGATTTGCTGTGTGCAACGAAGTTATTTCTTCTATTAAGCCATCTTTAATGGAAACGAATAGTAATTTATTTCTTACGAAATGGTGAAAAATATGGTGACTGAAGTTATAATGTTAACAACGGGCAGTGCAAACTTAGTCCGCCGTAATTGACGTAGAAATTCTCAAGTTTAGTTAAAGAAGGTTGCAGTAATACTTACGAGCTATTGTGTCCCATAGATTTTTTCCCATATTTTGCTGTCAGATTGAATATGATTCCATCCATTCTCTTCCATTCCGTTCCGTACTATATCTGTCATAAATTTACGAATTGGGCGCGACGGCCGTGCCAGCCGCGAATCGAGGGTACCAATACTGGAAGTGACAACATCTTTTTACAAGATTTTATTTAACTTGCAAGTTAACTATGTCTCGGGTGAAATCTAGCAACTCAATTTTGAATCTTCAACCCATTGAGCTGAAATTTTGGAAATAATAAATAAATATTAGGACAAATCACACAGATTGAGCTAGCCCCAAATTAAGTTCGAGACTTGTGTTATGGGATACTAACTCAACGATACTATATTTTATAACAAATAGATATATAGATAAACATCCAAGACCCGGGCCAATCAGAAAAAGATCATTTTCCATCATAACCTGACCGGCGACGGAACCTCTCGGTTCAGGGGCTCTCACTTTACCACTGCGCCACCGAGGTCGTCGGAAAGTACACACGTTTAGTGACAATGCATTATTATGATAAGAATGTCAAGGGTGCATATAATTTTTCTTTGTGTATTTTTCTGCAACACCATTTTCCACCTTTCTTTTCAACTGTGGTTTTGCTGAAACAAATTTCATTTGATATACAAGCAACATCTTTGTACTCAACTTCCTATTTACTGTCTGCCTCTTCTATCTATGTGTACATAAAGTGATTAATATATAAATTATAGCTAAACGATCCATACCTGAAGGTTTTTATAAATCTTTGCCCAACTAAAATTTATGGGTGAGGTTGGTTGATTTTAATGTATTATTTCCAGTTGATGTAACTGCTTGTATCCACCTTCCGTGACATTCTACGTTCAGAACAAAAACTACCAGTCCCCGCGAACTTATCACGCCACGTCTAAAACCACTGAAATATTCATCGGACACACAAGGACTGGAAAAACCAACTTTATTTTTACTAATTTTAAGGCCTTTGTCCATTGAAAAGTCAGTGCCATTTCGCTGTCGTATTATTCTGCTTAATCAATTTTGAATCTTAAACGTTGGTTGTTAGAGTTGGATTTTCTCGAGCGCTTGGTTTAAAAGGACCCCTAGTAGTTTATCGGATTACAAAATAAATGAATCGTAATAAAGTGCCTGTCGTTTTAGCAGTAACAGTTCCGGAAAGCGTTGAGTTGATGTACTCTATCATAACAGGAATGGCTTACGAAAAAACATGTCGTTATGATAATTTGGACATTTAAATTCTCATTGTCCTGGTCATGTTTAATAAAAAATGATAAATAGAATATGGGTACTTGTAATTTCAATTCCGCTGTGTATCACCCGTGTCACAAACCAGTAATAAACTAGAGGTGAAACATAAAATATGCGTATGAGTTTTTTTTTTCTTTCTTTTATAATAATCTCTTTATAAATAAGAAAATATAATAATGTAAATTACACAGTTTTGGAGACGAGAGTTTCAATCGCGTGGGGCGCCATAGACTAAACAATTACAATATAATATGTATTACTTTTTGATAGATTGTGTTTTCATGCGATAGCCAAGTCGATCTTTTTATTTAAAACGTAAAAGATTTTTAATATTGATATGATAATAACTTAAGACAGAAGGTCCCTTATGGATACATGGATCTCACTACTTATTACGGTAGAAAAACTAAGCTGCGAGACTTGGGTTTTTTACAGGAAGTTTTTGATGGTATTTAGTCTTAAAGAATATAGCGGTTTTATGTGCTTATTTTTTAGCGGATAGCTCCACTTGTCACTAGGGCACTAGGCATGCTGATGATTGTGCGAAGTGGAGACAACAATGTAGGAAAGCGGTCAATGGGCTCCGACGCTCAACGGCTAAGGAAATAATCGGGAAAACGCTCAGATGCCATTAAGAAATTTGCCATCAGATAATGGTAGTTATAAAAGTCATATCAGATGCGATTTGAGTAAAATCTGACACTAGTTTTAGCAATAACCGACTTGATAAGATAGAAAGACTATTAGTATTTGACTAGCTTTTGCCCGCGGCTTTGCCCGCGTAACTGTGTGGCTTCGAACGCAACTTATAATCACGGGTTCTAAGCGATGAAACCTATACCAGATTTTAAGTTAGACCAAAGAAATCGCATCAAATTCAAATCAGTAGTTTTTGCGTGATGCGCGAACTAACATACAGACAGAATGATAGACCGACAGACAAAAAAAAATTGCTGTATTAGTCCCATAAAGATCCACCATAATTATTTTTCTTTATTATCTCCTTTGTACAGACAAAGCTCTCTACCAATTTTTTATAGATTTAGATTGGTTATGAAGCCTTTGTGTATTCTATATTTCCCACCGCGTTTAGTATTCATAGCGTCCGCCCGTCGTCTCTATCGAGTGTACTATCCTCAATATTTTATTCAATTATATGTAAAAAACCCTTCTACTTTGTTGCTGTTGTCGTCGTTGTTCGAAAGATGTTGGACACTCGTACTATTTCTAAATTATACTGTTTTGTGTTCAAAATTATTTTAGGTGGATTCAGTGGTTTAGATTATTCTAATGTCGTGTACCTTAGAACCAATTTTTAGTCTTAAACTTGTGTTAAACATGTTTTATGAACCACTCAAGATATTAAGCAAGTAAAGTAAGTATTAAGCCTGGTACGTCTACCAGAAATAGTCAAATTCGTACGTTTAATAACTTAGTAAGTTGTAATGTGTCTTGTTAATAAGGATTTCAATTATGATATAATTAGATTCTGTTGTTACTGGAATAACAATGATTTAATTAGTCTTAAGGACGGTACCTTATTAATTATAATTATTTAAGATAAGGCAATACGCCTAATGAACATAATGTATGGAACAGGCAAGTATGTTGTGGAGCTGCAAAATAGGTTGGTTTATTCATTTTTAGTAAAAAGACAAAATTCTCACATCAATTAACACACTGAAAAAGAAGAAGAAGAATTCAAATTATTCCATAGTTTTTATAAAAAAGTTACTAAACAATAGACCATAACAAAAAAAATGCCTTTTAACGTGACGTTCGTACAAAAAATTTTAAGGCCGCTCAAGTTTAAGTCTTGGGGCAATTAAACTTAGATATTAAGATATAGGTAAGATAATAACTTAAAAACTTACCCAATTAAACTTACAAATTTAAATCTAAATAAGTTCTAAAAACAAACATAGAGCTACATAGAATAAATAATTTGTAACTTCTATAGAGCCCGAGCTGAAACTTATTTTTGTAAATGCTACATACAAAATTGTGGACCTATTAAAAATGTCCCATTTTTATCTTCAAACAGTGTTTACGTAGTATCTTTGTTTCATTAAAAGTTTTAATGAGATGCCCTGTTCATTACAAAGGCAAAGGGATTTTTTTTATAAAAGGGAAAATTGAACAGCGTCCCACGTTGGGTGTCGAAACCTTTTTCGCTTCAACACTTCGCCTTCAAAGTGACTGATAGACTATTTTTTTCATTCATTAAACGTTGTTATTGTTTATAACATTATTAAATGTTCTTTTTATTATATAGGCGCCTTTTTTCATTTCAACGTTTGTCCTTACAATTTCTTAGCTATGTATGGAAAATTTGGGAACTGCCTCTTTTCTAGCAGATGAGATGATGCCAGCAACTTCGGAGGGGTTTTCTTAAATTTTCAATCTAGTTATTATTTTAATAGCGTATTTACTTTACGCTATCTAAGGGAAATAGCTAAGATGTTAATTGCAAATTCACTACTTTTACTGCACTGTTTATTTCAGGTTAACTTGACATAAAGTTGACTGTGCCTATTATAAAAAAAATAATTTATGTGACAAGCTTTTATTGAAACGACAAAAAATTGGAAATTACCATGTATTTTATTAGCGGAAATTTCCATTCGATAAGAATGGGTGGAGCGCGGGGGATGTTCTTCGTTTGTGTATATTTTTATCTTTTAAACATATTGTACAAAACTCGTCAAGTACACTCTAATATTGAGCCTTCAATCCGCATGTGACGGGCTTCCCTTTGTTATTGTCTTGTACGGTAGGGTTGCCAGAATAAAAAAAAAAACATAATATTTTAAATGGAAAATCTTGGCCACATCACGTATATTTGTTTACAAAAGAAGAATTGTTCGAAAAACAGTTATTAGCTAAGTTAATTAATTTGATTTAAAAATAGAACTATATAAAAGGACAGACTAATATCTATATATATATCTATCGTTGGATCTATAAAAATCAATTCGAAATTGATGTGTCATTGTCGCTTAGAAATTATGCGTTCCATATCATGCTACATGTGCATTAACAATAAAGTTTTAAAAAATATATATATACTGATCCATTTTTGGTACAAAAACACAAATTAAACTAAAACTAAGAGAATGTATACAAATTTTACAAAAATATGTCTCCTTTAAATGTGATTTTTGCAGCCCTATCTATAAATAGACAGAGGGGGTGGCATCCGAAAAATGCCTTGTTTATCATCACAACCCTTAGCCCCCGGCTAATAACAGGTCCCGTAATACGAAGCGAGTTCAACTCAACCGCTTCCTTCAGTATTATGGAGTGGAGATATGGCAAACCCTCCAAGATATTCTTGTTACTACAACAACCAAACCATAGTCATGATACATTAAACACTCCAACTGATCCGAAAATTGACAATAATAGAATGCAAGTAGTAATTAAAGTCTATTTTGTTTTACAAATCGTAGCTTATTTGAATGAATGAACTTAAGTAATGAAGCACAATAAATCCTTACCTACATATTATAAAATAAAGACGCGAACCTAGTGCGCGGATTTTCATGCGGTTTCCACCAATAGATGGTGTAATTCCTGGGAATAGTTTAGGTGTATAATTTATTGCGTTTTTACCCGGGCGTAGCTGGGGCGGGCCGCTCGAACAAAACTTACAAACACATTTGTCCGCACGAATCCCAATCACTTCTATACAAACAGCTACAAAATAAAAATTATCTCTATAACATTTAATTTCTATATAAAAATTATCACACTATGGTATTTTTTATTAGACGATAAGAGAGTCAAACAAATTCTTTCCAGAATACGTCTTCGGAATTGAGAAAATAAAATTTCCGAAGCTGCAGAACCGTCTTGCGTCCCATAACGAAATAGCGAGGCCTAATTCGATGCCTCCAACTCCATTACTGATGATAATCTAATAGAACACGTAGAGGGGCTGTTGGCTGTGGAGCGCGCGTCATTTGTTTCACAGTCGCCCAAAAACTTGCATGTAACTATGTGAGGATTTTTGTTATTCAGTCGCATAACATTTACGGATTTTGATTTAAAGTTTCATGGGTAGGATATAACCTGGAATAACACACAAAGGACTTTTTCTCTTGAAATTCATAACATATCGGGCCCGATTCTCTCGCTATCGGATGTATGTAAATTCATTTCCTCCATTTTGCAGACAGACAATCGAAAAAGTTCGTTGGATCGATGATTTCGATTGAATTTTTTCAATTGTAATTTTCTGTAAATATAGAAACTGTGTTAAACCTTTAAATAATTGAGAAAATTTACTAAATTAATTTTGATAGCGCTCACGTAATCGAATTGGAATTAGGCCGCGGATTTTGAGCGCGCTCTATTGTAGATACAAAAGCTTCTCTAACTTTATAGTATACACCCATGTGTAAGGGTATCCTTGATTTGCAATATCAAATCTGACACAGAATTCGAAAATCGATATGAGTTTCGACATTTGATGCGCATTAAGTGTGACATGCACACTGCTCATCTGTAGTTTCAGTTGTTTCCATCGACTCAATTACTGTCAAATCGAATAATCGTAATCGAATCAAATAATCATTGGTTTGTGATTTCTGCTAATGGTGGAATTTCGAACAATATCTACTTAACTTGTTTAATTTTAAAGCAGTTGGCTACATGTCTCTGAAATGGGATTTATTATAATACATTCGTTCATTCGTGATCAAAATCTGTTTTGTTATGTATGAAAGAGGCATGACATACTTTAGTAAAGTTCCTACCTATGTTCTTTATTGGTAAAGTAACTTTACCAATTTGCATTACTAAATGTCAGTATGCAACGTCCGAAAAATCTGGATGTTACATTAGTATTTTTGGAATACCAGATCTGGAATACCAGATTTACTATTCCTTAACATTAACTCTTAACTTTCATGATTCTAGGTCAACCCTATAATATGTTTTGATTACATTGTCACTCACATTTTTAAGCACATTTGATTTTTCACAACTAAATGAGACTGTAGGTAGACTCGAGTATCCATACTTACTTATATAATAAATGCGAAAGTCTCTCTGTCACGATTTCACGGCTTGATTGAATTTCATGAAATTTAGAATATTAGTGAACCGAGGTCAAATATAGTTTACAGCAGACGGAACTGCGGGCAACAGCTAGTTTGATACACGTGTAAATTTCCACTTGAATGCCTCTAAGCATACCTGAGAAACGGGTCTTGACAGACGGACAACGAAGTGATCCTATAAAAGGTCCGTTTTTTCCTATGTAGTACGGAACCTTAAAAAAACAAAATTTACTCTTAAAACTACAATATTTTTAGTACCTTATATGTGCTTTGCGGGGTAAATCACGAGATACCGTCTTGATGAAATGTCTTCTATCTGGACACTTGTGTTTCCCTCTTATAGTGCGATGATACGCTGTGGATTTAACGCCACCTCCTTAATGGCACTTGGCCGAGAAGGTACAGATTTTAGGACTAGTACTTTCAGTGTATCATTATCTCATTATTTGGTGCGTGGAACAGTCTCTGCAAGTGGCTTATGTTACTTCTGAAGATTTCGTCTGTCTCTGCGCCAAATTTCGTAAAAATCGGTCCAGTATTTTTTGAGTTCTTTTCATTACAAACATATTATATATAAAATAATTTTAAAAAATGAGTATGGATTTCCCATCCCCTATATAAATTTTTTCAACTTTTGTACCCATCCCTAATCAACCCTTATCATCGACACTCTTCATTGGACATGTCATACGTAATAACATTATTAGGGCCAGATAAATTTCAACTTATTCTTTATTGACATCCTCGGCCCTTCTCATTTCTCTATTTCATGATCTTTGCACAGCGATATCGCATTACAGCCCCGGCTCGGATCGAATCGATTATCGTTCATCACGAATCCGAGCCGACGATCAGTCACCAATCGTCTCGATTTCGGCGCTCGATGAGTAGATTGACTCAAATATTTACTCGGACCGATATTTACAGAGCTTAAGAAATATCTTGAATTTTTATTTAAAGATTTTCTTGAAGTAGATATATTTATCTACTTCAAGAAAATCTTTGCGAGTGTCTTTGTGAGTTCGTTTAAAATAATGTTATGATTTCAAAGAAAATTTTGGTATTTCACCTTATACTTTTTATATTTAAACAAAGATGAAAATGATAAATAAAATCGTCAAACACATGAAATTTAAATAGGACAGATTTATGTTTCACGTATCTTGACGATATTCCAAATTCTATTCATATAAAAATCTATCTACAACATAGGGTTTTAGCATAGAGATGAATAAGGTCTTATCGCCATCGATTGATCGCATGCTATCAAGGGACTGGTCTTAGAGTACTTCATCTATAGAGCAGCAATCAACGAAAACAGAGCTAACAAATCACTTTTGTTAGTATAATTTTCAAGCACGTGTTTCGTAGTTTACTGTAGATTGGGGCAACGGCTACAGTTACAACTGAAACTTTGTGAGTTTTAAGTTGTTATTATATCAATATATGCAATCACTGTTCAATTTTAACACATCAGTTCATGATCTTTAGCCTATTATTATTTTTTCTTATTATAGCTTTTTGTTTACAAATCCTTAAACGATGTCTGCCTAACTAGATATTGGGATGGAAAACTATTTGAGAAAAAAAAATGATTGAGACGCGATCAAAATGAAAAATACTTTTCGAATCGTCGGTATCGGTAGTCATTTTACAAGCTTTTTATTTAACTTGCAATGTAACAACATCGGGTGAAATCTTGCAACGAAGCAGATATCGTTAACCGATTGAGCTTAAATTCTGTACACACGTTTAATTTGGATGAGAATGCATTATTATGATAAGCATGATCTGATGGTACACCCGGGAACGGCTCCATATGTGGGAACTCCCCAACGGTTTATTGCACGGATATGATTTATTGTCACACATTGAAAGCAATAAAATTTCTCTGACGACAATTAAACAACAATAGGATCATAGTCCGATCGAGCATCGCGTAAACTGAAAGGTAACACGCCCTTCAATATTGAACAATTGAAGATCATTTAATAGGAAACAATCCGAAGGCCGCTAATGACCAGACCTGAAGAAGATGCACGCTCTATATATAGTCGCTCACTCTAAGGTCGTTGTCTATCAAGGGAGCGTGTTACAAATTGCAACGTGTCAAGCAAGGCTTGCCAGTACGTAGCTGGATTTCCCAAACATATTTATATGTTTTACGTATCTCGGGCGATATAGCAAGTGTGAATAGGGGTCATTGGCTCCTGTTTGCCGGTTTTATGGGTTGCGTTTTGTTTTAGTGCCGTCCTGCTCTCGCTTAAAATAAGTTTTTTTTTGTTATACTACTTCTAACATGATACCGAGATATCGAATGACACGACACTTATGTTTTTTTTCTCTTATTTGAGTTGAGTTTGTGTCAGATTCAATTGATTGATTTAATACCTAAAGGCATTTGGCTTAACTTAATGTTTTATTGTATCAACTTTGATAATATATATTTTAAATAGTTATTCGTTTATCAATAAATAATTAGTTATTATTATTTTTTCGTTAATTCAATTCATTATTTAAAATCTGTATTTTCTTGTTGTCTCGTCGTGTCAGTTTTTATCGTTGTATTTTTGTAAATTTCAAAATGCTCTAAAAATCATCTTTCTGTCGGTTAAAATTTTACTAGGTCTAGCTTTTTGTGAGTTTAAAACTAGAATATACCACTTTACTTAATGAACTTCACTAATGTGTCAGGCAGAAGTTCTTCTCCGCAAACTTTTACCCAAGTACTTTTCAAATATGGTTAGCTGAGCTGGCAACTTCGCACAAACTATTTATATAACCTGGCTAATGTGCGAAGTACTTCAGGAAACTGGCATTAGGGATTTCTATATAGATTTTCTCAATGACTTCATTATCATATAGACGTTGGCCGAATGCCTGAAATGCACCATTTTTTTGTGAATTTGATCGTGCTCTTAAGAATTAAATTGTTGTTTCAAGCTCTTTAGGGTCCTCATCATTTAAATATCACTGTTTGCACATGCTTTCATCATTGATGGCTAATCATGGGCCATGACTCACCACGCGGGCCCATTGGGGGCTTTGGCGGATTAGATTAGATTTTCCTAAATATCTATCTATATAAAGCACTCTTCAAAATGATAATGTTCAACGTGCATTGGTTTTGGCTCTACTTTGATACAGTGTGTCATGTTCGATCATGTCTCCATTCGTTGATAACTCCGAGATTGACTGAAATCCGGGTGATTTGCCTGGATTGATACCTCTCGCTTGTACAGCGCCCGATATGAACCAGCTTAGCGGAATCTACTCAGTTTCATTTCATATATTTTTGTAAATGTCTATCTATTTAGCTAGTTTTTACTTTTTAAATTGTATTTTATTATTACTTACTGTTATCCACGGCAAAAACTCCAGATCTAAGTATCTCCAACGCCAAAATCCATCACAAAGTCATAATAAAAAATCAGTTCAGAAATTACAGCTTTACAGAGACTTTTCACATCAAGTAATATTTTAAAATACTTTTTAACTTTTTCATTTTATGCTAACTATCACTATCTATATAACTTTCAAATGCATTCATGAACACTATAACATCGCCATAGTCGTATCCTCATGACTGAGGTCGTCACATACATTTGATGTGGCTGTCTAGACTTGGGCCTTCTAAGCAATACGATTTTGAGCTTTAAGGCCTGATCGGATTTTCTGCTTGTAAAACAACTTAACTTACACATATTATTATGACTTTAAGCATATTTATTACATGTTATACTTGACTTTTCAATTTTACTTCATGTTTTAGTTTGTGTACAGTTATATTTTGTTCGTTCTGTCTTGTGTTGTGTTCATGTATATTCCACGTTTTATATTGTGTTTTATTGCTAAACTCAGCTTGCGGATATATAATAAGTCAAATTATGAGAACGAGAAACATAATTTATTTAGAAGTTAAAAGTACAGTCGAAGGTAATGCATGCAAAGCCTATTAAAGCGCTTACAGACCCATAAATTATAAGTGCAGCGCATCCAATGCTTTACACAGACGTATCTACATTCAGACAGCAGGCATATAAGCATGCAGACACGCAGACAAGCAGAACTACTGGTACGTAATACTTACATAATGTGTTTGTCACAGTTACAATTTGGTTGAGAGGAAGAAAAGAAATCATCCATATAGCTATAATATTATTAATGCATTATTATATATAAATGATATGAAGACGTTACTGTTGTGTGAATTCGAAATGATAAACTAAAAGTAAACAAAAAAGATTTGTAAGTGGAAACAATTCTAGCTGAAGAAATTGGAACTGTGACGTAACATATCCATAATCCGATGAGAACTCTAACCACGCTTAACCCGATCAATCATGTTTCTTTGTGGGGACAAAGAAAATGAGTTACATGTACCAAACTCTAGGGATAACTTCGTTATTAACTTGCCTTTTTGCTTTTTGCCTCTATATTGTGTATTATTCGATAGTTTATGTGACTGACTTCGACTAAAGGATCATCCTTGAAGTTATGTCACACGAACTAAGCATTGATGTATAGAGTTAGTGGAAAAGGGAATTGAAAGGAAATGGAAATATTCAATAATATGAGTTAATATCACTCAAGGGACCAACAAAACATGTACATGGCTTCTTTTTACAAATGTACTATAGATTATCTCAGTATTTTTGGATATTTGTGGTTCTTTATAAACATATCTTCCTTTCCACTGAAATTCCTTTTCGATTGACATGTTTCGCATACTAATAATTTGGGACAAATCTTGTCCCTTAATATTTAAGAGTTAAACGCTTACTGCAATTGCCCTGGCTTCACTATGTTACTTATTAGTTAGATTTACATAGCTTATTGCATCCACAACAGTTTTTACTATTAACATACTGATGTACACCTTTAGGAAAAAGAGGTTGCCCATCTATTGCATGAATTTACAAGTACCATTTATCGCCAAAGTCTGAATTTCGTTTCTATTCTACAAAAGAAGGAAATTTAGAAATGAACACGGCATCGTTAAATTTATAGATATTTATAGCTATGTAGATATTTTATCTTAGTTGGTAAACCTCATTTTTCTTTTAATCAATAGTGATATTATTGATCTATTCGTAATCTTCCATGCACATATAAAACCAAAGACAAACACACTCTATTAAAAGGATTTAGGAGATCTATCGAAACAAATGAAAGAACGTCGAGCACTGAACAGCAAAACAGAACCAGACAAAAAGACACAAGACACCAAAGTCTCAACACGCTACAATCGGTGTAATATAACGATTGGAATATATATTTTTGGTTGTATATATATTTGTAGCTTTGATATGGAATTGGCATGTTAACGCTACGCGAGACAGAGATAGTAAAAGAGATGATAACGAGTTGGAAAAGGATATAAAGAGTGTGTTCGTCTTTTTATATGTGCAGGGAAGTGACGGGGAGTTGACGAGGTCGGCACAAGATTCCGTAAACAGATTGGATTGGCGGTAAGTGTCAGCTGAAATCAGGATAAGACTGTGTATTTGGTGTCAAATGTAGACAGAGAAAACTATAGACATGATATCTTCTATTTCACTCATACACGTAACAGCGGACTAGAAATTCACGAAGAGAAACGTGACAGACGGTTTATATATCTTTTGTCCTTTTTCGCATGTCGCCTTCCCTTTATTAAGTCTAGCTAGGTATGTGCCCGGGTATGCGCAAAGTTTATTTGAAATAGTTGTTTTAGTTGTCTATATTTTTCTCGGTCTACGGTGTCGAAACTTATTTCTCATCACATGAAATAAAAGGTAAATAAAAAAAAAAAAAACTTGCGTTTCGTTTCGCATTTATTTTATAAATTTAATTGATAACACATTACTACTTAACGCTGAAAGGTAATGCTTTTAACATACAATCTTTTAGGCCAGTCGAAGATGTAATAGTTTATAAAGATAAAATATTAATTTTATCCTAAAATTACATACAAACCTAATTATATTGACACAGATTTTAATATTTTACAGCTTTTATTCAGTAAAAAATCTCACAATTAGGTAAAAATATTCCCAATTCATGATGGAATTCTGTGAATATCATGTTATTTATCAGCACACACATATCTACCCCAAATTGTGTCTCCGAAAGAAATTTGCCCTGAATAAAGTTTGAATATACTCGTATGTCTGCTTGATTTTTGGTTTGGGGATAAATTTGGTCCCGACCGTATCAGATCCAATTTCTATGACAAACACACTTGATTAATAAGGTTATTTTCAGCTGGGAACATGTTTGTTTTACTTAATTTATTACTTTACAATATAGTAGAATTTTCAGCTAACGATTTGTCTGATCTGTAAACGATGTGTAGATATAACTAATTCAGCAAACCGTATCGATACAGCTTACACTCCCTATTAAATTAGGGTATAGTAAAAGTATATAAAGGTCGGTCAACTTGCATGTTACGTTGCATGGACAAGCAACTCATAAAGTATACAGGTTGTTACAAATTACCTATATAGGTACGAAGAAAAAAACATTGACGGATCGTTATGACAACGCGGTGGCAGCGGTCGAAACGCTCTGAGGACATATCGATTACAGAACGGCGGAAAGAACGCTTATGTGTTGTGAAGCACCTTCTAAATAAGTATGTCCAACCAAATACAAGTTTTTAAATGGAGGTTGTGTCTTGTCCGCAGTGTCAGAAGACGTGCAGCCGGCCCAGCGGAGCGCCCCGCTTTTACAGTCTCCACAATTTACAGGCGGAAGGCCGCAGCCTTACAGTAAGTTCAGTATTTTCTTAAAAGTTGATAAATCTGACACATATGGTAGTAAGTTGTTTAGTTAGTTGTTCGGTTCATCTGCCGGTCTTTACGCACGTATTATATCTGTAAACTATTTCTATATGAACAAAACATTATTATCTATCTTTCCACATGAAACAAGAATTTCAAAATGGTCGTTAATATAATCACATCCTACTACGAAGTGCAGTTCGTTTGATCTCTCCAAAGTTCTCGAACAAAGGGATTTGGAAGTGTCCAAATGCATTTGGGTCTTAGCCATGCTTTGACGTTCATGACCGGCGATCTACGATCCTTGCTCAATATTCATTAATCATAATTAAGAAAGAACGTTGTCAATATTAAAACATATTCTTTCCCATATATATTATGTGGGTGGATGACATCACAAAAATTATAACATGGAACGATTATAAAAAACATCACATTTTACTTGACCTGACAATAATTGTGGTTCTTGATAACTATTTTCTGTCCCAAAAAAACTTTGTCGGAATGTAATATTTGAAAATATAGTTCGAATTGAACTCTATATTTCTACAGGTTCGTAAAACTCCTCTGAATCTAAAAACACCAAGAATCTCGAGATAATACCCGGAACGGCTGCTTCTTTGGACATTTTCCGACCTCCGGCCCTGGCACTAGTATGGATGCGGACCTTCCGTTACAGAAAAATAAATCCGTTTCGCTTCATAGACATCTATCTATTAATAGATAAAATTTTACTAGTTGTTTCGTGGAATTCTGACCACATCTTATTTATTAGACAAGAGCTTGCTATGGCTCGTGAAACTGAAAATTTCATTTGGGTTGTTTTATATACCCACTAGCTTTTGCTCGCGGCTTCGCCCGCGTCTTTTCCCACGTTAGCAGTTATTTTTTCGGGGTGAAATTACTTATTGTCCTCCTCCTTAAAAATTTTAAGAAGATTGGTTGATAGAGATAGAGCTTAAAGAGGTAACAAACAAACAAATAAATAAACAAACTTGCTTTCAACATTTATAATGTTAGTTAGGACTAAGCAAACAGACATGAAGTACACCTGAAAAAATATAGTCACCACAGCTTGTAACACCAGGGGTGACATACGCACATCGCTGACTCTGAATGAATTGAATGAATCTTTTACTTTTTGAAGAACTCCATGATGTTGTCTCTAGGCAAAACCATGACATGAAGATCAATTCTACAACTTCGAAGTACGTTGAAGAATTTTTGAAGCGACACTATACGTAACACTGATATATACATTTCATCATATTGGATGTAAAACTGTAATGCAAGAATCATGGTTTTTAAGAGGTGTACGTTATACTTTATTTATTGAAATTGCAATTACATTGAATAAAGACAAGGGAGACCAGAAGTGCTTCGAAATTTTCATGACGAATAATCCCTGTTCTATATGTCTTTATATCTGGTACTAAAGAATGCCGGTTCTAGTCGCATACTAATTTTAGAATCCGTACGGTGTACAAGGAATGAATGAACGAAGCTCAATATGTATTATTAAAACGTCCAAGATGGAACTATAAATCTACTAGCGTGAAATTTCATGCATAAAACATGCTATTCTCGCGTGAAAAGGCAAATGAACCATTCGGAACGTATTTGAATGAAATTGAAAAATTTGTTTAAACGGTTTGGCCAGGGATGTGGGGATTTATATATGCGTTAGCATATATGGTTTTGAATAGAATATATATGCGATTAACCGAAGCTTCTGAGACGTTTTTTGCTTTTGGGATAATGGAGAATCCGTTTCTTCTAAAAGTCTTGTTTTGTAAATAACCATGTCGTTTTACAATTTCACAGGAATTAAACATAATTTACTCATTTTAAGTAATTGACGACCGTGGTAAATAAATGTTTTGCTTTGCCGAATTGTATGAAGTTTTTAGTAACGTCGACGCACAACAATGTCAAAGCATGTTGTCACAATGGAGTAATCCGGTTCGGCTTTTATAGTATCCCCTTTTTAAAATCAATCGCAATAATTGAAATTTTCATTTTTGAAATATTTACAATTTTGTAAAAACTCGTCAAAAATGTATTGTGTTCGCGAGGTCTAAATTTGCGGCGAACCACTAGTATTATAAAGATTCATTCGTTGATTATGTTATTTTGAGTGACTGTAGTACTGTACTGCTGGAGCGGAGGGGATGGCCCCTCCAAGTCAAGGTGGTCAAAGTGCCACAGCCATGCGGCTAGGCTCACCCCTTGACCAAAACAAAAGCAAAATACATGCTTTTTCACGCTTGAACGCGTAATAAAACTAGGTCTGTTCGGATTCCTATATCGAGTCGACCGGGCGAGTGAATAGTTAGCACCTGTCATGTTACGATGTTCAGTTTTCTGCAGCAAAAAGGGATCAGGCACATCAAACTTACCACAAGTTTATTTATTAGACAAATTTTAAAAAACCCCGACTTTTGAACGGCCGAACCGATTTTCATGAAACAAGCTAAGAACACTCGGGATAAAATTAACTATGACATAAAAAACGGGAGCTACGATGCCACCGACAAATACGTTAAACTTATAACAACCCTCTTTTTGCGTCAGGGGTTAAAAAGAAGGTGAAAGATTCACATTTTACACTATTTAAACACACATTTTATTAAAAATCCTTTGTTTACAAAAATCCCCTCGGGTCGCCTTAGAAACAACAAATTGTATAACAAATCGGACAATCGGTTCGAATACATGTGTGGTGTCGTAGTGATTTAGATCTTTATATGTGCATGTCCATACGTTTGTTTAACCCTTCCTACCCTTAATAATCATCAAGTGTGCAGGTTTCCCCACGATGTTTTTCCTTCACCGGATTTGTTGATCTACACTGAAGATAGATGTAAGTACGTAAAATACGGAATGGTTTCTTCGTTGTCATTAGAATCAAAACTACGAAACTTTTCAAAAGAGAGAAGTGAAATTGGGGCCAAGTCACAATAAAAAGTGGGGCCTGAAAAGGTGCATCGAAAGTAGGGCACGTTTTCATGCGCGCGTCAAACGCACGGTGGATAGTGCCGCGCGATGAATCTGGAGGTGGAATGACACGCTTTAGTGTTGCCAGCTGTTTGGGAGATTTATCGATGAAATGTCAAAAAAAGTTCGTTCCATTACCTTCGTCGGAGCTGTTTTATCCTTCTATATATGTATATGTTTGCTGTCATACTGATATCCACTCTGAATACTATTGAGTATAGATATATTGACCTATAGATAAAATTGAAGTATTTAAAAATAATACAGATTTAACATAACCTCAAAATTTGCCTTGTAATTTGTGATATGTACTTGCAAAACGATACCAAAGTTTTTAATCAATTTACATTTACCATCTTTTATCTCGTTCCGATTGACCTGATAATTGATATTCATTCATACATTAATTACGAAAGGAAACGGTACACGGTGCTAATATTTGTTTCTCCTTGTAAAAATGGATTTACAAGGCCAGTTTTACAAGGCCCAATCTTCCGCTGTGTATGAGATGGGTCGGGTGAATAAAGTTGTTCTATCTCTTTTGAGTACGCTAGGCCGTCGTCTTTATTTCTTTTTGTCTTTGATTAATAGTGTATACTCAATATCGATACTATAATATTAATAATGCCACCACCACTACAGCACGCGACAGTACACCCTCGATGTTGCCAGCTTTAAATAATTCATAAATTCCGCTCGCGTGTCGGTGTTGCCGTGCCGGTGAATCCGCTGCAGCATGGATTTTGAATTTAAAGGGTATTTTGAAATTTGCAAGCTGTGGATCAAATTTGGCATAGTTTTTACAACATGCAACTGTTACCCTATAAATGTGAATCTCTGCACAAACTGTGTATACAGATACACAGTTTGTGCAGAGATTCACATCGCACATACAGATGTGCAGATCGCTCGTCGCACATACAGATGTGCGACGAGCGTTTAAAAAAAATAAGCTATGATTTTTGTTCCCTGCGATTTATTTGAATAAAATCTTTGTATATTTATTTAGGGTGTTTGCAGACTCCATGCCAAAATGGTAACGAAAATCTGGGCGTCGATTCTGATAACGTCAGTCAAAATCGCGTCTCAATGGCTTTTCAATAAAAGTCCTTATTTAACGCGCAATAAATAGTAACTTTAATAGTTATAACCCCGGTTGCGTTAGGTTACTTGACTTCAACAGATCGTATTTAAATTTCAGATACTTTTCGTAACTAATTGATTTATAATCGCCCTAGTCTAGTTCATCCCTTGCAATTCCTTGTAATATTGTGGACTAACACACATTACGATATCACAGCATCATTGTTCATGAAGTAGTTTGTATTGTCAGCATAGGTTTGGTTATAGTTTTTCACATTATACATACAGTAAAAAATGCTTCAAAAAGCTGTGCTCACATACCGGGTTATATTTTACCCGTGTACCGAATTTCATCGAAATCCATCCATAAGAAATAGCATGATTGATTAACAGACGTCCTCACACACATACCGTTATGGTAGAAAATTTTATAGAGAGTTCAATATAATAAACAACTTAAATATTGGTTTTAAAACAATTGAACATTATCAAAGCCTTATCTTCTCACAGAAGCATCAAACAACCTAGCTACGGTAGACAAATTCATTATTCAACATCAATTTTTTAACGACAACAATGCAGCGAGTTTCACTGGAAAAAAAAATGGCCGCGGCGGCGCGCCTATAAAATTTTAAAGTATTACAACACCAGGTGTGAGAGCAAACACAACCGTATATGTGGAATGAAATATGTAGTTCTTTTTTCCCTTCTTTTTTTGATCGTTACCATTTTCAGCGGCAAACGCTCGCATCGCATGCCGTATATATTTGTTTTCTAAAAAAATAATCCCCGGACATGGCAACACCGTAAATTTAAATGTTTACAACCGTGAAGTAGATTAAGCCATTTTAATGTCCGACACGGTGGAGTTTAATTTTGTTGCAATATTCGTTTTATTAGGCCGATTAATGTGATTAAAGCGTTATTCGTTTTAGTTAGGGCATGATAAGCTGAGTTGACGTATTTTCGTTGTAATTTTTGTCGAAAATAATAATTATAGGCGGGGTTTTATTAACATTTTGTTTCAGTTGACAATCGTTTATTTCTTTACAGTAAACTGTACATGACATCCTTACCCTATATTATTTCTATTTATTGAATAGATTTAATAAAATATGTGCATTTTACAATTTCTTGTATATTTTTTTAGAATGCTTTTGACCGTAATCTTCCTTGATGGAAAACACAAAATCAAAAATTCCTTTTCAAGCTTACGTTGAAAATTCCCAAACGGCAGATTTTATAAGACTTTTAGATAAATATTATATTCCATTAGACCGAGCAACGTCTTCACAGTTTATTAACCTTGACGTTGTTTTTTTACCAAAGCTACTTGGTTTATCGAATCGAATTAGAACAGATATTTGTTAGAAAACCAATGTCTTTTCAAGTGCGTTTCAATGTACTTAAGTAGCAGCTTTTTCTTTGCGTATCTATTCGAGGGACTACTGAGAACAAGTGGTTCCTTAGTCCTTTTGAAGGAGTTACCTCGTCAAAAACTGTCATTTGTTCATTTAATGGATCATAAATGGAAGAGGAACGCCTGGGGACTGTGAAGTGAAATCAATTTTCGTTTTATGTCGCTTTAAAACTCAGATAAATAATAAACATCGTAGTATATTTTCCAATATATTTACGTATGTCCATCAAATGTATGGCTTTCAAGCAATTAATCGACGTGTTCTCTCGCTTTTAAACAATTAGCGAGAATACCGCGAATGTAAAATATTTACTGGACGGTTGTAAAATGTATTTTATGCAAAACGCCACGGTAAAATTACCTCAATATTAAACAGAGGCAATTATGATGCAATTCAATTTATAATGGGTGAAGACAGCAAGGCTGGTAATGGCGTAAATGTATATTTCAAAGCATTAATGTAACATGAACACACACGAACAGAAGATATATCTTGTACAGAACAGTGATGAAACTCGTAACGTCATTACTCATTGAACATTACACAAATAAAAAATAAATAATCAAGAAATAACTTCAATAAATCAATGAAGAACACTCGACAAAGAGACAAGATCAAATCAAGGAACCAAATAACACTGTCGTAATATTAAAATCTGTGGATTTATTGGAAGACTAATCGACAGATCCGTCAAGCGCGCCTCAGACTTCCACCAGATCGTGTAGCGACGACTCTTGCAGCCAACACAGTCAGCATTCGTGCGAACATACACAAAACGGTTTGTATAAATCTACCCGGAATGAAGAAAATGTGTTCTTTATAAATTACTAATATATTTTTGCTGTCTATGCTTTCCATTTAAGAATTGTACTAAACATTTTAATGAAATACGAAATAATTAAAAAAAAACAGGATTAAAGTCTGTCGGTTACAAAAAGCAAGACCTGGACCTAAAATTGTACATTCTAATGTAATAAAATGGTACAAGGGTTTAAATTTAAACGAGACTTGATATATGCTAAGAGAATCACCAAATTCTTCTGGATACTTTGAAACGTAGTGCTTAATTTATAATAAATTTTATTTCTTGTAATTCATCTTAGAATAGCCGTACCGTAATAGCGACGTTGTCAATTCCATTCTTATTGGAAAGTTTAGATCCTAACATAAGCTTTTAGTGCAAAGTGAATTTGTATATCTAGATGATAGCATGGTTGTATCCATTAACCTAGAAACCTTTAAGTTGTGTTTTAGTGTTACCTAACTTAATATTATAGCGGAATAACAGTTCTAACTAGTTAGTTGATTTCGCAACTATCTCAACTTGATACTATGAAATTTTACTAAACAATTTACAATAATACACAGTGGTTTTACAATAATACATAATCGAGATTAATCTATAGGTAATTTATTTTGTTAGACAAATTTGATACATGTTAAGGATATTATTCACCACAATACATTTTTCAATATATAATTTTAATGTATGTATAAAATATATATCTTTTAACTCTTGTATTATTAATTATCTAAAAAGACATCTTTGTCATAGATACTATCTTAAACGGAAAAACGAATTCGATTATTTTCATAAATTTATGGTAGATTAATTATATTTTTACATTTAAATAAACATGTACCTATACATTATATGAATTATTAATGACTACTTATTATGTATTACAACACATGCATTGCGGTATTGACTTGTATGAAACAATTATGCCATTCACTATATACAAAATACAATAAAAATCTTCATCAAATACAGACTTTCATTTCAATTACCTAAACCTATTCCAATTGTTTGTGATGTGCATGTCTATATATGTTATTTGTAACATTGTATAATGAAGTAAACACGACAATTATAATACCTAGATATGTACTATATCTATTGATGTTGTCATTATTATGAAATAGATTAATTTATGTCATAAAATTAGAAATTATTATTTTCTTAGAGTAATTAATGTCGAATGTTAATCCGACCAGTAATAAGGGAATTACACCAATGTGGGTATCACTGGATGATATATTTATTGGCCTGGCGGACATAATCTAGCCTGGACAATTAGACAAGGCGATATATTTGTGTTGCGTTCTTGGATTTATTGATAAGCATGAGAGATAAATAATTATGGACAAATCACACAGATTGAGTTAGCCCCAAAGCAAGTTAGAGACTTATGGGATACTAACTAAATTTTTAATAAACCCAGGTTGATCTGAAAAAGTTTTTCATGTTGACCTGAACGGAAATCGAACCTACTTCACTGTAGCATTCCAGCATGGTGACCATTAGACTACAGAGGTTGTTGAGGCGATGGGACAATGATGTCTTTCACAAAATGTATTACCGCGCGGAAGGCAATCGATGAAGAGAATTGCGTGCCCGCAATGACCGTTAGAAAAACCAGCTGATAAAGTAATGTTTGTTTTCAGACATGGACTATGGAAGCGGAGGGCCTCCGCCCCCGGGGATGATGAAAGAGAGACACGGGCCTCCACCCCCTCACCATCCTGTAAGTGTTTGTGTTTTTGATAATTATCAATTATGTCACTTTTAGAAAATGGGGTGTACTTACTGGGCCATCCCGCACACAAGCGCTGCCATCACATTTTATTTTAAGAGCGAGGCTCTTGTCGGTGGAGTTTCTTCCATTGCTCTCTCAATAGGACACGACGTACATTTCTTCTTTTATTTGTCTGATTTATCTATCTTTTGGTCTTCCTTGGCCCCTTCTTCCTTTCCTTCTATAATATATAGAGGAAGGCATCGCGTCGTATCAAGTATCGTCTATTTGATGTTACAAAATAGATTAAAACTATTGTTTTCAATTCAATACCGTAATAATGGTAGAACTTTACAAAATCGAAAATGTTTCTGAGATCCAAAAGATTAACGGTGTTTCAAGCTAATTTTCGGGTCGGCCGAAGGTGTGAGCGGTATCCCCAAAGAACCTTTAGTGCGTTATAATTAAATTCCAATTAGAGATAATGCCCGCTGCGACAGACAGACGAGAATACGGCCCCCGTGATATTGTAGCAATCTAATAATAATTAAGATTTGTTCCGGTTTAAATTTGTGCGGTTTGTGGCCAAATTTGCTTAAGTGTGTGTGCCCCTTTGTTAAATGTAAATTTCTTAGGGAAAAAAACTTTCGTGGAAAATCTACCATGGAGTGTGCGTCTGTAATGACAGTTCTGATGACCATCTTGATAACCGATCAGTTCTGTTCATAGCATAAAGATTTGTCAATAACATTACACATGTCGAGATGAGAAAACTGGGCATAAAGATTTTGCCCGGGTTTAATCCAATGTGTTTTAAGAGTTAAATGAGTTTCTTTCGGAATTTTTTCTCAACGGTCGTCCATTGAAATCAGTTCCGTTTTGTTAATTTGTAGCTTTAAGAATATATATCGTGGATCGGGTCGGGAGATTCCCTCTATTGTGGTTGAGCTTCGCGATGGCTGACTCACGCGTCAACTCGTGAACGGGTGCTGCCGGGGGGAACTGGTAGCTCGATCTTAAACTATTTCCAAAATTAAATAAATTTACACATGTTCATTTTCCAGAGGGACGGGCGCGGTTATGGACCAGAGGGCTACGGGGGCGAAGGGTTTGTCCCCCCTCCGCCGATGCACCACCCGCCCATGCCGCCACAGAACCAGGTATTATATCATTATCAAGGTCAAGCTTAATTATAAACTAAACATTTCGTGAACGTGAACACGAATCGAAAGGTTCCAGGTTCGTGCCTCGTGAGTTTGTATACCAAACTGACTCAAGTAGTTTTCATATGCCACCACTTGCCGGTGAAGAAAAACATCGCTAGGACACCTATACACAGGTAGAGTATTAGTTTACTAATGTGTATGCGACCACTAGGTGGCGGTAAGTAGTCGTAAAAAGCCATTTCATGCAATAAATAACATAATCTAAAGAAAGAAAGACTATGTAATTAACGTGTTGACTCGGCGAATCATATTAATGAAAACCAATCAGGCGGCATTGATACAAAATTATCTGTGACGTCATACGAAGACTCAAACGCTACATAATTACAAAAGATCTCGTCTATTTTTCAGGGTGGTCCCCCGCAACAAGGCGCTGTGATGATGGTGTACGGACTCGACCCTCAGACAGCCAACGCTGATAGACTATTCAACTTGTGCTGCCTATACGGAAACGTTGTTAGAGTGAGTATTTCTTCCTTGATGTTCTACCTATTAGCACCAGTAGTTTGTAGCTTTTTGAGAAATTACTTTTATAATCTTTCTGTGTCATTAATATACTTTAATAGACTTAACTAGATGTGTCATAAATTTTCGTGCAGGATGAGCCTCAGAACCTTTTCGTGAATAGTTCCTAATTTTGACGTTTACTTTAACCTGCGTGCCGCCGATTAGATAAAATCACATACTTTGCGTTGTTCTGCGCATGTTAACGGTTGATTTAGATTGGAAACCCATATTATCATCCATGAAGTTCTACATAACTGGAGCCCGCACTCCCAAGAACTTTTTGATGCATTGTATATATATTGCTATCTCTTTCAGTTTAGTTGGGCCACATGTTTGTACAGTTGGGGGCAGATAAACCTGATTCCCTCCCTTAATAACTGCTTACCACAGGAAGGTCATGTGCGTCTGCCCTCAACTGTACTTTCGACAGATCTCAAAAAGTTTTCGTCTTCATTGCTGCTCACTTCATTGTTAGCGAAATTTCGTCACTAACAATTTGCTAAACATTATGCCACCAGATAAAATTCTTGAAGACGAAAGAAGGCACGGCGATGGTGCAGATGGGCGACGCCGTCTCAGTAGAGAGGTGCGTGCAGAACCTCAACAACGTCACCGTCGGAGACTACACATTGACATTGGCGTAAGTACTTCTTTCATCTCTCTCTCTCTCTCGTTTGAATATAGTCCCGGCATTGACACCACTTCAGCCAAGAAAAAATAAACCTCTCAAGATTCGTGTCACATACAGTGACACTTTAGATGTCACTGTATGTGACACGAATTGTCGTGTGAGAACGAGGCTCAGTTTATTCATATACGTGCCTATCTGTGTCGCGAGTGCGGTGGAACATCAGTGAGTCCGGCTGTGATATACAGTTACGAAGGAGGGGCATGCAAATGGTGAAAGTTTGTATGAAAAATACGTTTGTACCGCTTTTGCACATAAATTCAACGGGTGAAGCCGCAGGCAAAAGCTAATAACAAAAAAAAAATAGGGAGAAGTGAAAACTTGAATATTAACGTTGTGCATTTTTGACATCATACGAATTTTCGTTTAGGGTCACGTGTCCTGATGCGAGTTTAACATTTTTTACCCATCACAAAAAGTGCACAACGCCGCTAAAGAAGTTTTCACTTCAAAAAAAGCAGAAATACACTTCAAATTGTAACACTAAGATTGCTAATAAAGAAATTGATTTCAACGGATATCACAGATATCATGTATCGCTTACAGCTTCTCGAAACAAGCATATCTATCCGAGGTGATGAACCCCTACCCTCTCCCTGACAAGAGCCCCTCGTTCAAGGATTACGTCGGCAACAAGAACAACCGCTTCCTCACGCCCGCCTCCATACACAAGAACAGAATACAACCGCCATGCAAGGTAATTGTATGATAATATGTGGTTAAAGAATTTTATTTCTCATATAAATTTTGCATTCACTTGCAGAGAAATCGGTTTTTAGTATACCTTGTTGGTGGGAAGAATTAAAAATTGAATATTTTATTGTCGGTAGATGTTTGTGGGCACAATTGTAACTGTAAAGACGTTTAAAGCCATCGATGTATATTAAACGTAAAAAATTTGAATTTTAAATTTAATTTTATACAGGCTATTTGCCAAGGTCAAGGAATAAAAATATAATCCAGATAGAATTAATGTATTTAAATGTGATTTTATTTTTTCATATCTTTTGTGAAATAATTGATAAAGTAAACGTAAAAAATCTCCATCCTTTAAATAAATAAAAAATTAGTTGAATAGATATTGATGAAACAATTTTATTGTTACCTTTTTTTTATAAGAATGAGCTCATTTGGCGTCATTGCTCCGTCGTCCTCCGTTGACGGTTCAACGTAGACACATCGTTGTCCGAAACCTCGGAGGAGCACGACGGAGCAATGAGACCGAGCGCTGCCTCTGCCCGGAGCAGGTGCTGCACTTCTTCAACACGCCGCCCGACGTGTCGGACGACCAGTTGCTCAGCGTGTTCAAGGACTACGGCGTCGCGCCCCCGCACACCATCTCAAAGTTCCCACTTAAGAGCGAACGGTAATATATTTATTTTTATACAGCTTTCATCTAGTTTCATCTAAGTTTTTAAATGATAAAAACTTAGATTAGGCCTATTCAGAAATCAGGCCTTTACATACATCTTTTTCGCGTTGAATTTATCTATACTATTATTACAAAGAGGTAAGCGTTTGTGACTTTGTATGTTTGAGGTGGGTAATCTTCGAAACTACCGAACCGATTTCAAAAATTCTTCCACCATTAGAAAGGTACATTATCCAATATTGCTATAGGCTATATTTTATCTCAAAATTCCCACGGGAGCGAAGCCGCGGGCAACATCTAGAGCTATTATAAAAATACTTCTATTTTTGTCGAAAATATACAAACTATAAGGCATTGGTTGGTCCCAATGCTGAAAAGAAATGACATTATAAAAGATTGCCAATACCGTAATACATTTTTAAGTAATAATCTTGTGGATTAATGATATTGTTAAATGTGCAAAAGAAACAATTACGGAGTGATTTCCATTAATATTATAAAAGTCACTGTGTTCCCTTCCAAATATCTCCACTGATATTAAAAAAAATATTCTGTGTTTTTTTTTTATTGTGGAGATATTTGGAAAACACAGAATATTTTTTTTAATACAACAAACAGTTTAAATATAAAACTTGCAAATAGGAGATTAAGTATAAAGGTACTACTTCATTTCTTAATTCTATTGAAATTTCTTCCAGTGGACCTGCAAAAATAAATGAGAATAAAAAAGACGCATTGGCGTGTACTAGGAAAAATAACAAAATACTCGTATGAATATACACTATATATCATTACATGGTATAAAGCGAAAGTCGCTTCCCACTGCCTGTCTCTTCCTATGTGTGCTTAGGCCTTTAAAACTTACTGATCTAGATTATGATGCTAGTTTTTTTAAACAAGAGTGATTCTAGATAAAGTTTCATATGTATATAACATATATAATATTGTACCCGTGCAAAGCCGGCCCGGGCCGCTAGTAAATATGTAAAACTAAAGTCATTGCTCCGTTTTATTTATTTATTTTTAACTTTTATTAGTTTTAACATGAAAGAGGGACAAACAAACACGTTTACAATATTAGTAGTATGAATTTCTTTAACTAAATAGCTTGTTCGTTTTACGCAGGTCGTCGTCAGGCCTCATGGAGTTCCAGAACATATCGCAGTCTGTGATGGCGATAATGGCGTGCAACCACGCCACAATACAACATCCTGGTATGTTTTATCTATACCCATATTATTATTAATATATATTGTTATATTTTCTAATACCTTGTTTAATATATGTATAACATCTTACACGACAGGCGTCCCGGATTTTGAATGGTTCTGGTCTCCTACATGCAGTATTAAGACTAACGTTGCAAGATGTTTATTAGGAAAAGCGCGGGATTTTGAAACCTAATGATAAAAAACGCGGGAAAAACAACATTAATAAAAACAATAATAAAATTTTATTGAACATTTTAATTGCCTATTTTATAATTCTTTGTGCAAAAGTATGCCGATGTTGTGTTTATATTTTGCGTTGTGACTACAAATCCAAAAAAGCGGGACGTAAATTCTGTATTCAAAAATCGGGACGCCAACGCTGTCCAGGACCAAACTAAGCACTTATCAATACTCTTAGTTACACATATATAGATACATTCTTTTCGATGTCAAATAGAATGTGATAAGAGTGGTTTCTTCTCTTTATGAATTAACAAGACCTAATGTACACCAAATGAAAGTAATAATGAACTATGAACAATAAAATGTTACTTCCTGGTAACATTTTCTTTCACTACATGCCAGGAGACCACGACCTGACAAAGCACTTATCATATCAGTTAATTTTATAGTGTCATGGTTTTATACAGTACAATTTTTACACTGACATTAGTTTCAGTAAAATAATTGAGTCCTGTTTTGAAATCCTCTAAATATAACCTCAAAAATTTCAGGTGCAAAGTTCCCGTTCGTTATGAAACTGTGCTTCTCGTCGACGCGGCAGATCGGCAAGGGGCCGCAGAACAAACCCGACAACAGACAGAATAACGGGCTCGCCGACGATTACTAGTAAGCTATCATGTGCGCCACACTGTACTGTATTGTATATACCGCGGATAAAAGACATGTAATTTGTGAACGGTGTTTAAGGACCAATGTTGATTTTTTGTTTAGCGGAACCTGGGCTCCGGCGCTCTGTGGCGGCGGAAACAACCGGGACAACGGTCAGATGAGAGAGAGTTGATTTTTTGTTGAGCGATGAAAGGTTTTGACAACGGTTTTTAGGTTAGTTTTGTGTTTCGTCCCATTTTTGGCCCTATGGGACGAAAGATTTTAAGCCGAAACACTGGCCTTTTGCAGTCACAGTTTTATTCATAAAGCAGTTACAAGTTAAGTCGTGACATAAAAATGAAGGGTATTAAATTATTTTATGTCATAAATTTTGGGTTAATTCAGAGTTTTGAAAATATATTTAAAAATTCCAGAAGTTAAATGAACATTGGCGGTTTTTATTTGTAAGAGAATGTTAGGAATAGATAAACCTTGGTTTTAGCTTCACGAAGATAGTAGCGCCACCGGTGCTCGATAAGGAAAACTTTATCGTTTCAAGATTGTGAGACAGGGTAAACATAGTTGGAGCTAACCAAAGACTTATTATGTTCTATCGACCCAAAGATGGCACAGTTAAGATTTTGTATGGCAAATTTGGTACATGAATGATTTCAAAAAGAATAGAGATAAAATTTAAATCACTGAAATGGCATAGTACCTACTTTTAGATATCGTAAATTTTTCATAAATTATTTAAAAAATGCTACAATTAATTCAAAATGACTATTGATTTTAAATTTAAAAAAAATGTATTACCTTAGTTCACGTAAAATTTTGGCTTTTGACTGTCTCCATCACACAAATAAATATTAGTTGACTTGGTAAAAAAATAAATACCCAAAGGTATTTAAATAACCAAACACAATGAGTAAATTAAATTGATCAGTTTTGTTAATTACGTAAATTACTTTTTTGTTCTCTTTAAAGTATATTAGGAATGCATTGGGACTTCAAAAATCGCGACGTCATAGCACAACACAAGCTCCATATATTTTTGTTTTTGGCATTGGAAAAAAATATCTGTTTTTACTAGTAGGAATGTAGCATATTGTGCACACCAGTTGGCCCACGGTTTTGATGTTAGTATATGTCTATGGCCTGTTGTTCCACAAAGAGATGTAAAATAAATAATTTGTTGTAGTTAAATAGTAATATTATAGAAAGATTTTTATTTTAATGTAAATTCGATAAGGATTTTTTTACATAGTAAGTAGTTACCGTGTACCGTTGAAGGTGTTGTGTTACATTTTTTGTTTATTATATACAGATTTTTTCGCTACTAATATATACTTAAATAATAATAGAAATATATATGAAAGCTAAAATCTAAAATAGAATTAAATTATCGATATTTTGTGTTGTGTAAAAAGTATTTTTTCTTGAATGTCAATCGAAACACCAATTTAATTATTAAATTTAAATATAATATGTATAATAAATAGATTTTATTATGTACCCAACTTGCCCTTCAAAATAAGATTTAAATTTGCCAGGCCGTATTTTGCACAAAATTATAGTTTTAGTCGATTTTCCGTTGACAATCTATAATATTGTAATTCGGCCTAAAATCAATGTCTGCCGTTTTAAGTTTCACAATGTGATAACTTTTGTTGTAATTGTTGTTGTATAAATGTTTGTTTAAATTAAATATTTTGTATTTAGATTATTGTGTACCTTCCTGCCTCTATACGAAATGCTCTAACTAAGTATAATATTTGTCCTATTTTTCATAACAAATTCAAAGTTTAACTAAATTAAAGAATAGTATAGAAACAATGAAGATTCATTCATAAAGCCTTTAGATTTATTTATAATAATTTAAAGATGACTGGATGACATGAAAAAGTTTTTGCTTGAATAAAAAAATGTCTACATTTTATTTTATAACAAAAAATTGTAGGAACATGTGGTACACGATAGTATTTTAGTGTCGATGATGCAATACGCTTTTTATTTAATAAAAAAAACTATTTATATAAACCTGTTCTCTTATAGACAGACTTATTCTCTAGTCAAAATTGATTGCATAATATATTAAAGAAAGCGGCCATTTTGGACTGAATTTGTAATTATTTACGGTTTTTGAATTTTAACTAAATGTTATAATTATTGACATATGTTTTAAGGTGTGCGTAGATGACAGAATTTTTATCTGGTAAAAGCAAAGCTCTGAAAGAAATTGTAATATTTTTATTTCAGACAAATGTAACTATTTAGTTTAATAATTTTTACCATACTCGATTTAAAATTCTTTGTCTGCGCAAACCATTTATCTTCTACAGTAGGGGACCATAGATCTTAAAGTTAACATCTGTATATTTGCTTGTAAAATTAGAAAAAATAACTTATTTGTAGAAATTTATAGTGAAATTGTCCTGTAAAAATATTAGAGCTTGCCTTCTCTTTCTTATATTAAATATTAATAAAATGTTAATGACATACATTTTTAATTAAATTCTAACGTTTTATACACTGTAAAATTTCAACAAGCAAATATAGGATGTCTGCCTTTTGTATTATATACCTTCTCAGTTGATCAAAAAAATATCTATTCTTAGAAAATCTACACGTTTGTTATGCCTCAGTTTCACGGCATAATTATAATAGGAAGTGCGAAGTTTTTGAACGTTTTAAGAAAAGTTGGACACTCGCCTACGTAAAAGTGTTCGGGCATATGTAAAAATTCTCGCTTCGGTTCTTTCAATCTCATCTAAGCCAAATATAAAGCCAAAGTTTATAGTGTTGTTTAGAAATAAAATGTAATATAGACGACAAACATGCAACATGCGCCATTGAGACAACATAATAAATATTTTGACGGTAGTTTTGTGACAAAAAGGGACAATTAAAAATATTCTGACAAAATATTTATTATTGATGTGCTAAATGTGACGATATTGATGTACATAATGAGAAATACAACTTCTAAATTAAATTAAATTAAAAAATACATTAATTTAACGGTGTTAAATAAATATCTTTCAATCGGTGAAAATAATAACCATATGTTGTGAAATCTAATTGGAATGACATATCTTGTGTGACACGCGTCATTTGAATGTCAATTTTAACCGTTGTACGTGGCATGTAGATATGTATAAGATGTATATTGTACTTAAAATGTACAATCGTGCACAACTGTCGTATATTTTGTGAGAGAATCGTGGCGGAATGCTTTTTAAGCTTGATAAATTTAGATTTGTACTTTTAAAATGCTGATAGTTTATTAGATTAAAATATAGGCTGGACACGATGTGCTCGATTGTACAAATCGCTTGTCCTGTCAGATATTGTCAATTGTACATTTATTTTAGCAAATGTGCGTATGTAAGTGTATGTGGCGATATGTGTATGTATTGTGTATAATGCTTCGATAAATAACTAATTACATATCACAATGATAAATAAATTATTTACTCGTTCGTATCATTATGTTAACTTGAGAAACACTATATGTCTTTTCCACATATACAAAACAGCGTTACTAATTTTGCTGGATTACTATTATTTTCTGCATTTTTTTAATTTTTTATACTCTACATTAACTACTTTCACAAGCTGACCGAAAAATAGCGTTCACTTTTAGAACTAGATGACTTTAAAGAATACGCAATAAATATATTTCACCACATTATTTTTCGGTAGACATAAATTTTAAAGACAACTTACGTTTAACGTATTTGCTTCTAGCTAACGGCGAAGCGGCGGAGACATTAACTCACACATATCAAGATGGACGGCACACACACACACACAGCCACACCACTACGAGTGCGGGGAGGGAGGGGCTGCCATTGCAAAAAAGAAAAAAATACGAAAAAAAAAAAACATACAACACAGTCAAAAACGTGAAAAACGAAAGACATCTTGACTTCAAGTTATATTTCTCGGACACATATTTTTTTAAGCAATGGCATTAACTTTATAATTCCTTATTTTTACAATTTTTGTGATCTAGATCACTCTATAAAGACATTAACAGTTAGTTTTTTTTTAAATATAATTATAGACACAGTAACAAGATTTATCATGTTATACTTATAACACATTTTTTTTACATTTCCATATTCGTTTGTCGGCCTTGACGCAGAGTTTGCTGCTCTGATGATTGCGCGATGCATTTTTGATTTCTGACTAGTGGCTTAGTTATATATTTGTTAAGTAATATTCCCATTTTATTTCTGTAATATTAGATTATATAGATCTCGGTGCCATTTTCGAAATCTCCCTTTTTAAAACTGACAAAAACGATGTTATAAAATATTATGTTGAATTTCAATAATTTTATTTTGAGGATGGCACTGATTCAACAAATTTCGTTACATTTTTAGTGTATTGATATTAGTTTGTGAGTTTGTTATAAGGCAGTAGGTATATGTACACGTACCATAGATTTTTCGTTTTTCCATTAGTACGTCCACACGTTCTTATATAAATTAAATTTATAACGACGTGTGTACGCCATTCAATGTCCGATTGAAAGTCGGTTGTTTTGTCAGCGGGGCAGTTGTGAAATGTACAAGAAATAAACAAAATACGGTTTAAGGTAGCAAATATGAGTTTCATTTTTGATTTATTTTGACACCGTGCTTGGAGTGTGCATGTTCTCTTTCTGCATGCCTTTTTTAATAAAAAAAAATAGACATATATATTAATTTGACCATTCTATTATAAGAACCAAAAAAAATGTCTAAATATAAGAAATAGTGTTGTACACTTTCTAGGCTAGTAGTAAGCGTCATTGCAATGTCAATTATATTCGATTAGTGAAAAAAATATGACAGTATGGATTTTCTATAAATTTTTCTTAAAATAAACAAAACTAGTGAAAGATTCGATTAAAAATTTGACTAAGCCTGCACAAGGACTAGATATAGGAATTCAAAGGTAACACCATGTTTGCGCTATTTTGCCTATTCTGTTCTTAACTATAGGTGTTTGTATCGTGTGAACGTGTGGTAGCTCGCCTATATCACTGTTTATGATGTGACTCAACCTTAATTCTTCGATTTTTTTTTATTCTACAGACACTACGTCAATTTTAAATTTTCAACCAATACTGTCTTTTTTAAATTTTCATAGATTAAACAGTCGTATAGCCGACATTAAATAGAACCCTAAATAGCTTAAAATAACATTTAAAGTCAATGTTATCAGGTAAATAGATGCATATCTTTTTCTCTAGTATTTTCGAATGGAAAAATTAAATGTTTAGTATTAGGACGTGGATGTCGTGATAGCTTACCTCTGATTGTGTTAAATGTACAGAGAATATATTGAAATTGTTTCATTGTCAAACATATTTTTATTATAATACGGTTGATTGGTGTTATTAGTTATTGTTTTGGAATACTGACAATACACAAACTCAAATAATACAAGTTTTTGGACGGGAAAATTGGCGGAACCCCTATTTAATGTCAAAAAGATAATGTCAATTTTCTGTCTGAATCACAACAAATTAAAAAAAAAAAACATTTCCACTGTGATCGAAAGCTTTCTTAGCGCGACTACCATTTTGCCAAGTTGTATCAAAAAATATTTATGAAAATTCAGTATTTTATAATTTTACCTCTACAAATTTAAGATTTTAGTGGAAATGGATTTTTCCGAAAATATCGCAAGCGTACCAACATGGACACAAAAAAACAGCGCGCTGTCAGAACATATGATTAAGAATTGTAATCGTTTATTTAATTTTCCCCTTTCATTTATATATTTTAGCTTACTTGATTGGTAACTAGGTATTTGTAGTTACATGGTAAACATTAAATACATGTCAACACAACAAAATATTCTTTCATTTCAACACAACCACTTCAATACATTCGCATAGAAAATTCACAACAATCATTCGAAATTTTGCTCGAACCAATGAACAATAAAATTCGAGCATTAACGAATAAAAAGTTCTTCATTTAAAAGTAAAATTTATAGTATATCTACTATAAATTTTAAGAAAATAAAAAAGAGCGCTTATGAATGAAAAATAACTTTTTTTTTATATAAGTACAAAACTTTTTTGATTCTTAAGCGCTCTTTTTTATTTTCTTTACTTATTTAAAAAAAATGCAATATACAATGGTTCGAGCAAAAGTGATCCTTTCATTATATACCGATCTTCTCTTAACACAACAGTGTTTTACTTCTAAATATGCATTGCAAAGAAATAAAATTAACAAACAAAACAAATTAATACGAGCATTTTTGTTCATCATTTAACATTTTAAAGTTTACTTCCATATATTGTTTCAGTTTTGTTATTAGTACAATAACTTGAAAAAGTGGTTATTTATAAAAAAGTGAATTAAAATATATTTCCTTTCCAACTCAAATTCAGAAGTATATTTTAAAGTAAGAATTTAAAGTAATTGAATGTCTAAAAGGATGTAATAATATGTGTATATGAATATCTTTCAATTATATTTTTTAAAATATTACTTGCCCCAAAAAAAAACATTTTCTATTTGCAGTCCAATGTTGGAGTTGTAAATAATTTTAATCCATTTTAATTAGAATAAATAAATCATTGCTCATGTCCTAGGCGCTATTAATTGAAGACACCTATCGCATCTCAACACAAATTTTAAATTAACAATTTAAGCACGAAATGATATTACCAACATGGTCGGTTTTTGTCGCTTGTACATTTGAAGCTAAAATGGCATAAAACTGCTGTATGAAGAATCATTAATGTTAAAATTCAAAAATGTATTTGTGTAGATAAAATGATGTGATGATGTTTTTTTTTGTTTACATAATCGAGTTTTCATCATAAATAAATTTAAATGATAATAATGACAAAGCAATAAACAATCAATTGCTGGTTCTTAGTATTTTTTAATATGCTTTGATGTCCTTCATATAAAAAATACCAAATAATGCCAAAAAATTCTCGAGTATTTAGCGACAAAGCTGTGTCAAAATAATTTGTTAGGAGTTAATGGATGACGAGAAGATTATTATTGTAAATAGTAAGTACATAATTTATTATCGTTTACTTTTTAATTTTAATGTAAATTTAGATAAAGATATTTATACGATAGCTGCACAGCGCGGATGTAAATTGTATAGAAAATAAACATGTTTTTTCTAAGACGGAGTATCATTTTTAATTGTTCAATAGAAGGAATAGTGACCCTTTTACACGACGACGACGATATCGAGGGCGAAGTAGTCACTTCTCGAATTGACACGATAGTCAATTCGAAGTGAGTCGCAGCGAACCAATGACGATCACTGCAATCAGTGATCGTTGCGTCATGATGGAGCATTATTGTAATATAAATGCGAAATTGAATGCTGTTTATTGGTTATCTCTTCACGCTTTATCTACTCGAATAATCTTAGATTTTCACATATACATATATCTATACTATTATAGATGCGTTGGTCTAGTTATATCAAGTCAAAACGAATCAATTGTTGTTTTTTTTGTGTGGAGATAAAGTTACAGTCTACTTTTTGCCTCGGGCAAGAACTGTTTTATTGCTTTGTTACTAACATTACCTAGTTATGTATATTGGGTTACTGGAATCAAACACAAAACCTCCCAAAGACTACAAGCAACTTTTATTCTGTGACTTTTCGTGATTCGCAGTTTTTTCATATAAAAAATACAATCTAATTTGCGATTCTACACATCTTAACTTTATGTAATAGCAAAGCAACACGAGACAGTGCAGTAGCGTTATGTAGCAGAATCGAACATAGAGGTAACGTTTTATAGAAACGACATTAAAACTAAAAAATGGCGCGTTTAGACAAAAGTCGTAGTGATGTTAGTCTCTATGTACCTTATGCGCCTTTGTAAGGTTATGCGTCTGATACCAGTAACCCTGTATAGCAGGATATACGAGTAGAAATGCTTTTAAAATATCACAGGCAAAGCCGCGGATAAAAGTTACTGCAGAAATAAAACTAAAATTTGTATTAGGTATGAAAATTTTGAAAAAAAAAAAAAAACTCGTATGATTCATTGTTTATTAATTATAAGCACAAAATAAATTACATTCCTTATAAAGGAAAATCTATCATCTAGCTATCTGTTATACAAACGAAGTGTCTGTTTCACCGCTTGCTGATATAGTATCTAATAGCCTATATGTTACATATAGAACAGATAGCGTTAAAATTGTTTCACAAGTGCTGCATAGGGCTAACCAGCAAACCACTTCCGGCAGATCAGTTTAGTTGTCAGATTACAATATGATATTTTTTCTATACATATTATACAATGCTTAATCCACAGATTTAGAGAGAATGTTTAATCTAAGGCTAACGTAAATTCCTAATTAGAAAACATTTTTAGACTAAATTAATTAACTTTGCCACAACGTTCAACCGATTTAGATAAATAAAGTTAAATGAAAACTTCTTTTGTTTCTAAAAATGTTTAAACGAAATGTGACTTTGGTCAAAAATAACCTACACGTTACCTGTAAGCATTTAAATTACATTTAACACTACAACTTTGGACCAAATTAAAAAAATGCTTAATACAATACAAAAACTGACTGGCATTTTTGAAATATTAAAAAAAATATTTTAAATTTTATTATGTTATCTTACAGATATATTTTACATACTATAAACAATTTATTACGTGAGATTGTTGTTATAAAAAATACGTAGCTTATTTTACATGTTAGATATTCATACGAAAAAACGTACTATAATTGTCCATTATAATAAAACAGTTCATTGTGAAAATGAAGTTACAAATAAAGTACACTTTTAAACATTTTAACACATGATTAGACAAGATTAGCCTCTATCAATCCTGTACAATCAAACAGTGATTTTCCTTCGTGAATTCGCAAAATGGCCACTTCGGAAAATGTAAAAATTTTATTATAACGATTCGGATGAATGGGTTTGATCATGGTTGGTATTTATTTATATGTCTGTTTTCTATTTGTCATATTCTTAAATATCGTTAAATATCGTTTGTTTTATCCGGGATGATATTACGTTGTGCTATGTAAAGTTGCAATATAAAATGACAAAAAAGAGCCAGTTATTCTGCCCATTGGACATTCTGCTAGCTGGACATTTTGCGCTAAAGCGGTTTTCTGTGTCTATTCTCAAACACAGTCTCAGTCCACCCCTTAAATTCACAGACGCAACTAAGGCTCGATATCGTCGATGGATTAGTTGAAGGCGACCCATCTGCTCTTACCGTCAGCTAGTTGTATTTGTATGAGTCTCATCAATTCACCATTTTCATCTGTGGTTATCAACTGAAAGAAAAAAAATACGTTTTAAAATCAATTTGAATAACGTAGTTGCTTTAAAGTCAAAGTTAAAAAATAATCGTACATTTCTGTTCTCCAGTTTAACATCTCCGACACCTTCGACGTTAGCTATCGACGCGTTCAGCTCTTCTGTAAAAATAAATACATATATTATTTATTATAATATTTATCTTTATGTACAAACTTCTACATATTAATTGAGGCAAAAATACATTTTTTTGTATGTACGTATGTTTGTAACGCGATAACTTTTGAACCGATTTTGATGAAATTTAAAAAGGTATGTAGTATCTGTCAATAGAATTTTTAAGATCGTGGGGCAACAAAATCGTTTAAGTCGTTTTTGAAATATTCACAATTTTGTAACTCATCAAAAATATATTGTGTTCGCTCGAGGTCTAAGTTCGCGGCGAACAACTACGATATACGAACAAAAATAGATATACGATAGCTGAAGAAATAAATTGAAAATTGCATTTGGAAGTTATTTAAATAAATAAAAAATACCTTTAAAAAATATTTAAAATTCTTACGTAAAAATAAATTTTCGCTGCCATCATTGACCATGTTTATTGTACTGCCTGTAAATGGATATAAAATAAATAAATCTTACGATTAATTAATTTTATGTAAATTAAAAACACAAAGTTGTATCAACATTCATAAGAAATATTATAAATGCGAAAGTTTGTATGTGGGGTAAGTGTAATAACTTTTTATTTATCGATTCTGTAAAATTTTGGAGTGTACTTTGTAAAAAAAAATTCAACTTCATATGTAGTACGCATAGTTTCTGAATAAAATGACTGTGACACGTGACATTGGCTACGGAACCCCAAAAATAGTCATTGTCAAAGACACTACTTTTAAGACAAATAAGGTATTTCTAAATGATATCTGATCTCACACACGCGCACACTAGCGCCGCCACATCTTTTGTATATTTTTTTTATAAAAAATAAAAAACGATGAAGAATTTTATTAGAAAGTAGTTTTCAATTCCCCAATGAAGTCACAGTTTATTCCACGGATTTTGATGGTACGTACGTTTTCGGTTTAGTGATATACTAATATTTGCAATGAAATAAAACTATAATGCTTCCTAATTAAATCCTTTATCTAGCATAATTTGTGAAGATATATTTTTTATTTATAAGGTAATATCCCATTAATATTATAAAGGTGAAAGTTTGTTACTACTTCACGCTCAAACGTAGTATTTTTATCCCGAAATTCTCAAGGGAGCTAAGCCCCGGGACGTTAGCTGCGCTCCGGGGTATATATTTACCTTCTTCCAACACTAGGGCCTGGTCTCCCGTGATGAATAGTTTATTACCCTCCAACGCTGCGACAAACATACATACAGTGTGACTTTTCGTCCACATGCTCAACAACTGCTCGTATGGGATTAAACCCGAAATCGCGAAAAAAATTCAGGTGACTCATACATTTTCACCCAGTTAGGTACCTAATTAGTTTTGTATGAAACAGCTGGTTTTTTTCCCCGATTTCAGGGTCGCTCCCATACGAAAAGTTGTTATGTATCATGGAATAAGCATGCAAGAAAAGTCCACAGGGCTTATAAAGAATATTGAAGAACATGTTTTCTACAAAACAGGAAAAAAATTATGATACGCTGATTTTAAAACAAGAATCATTATGACATAAATTTGATATGGCAACTTTTAGAATCTTTTATGTGAAAGTTATTAAGTTTAATTATATAGTTTCATATATACAAAATTATACTTACCAATAGTGCCAGATTCTTGACTGTTTAAATTGGACTCGTCCAACTGTAAATAAAACATTCAATTATATAACATATTCAATATGAATCTATCTTTTCAAAAATATTATTTTATGTTCTTAAAATATTTGTAAATAAACATTTGTGGCCGTCACAATCAAAAAGGACCTTATGGCGCCCGGCACTTACGCCCTTACTGCCCTTGTTTTGTATTCGAACAACGGCAATAAAGACCTAAGTGCCAGCCGCCATAAGGTCCCTTTTGATTTGGACGGCCACATTTCTTTGTGTGTCCACAGCAAATGTTCAAAAACAGTTCCCTGAATATTCCCTGGCCATTTTTTTTTTAATTTCCAGGCTATAAGCGTCCAATTTTCAGCGAGTAGGTATAATTTTTGTAATTTTTAAACAAAGTGAATAATTCCGAAATGAAAGTTACGAAAAAGTTTACTCTAAAACCATGTAACATGGTTATAGGGTAAGAGGGAAATCGAAAAAGTGATTTGAGGGACCGATGTTTTTCCAAATTGAGTAATTTTTAAGACAAGCTTTTATTGTCACCAGAGAGATCTTCTTGTATTGAACGCGTGACAAGAAAAAACTAAATCCGTACTGTAAACCGTTGAGGAGTTCCCTCGTCTGGAGCCGTTCCTGGGTGCACCATCGTGCTTATCATAATAATGCATTGTTATCTAAACACTTATACAAAATTTCAGCTCAATCGGTGGAAGATATCTGCTACGAAATGGAGTTGCAAGATTCCACATAACCAAACATAGTTATCATACATTGCAAGTTAAATAAAATCTTGTAAAAAATACGTACGCTGCCATCATTTCTCGACAAGGTTTCCTTTGTCACACGTTGTAATGTGGGACTCTGAAAATTGTACAAAATATATTATTTAGCTTCTATCCGCGGCTTCTTCCGCGTGAATTTCCCGCGGAAATGGTACTATGATATGAAAGGTATCCTGTCTGTTACGGGCCTTATGTGTTATTCCAGGTTATATTCTACCCGTGTGCCAAATTTCATAACAATACGCCCAGTAGATTTTGCGCGAAAGAGTAACAAACATACATACATCCTCACAAACGTTCGCATGTACAATAATAGTAAGATGTCATTAGAATTTGGATACTATTAATGAATAGGATTTGTATTAATACTTACAGTGTCGGTAGCTTTTATAACTCTCGGTTGGTTGACGACGATCGACTCCGCTACGTGACCCTGAAATATTTCATAGTGATCGTTCCAGGAGCTGTTTTTAGGCGACATTTTTGAAGTGAAAACTTCTTTAGCGGCGTTGTGCACTTTTTGTGATTGGTGAAAAATGTTAAACTCGCGTCAGGACATGTGACCTGAGGGCTTAGTGCGGGTTTGCATTTGACTTCTCAGCATCGAATCGATTCGAAGTGAGACGCAGCGAAATAATGACATTGCAGTGTGGTTGTCGTTGCGTCACAATGGCGCCAATGTGATTGGTTAGCCGCGTCTCACTTCGAATCGATTCGATGGTGAGAAGTCAAATGCAAACCAGCACTAACCCCTCTGATCCAAAATTATAAATATTATAATAATTATAAATAAATATTCAAGTTCACTACGGCCTCTATATTGTAGTTTACGTCCGTTACGTTTTCTGTACCGTGCTGTGGTACTTACGGTACTGTTCATGTGAGCGTACAGAAGCTGTTTCCTCCTGTAGCCGGCGCCGCACGTGAGACATTCGTACGGTTTCTTCTCGCTGTGCACGAACCTGTGAGTGTTCCTGTTGTCGCGCGAACTGAACGATTTGCCGCACACCTGTCGATATTGCGTTTCTTTTTTCAGAAGGAACTTTACGTAGTTACTTTAAAAGGAAAGATTTATATGTTTAAACTAGAGGCCAGTCCTGACTTCCTTCGCTCGGGTAGAAACAACAAATTGTACACGCTAAACTTTCCTCGGGTGAAAACCGCATGAAAATCCGTGCAGTGGTTTTCGAGTTTATCGCGAACAGACAGACAGAAGACGCGGCAGAGGACTTCGTATTATAATATGTAAGGATATATATATATATATATATACGGAGAAATGACACAGATTGTAGTTAGCTTTAAAGTGACGAGACTTGTGTCATTGAGTACTAACTTAGCAATATTATAGTTTATAACATGTAGGTACATATTGTCGGGGTTTTATCGTGGGTTGGATAGCAAATAGGCACTAGGCAGTAGGTAGTAAAGTAAGTTTATTATAAAACTTAAGGTAAGACCCTTATTGGGTCTGTTCTTATTATTTTATTTAATGTTTATAAATATATCACGGCCACCCTCTAGCCTCGCTAGCTTGATCGTAATGTTTACGCGTCAAAGTGTTCGAGCGGATTTAGAATTTTAAAATTTATGACAGTAGATCCAAATGTGCCAGCGCAGGCGAAATACATCGAAAGAGATTCCAAAGCGTAGCTGCGTTACAATATAAAGATACTGTGTGTCTGTCTGTTCAACTTTCAAGATTAAACCACTGGACCGATTTTGATGAAATTTGGTATGTATGTAGTTAAGAAGCCCGCTCAAACATATACAACTTTTTTTTCTAATTAGTAATTTAGGAAACACTATAATAATTTGTATGAAAATCATACCTGTTCCGCTTTCGCAGAGAAAATCACGAAAGCCGCATGCTTAAGCTAGTATTTAATATATAATAGCATAATTTATATATATTAGCTTTTTAATTTTCGCCTTTATACAAAAGAATTTGATACAAATGCGATGTGGGCGCTAGTGTGCGCGTGTTAACCCTAAATAAGTAGGTACCACACAAATTTTAAATGGCTTCGTTACACATGTCACTTATTTTTGAAAATAACAATGAGACGAAAAAATTCTGGAATCGAGCGGGAATTGCACCCGCGCCCGCACTGTCCCGGATAAACAGGGGCGCGGGATTTTTATTTCATTATTATTTTCAAAAATACCACACCTCAAAATCAACCTGTTTACCTCACAGAAATAAGGCTTGACTCCGGTATGTATTCTCATATGTTTCTTGTAATGCTCAGGATACACGAAGTTGGACGGACACACGGGACACTGTAACGGTCGTTCTCCGGTGTGCGCTGCCTTTATGTGATAGTCCAATAGTCTGAGATGAAATTATACACTTCAAATGAGAATTATACTCAATTACAATTAGCTTTTAATTAATTATTATTTAATAAGTAATAACTAAATATAAAAGCTTAAATTATCCATTTCAAAAGCACCTCGAGTCTTTATTAACTGATAAATGTTATTATACTTTAAATGATTTCTTTTTATGATAGACTCGGATAGAATTTAGGGCTAGTATAAGTACATTATAATTCTTTTTTTGTTTTGGATTTGTAGTGGATAGCATGCTCCTCTTTATTTATTTATATTTGCATACCTATATTCGGTAAAACGTGTAGGTTTAATTCAATTTGACATCAATTTGTATATTTGTACTCATGCTTTTGGCAAATAAATATTTTCTTTCTTTCTATTCCCAAATTCCTACGGGAATGATGCCCCGGGGCGCAGCTAGTAATAAATAAGTATTACTAGTAAATTGTTTACAAATATGTCATGTTTGCCACAGGCTTTTGTTGCGGTCAGAGAGTATTTAATTCAATGCGTGACAAAAAAATCATGTCCACGCAGTAAACCGTCGAGGAGTTCTCTCGTCGGAATCTGATCCTGAGTGCACCATTAGGACATGCTTCTCACAATAATGCATTGTCATGGGAACTGTAGTGGAGGTTTTCTACTCTGTGATGGAAGTGGGTGAAATTTAACTTGCAAGGTTTGACAGACAGACAGATGGAACTAAATAAAAGCACAGTTTAATAATATTCATACAGATATTCAAGAACCTCTTCCTAAAGGAAAAAAAAAGTGCCAGCAGTGACAATGAGGTCAGGGTTGTCACAAAATATGAAAGACATATTACTATCTATCTTTTATATATATAAAACTCTTGCGTTACTGAGTGAGTGACTGACTGACTGACTGACAGACAGCGTACAGCCGAAACTACTGGGCGTAGGAAGCTGAAATTTGGCATGTTGCTTCCCTGGGGAGTGTAGGTGAGCACCAAGAGAGGAATTTTGTAAATTCCACCCCGAAGGGGGTGAAGTGGTGAAAATCTTTTACATGAAAGTTCTACTCTGTTGAAGTTAGAGTGACTTGAAAATTTATTGGATTTTAGTTGTTTACAACAAATGAAGGTATACGTGTTACAGATTTTTCTGAAAATAAACCCTCAACCCAACTCAAAAGGGGGATGAAATATTGTATGAGACTTATTACAAATTTCAAGATAAAAAGATGAAAATTGGAAAACATACTCTTCATCATTTTTCTAAATGACCGAGATTTTGCTATGAAATTCACGGGGGCGAAACCTAGTATGTATGTATTAATAAATTTTCTCTAGTTCTCTCTCTCTGTTCTATAGCTTTCTCTGTCTAGGTTATAAATGTATACTCACCTTCGCCTCTTGAATTGTTTGGGGCACTCCTTACAATGATATCTCTTATCGTCTAAATGCGTCGCTCGCTTGTGCGATAGCAGATTCGAGCGCTGAGTGAAAGTCGCCGAACATATGTCGCATGCGAAAGGTCGTTCACCTGAAAAAAAAAAAGTTAATGATTGTCATCATCAACAGCCATTTAAACGTCCCAACTGTTGGGGCAATGGCGATTACAGGTTTTAAACACTGGACCACCACAGCCAAGCATAGTCAGTAAGGTACGGAACCCCAAACACTTGTTTGTAGTGCCAGTGTGTATTCCCTCCCACTACGGAACCACTATCCATACTAATATGTCTGTCAAGCTATCGCGGCTAAACTTCTGAATAAAATTTGGTATGCACATAGTTAAAAACCCCCATTCAAACTGTAATGGGAGGTGAAAGTTTGTATGAAAATTATGTTGAAAAGACGACCAAAGACGACATAATAGGGCAGTTGACAAGGTCAGAGAATTTTTAAATATGTATAATATAGATATATTTTGGATAATTATGATAATTCATAAACTGTAACAATGCAGCTGGATATAAATACGAAGATTTAAAATTGGTTGGAAAGTCCATTTGCAAAAAGTATCAAATAATAAAAATAAATTTAATCATCGTAAAAAAATTTGTAACAATTTTTATTAAGAATTCGTAATCATAAACGAAATATGTAATGTAGCTGTCGAACAAATACATAGCTCTCTTAGTGAACATTTTAGCAAGTTGGGACGTCACTCCTACATGTCATTTAGTATGGAGTGTTTGGACGAGTCAAACGTGTGATTTTATTTTTGTCATATCTTTGAAAGTATTGTCATTATCACAGTATTTTTTTTCACTGGTTTTTCTATTAATATAAGAAGAGCCTTCGAATAGTGAGTTAATTAGAACTAAAAATTAGTTGTTTGCAATGGAAACAGTAATCACAAAAAATATAATTGTACTGTCGAGAAGTATCAGTTATTTCTGACTAAACTAATTATAAATAGACTAAAATATAATTATATTTTCCGCATACAAAGTAAACTCACTCACTAGCTGTCTGTTTACCCGCGACTTCGTCTGCGATGTGGTTAACACTTACCGGTGTGTATTCTAGTGTGGTCCCGGAGCTCCGCCCTCCTGGCGAAGGCTTTAGGGCAGTAAGTGCAGGCGAAGGGCCGCTTGCCGCTGTGTATAACGCCGTGGACTTCTAGATTGTGTTGCGTCGCGAACGCTTTATCTTCAGATTGGAATAAATAACAAATAAATATCTATATATAAAATAACAAGTGTTTTTTACTAATCAACGCCCAGTCTAAACCACAGAAGCTATAAACGCGAAATTTGGGCAGTAGCTTTAGGTTATCACGTAGCGCTCGGATAAGAAAGGAATTTCGACCCCTCAAGGGGTAAAAATTGGGGATAAAGTTTGTATGAAAAATAACGAAAATCTTTACTGATCTACTTGAAAATTGACATAAATGCTATGCAACAAAAATATTACAACTCGTGTTTCAGGATTTCTTAAAATTTGACCTTTAGGGTAGTTAAATGAGGGCGAAAAGAAATAACGAATAATCCTATTCAAAATTTCGTCAACTAAAGATATAGACACAGCTCAGCGGTAAACACGGAACTCACGTTGTTACTATTGATGGTTTGAAACCTGAACTTCAATTATTTTGAATTAAATCTGTTTATCTATATGATTTCTGGGAAAGTTTTATTACGGTTTTATTATGGCACCCTAGCGAAGCCGGGACGGTCTGCTTGTATATACATATGGACAAATCACATAGATTGAATTAGCCCCAAAGTATGATGAAGTCTTGTGTTATTGGATACTAATTCAACGATACTATATTTTATGATCACTATCACTACATAGTATTTAATAAAGTCACTTCCAGCTATATGTCCCTATGTTAGGTTAGATCTTTGAAACTTAGCAACGAATTTTGATAAGTTTTTTTTTAAAGATAAGAGTGATTCGAAAGGGTGGCCGAGATAAACAGGCGCGTAAATTTCACGGATATTAGAATTACCATGTACTAAAGTACATACAATAAATTGTACACTTACATTGTTATATTACTGAGAAAACATTATATATAAATTTATATTTAAAAAACGGTAAGCCCTTCTGGCATGATAGGGACCAACACTGTTTGAATGAGTTTCTTTCGGCATTTCTTCTCAGCAGTGGTCGTTCCGAAATGCTAGTAGTTTGTAGCATTGTCATTGCATTGCAAATATTATTTAATTTAGAATACGACGTGAAAGAGTGCCTGTTTAGGTCTAATTTCTGAATAAATGATTTGATTTTGATTTTACTTGTTACAATACTTACTACAAACTTGACAGATGAAATTCCTGATTCCGAGATGCGTTTTCTCGTGTTGGCTCAAATTTTGCTGCGTCAAGAATGTCTTGCCGCATTGCTTGCACTTGTGTGGACGCGGCCTTACCTGGTAATGGAGAGAGAAAATTGTATATGCCAAAAAACATGAGTTCTATACAGGGTTACTGGTATTAAAACGCAAAACCTCCCAAAGACTACTTGGATACAACAAAACAAGCAACTTTTATTCTACGACTCTTCGAGATTCATAGTTTTTTTTTTTTCATATAAATAATATATAAGTAACCCTGTATATTGGTTTTATGAGTATACAAAAATGGTTTCTTTAGCCACAATGTGTCACATCGAAGTCCGGGCTCGCGATTCGATTGTGGTTTTACAAAAGGTTGGTTTGGGAAATCTGTTGTTGGCTTGAACTGTTAAGGCTTTTAATATTTTTAATATTTTACTCGCTTCGTGCGACATCCACGTGAGAATATGAGATGGTCCTGTTCCAGTTTCCGTCATTCTCCATTATGTGTGTGAGAATGAAATTGAAAAAAGTATTATTTTTCCATTGTCAAAATCTTATCAAATACTTAGTTGTGAAACACCATGACATAAACACAATCTACAAAGTGTGTGTGTGTGTATGTACATGTTTTCTTAGTAACTTCTTGTTGTTATTTGGTATATCTTCAACCGCAAACAAATATACGTTTTCTAATCTAAATAACAAACTACAGAGGACCCAACATACTTCCTTGTGGAACACCATAATACAAAACACACACAGCTATAAATTTTAGACTCATGGACTCAATTAACACATTTTTCTAACAATAAATAAACTTTTCAACTCACCTCATGAATTTTAAGATGCGCCTGATGAGTATACTTATTGGCGAAGGTTTTATCACACAAATTGCATGAGTAAGGCCTGTCTCCAGTGTGCGTGTGTATATGTTCTCTTAGTAAAGTCTTGTTCGAGTATCTTCTACCGCATACCGCACATTCGTGGAGGCGATTTTCGCTCACTGATTTAGGCATATGATCCACTGGAATTAAGTTTATATATATTATTTCGACGACCTTTATTTATGTATATGTAAATCATTTGTCTGATCGGTTAACTTGTATTTGAGTTATAGGCCCACATCCGAGTGTTTTCCTGGTTTCTTCCACCGCCATTGAGCGTCGGAGCCCAGGTTCCACTTTCTTACATACATTGCAAGTTAAATAAAAGCTTATGACGACCTCCGTGGCGTAGTGATCACCGTCCACTATCTGGAGGTCATTGGTTCAATTCCCGGCGCGGCCAAATATTTGTACTTGTGATCACAGATACTTGGCTGCAGCTCTGGGTGTTCTCGTTTCTGTGATATCGATACTTAGTGCAATGTGGACCGTTGAGTAACGTCAGTTTTTTCTTTTTCAAATGCACATTCAATGAACAATGAAACCTCACCAATATGAGCGCTATACAAAGATCGCTTCCTCATGATCTTGCCGCAATCACAGATGTAGAGCCGCGCGTCGTGACTAGTCTTCAGATGCTGCATCATTTCTTCTGCGTTCGCTAAGAAGGGGGTTTTGTCTTCTGTAAATATACACACGGTAATAGCATATAGCCGATATACTCATTAAGACAGCAAATTCTTCAGCAATCGAATTTCTCCACAATATAGGGCGATAGAGAGGGCTGTGAGGTAAGGGGAGGGTGGAGATATGCGCGTTGAGATCTAACACAAATGAAAAGATTTCTTTATTTCTTTCTTATTTCCTACAGTCTTTTTTTTGTTTATTGGTTCATATAATCGATTTTTTAACGCGCAGGAAACGCACGCAGGGCGGATAGAGGGGCTGGGAGGGGAGGTGGGGGGGGTGTGTGTGTTAGGATATGCGGTTTGGCATCTAACCAACAGCTGTAACTTTTGGAAAATAAAATTATTTAATACAGACAAAGTGTCACGTTTTTCATAATTTGTGACAACCCTGACTGCGGCGGCGACGCTGGCGACTTTTTTCACTTTTAGCAAGAACTTCTGTGGTATAAGAACACACGATAAACCACGGTTGAAATCTATACTATTACATAAAGAGTTGAGCGTTTGTGAGTATTTGTGAGTATTATATGTTTGAAGCGGGTAATCTCCGAAACTACTGAACCGATTTCAAAAACTCTTTCACCATTAGAAAGGTTTCCAAGGTCTCTAAGGTATCCAAGATTGCTATAAGGCTATATATCATCACAAAATTCCCACGGGCGCGAAGCCCCGGGCAATATCTAGTCAGATATACAGTTCAATCGATGAAAAAAATATTAAACTCACCTTTGGTATTTTGATCGCATAACAAACACCTGAACTTTCCATCTTCGGGCTTTACAAGCTAAAAAAAAACCATTTTTAATACATTAAATACTAAATTGATACTTTGTAGTGTGCACTGACAAAAGCCATTACACATACACACGTAATATAAATTTATTATATCCTGATAGATCCCAGTGGATGTGTTACGAGGCGACTAAGGGACACAGAGCTTTAACAGCTGGCAGTCTACGATAGCATTCCCAAAGAGGGTTGACGTCAGACCGGCGGCGGTTGCAAAATCATAGCCAATTGATTCTTCCAATTTTGTGCGTAATTTTAGAAGCTACATAATTTTAAAGTGAAATCGAGTACTTCTTATTCCGATACCAGCTGCATCGCGCGGTGTTACCCGCGTAAATATTTAAAAAAATACTTAGGTCTTTATGTACAGTAGCGCCATCGACTTAAAAAAAAAATAAAGCTCCATTGACATTCAATCTTTTTGACCAAATCCAACGGAATCGCGTACATTCAGGATAAAAAGTACCCTATGTGTTAATCCAAAGTATCCAGCTAGCTCAATACAAGATTCCATAAAAAATGGTCCAGCAGTATGAGCGTGAAGAAGTAACAAACATAAAAACTTTCGCCTTTATAATATAAGTGCGATTAGCATCAGCTCACCGGTAAAGCGTCATCTTCGACATCCTTATCAGTCTTGCTCTGAACAGATTTCACTCGAAACATTTCACCTGACTCCACTTCTATAAACGCACCACCTTTAATGTACAACCTCATTAATAAAATATAAATAAACTGCTCCCGTGGGAATTTCGGTATAAAAAGTATGTCTTCTTCTTCATAGTCGTATTCCTCATGGCTGAGGGTCGTGGTCATTACGTGGCATGAAACACACACACAACAACTTTCTTGGCATTAGTAATGGAGTGGTTTGCCATTGCCTTCTCCATTTCACACACAAGTTAATAATCAACCAGTGTGCAGGTTTCCTCACGATGTTTTCCTTCACCGGATACATGAGTCAGATTGGTATACAAACTCATGTGGCACGAGTAGGACTCGAACCTGAGACCTTTCGATCCGTAGGCGGGCGCCTTAACCATTACACCACCACCTATCCCACCACCAAAAAGTATATACTCTATGTGTTACGTTACGTTACCCACGTTATATTCTACTAGCTGTTTACCCGCGGCTTGGCCCGCATAAATTCCCTCGGGTTCCCTCGGGAACAGTTTTTGCTTCGTATTAAAATGGGATTGGAATAGTTGAATCAAAATATGTGTATTTTAAATGCGCTACGGCATTTAAAATACACACAGCGCCACCTAGTATTTTTATATTAATTTTCGCATATCCCACGGGAACAATAGTTTTTTCCGGGTTACCTTTCAAGGGTAAGGGTAAGGATACCTTACAACCCAGACCCGAACCTATGTCCTTCTCCATACACTTAATTATATTTATGCGAAATTTCAAAAAGATTGGTAGAGTATATAATGCGTGAAGAGGTAACAAACTTACTTTCGCATTTATAATAAGTTAGGATTATGAATACAATATGTGAATGAAAGAACGAATGAATGAATGAAGCACCGACCCTGCTCCTGCGCCGCCGCTATGATAGCGTTCGCAGTTTCTTCATCGCCTGAAACTTGTAGCTCTATTTGCGATTCCTCGTATGAATTCGATGTGGAATCTGAAATTACATTCGATTCTTGATATCTAAATAATTTGCTGTTTTTTTTTTATATTTCTCATAAAATTATTACTAAATAAAAAAATTTATTTTTCTGTGCATTATTTAAAGTACATACAGTTTTGTAATTTCACCTGAAGCTTTCAGCTTATCCTGTTTCGATATAACGTATAAGAATATATGTTTTTGGTTGTTTAAATTAAAAATATATTAAACAACACTGTTTCAATAGGTTTCTTTATGCATTTCTTCTCAACAGTGGTCGTTTCGAAATGCTAGAATTATTTTGCTTTGATAAATACTATATAACATAAAATTTGAAGTGAAAAAGCGCATTAATGTTTCGACTACATTCTGTATTAACATTTTCTTTACGGAACCCTAAAAATATAGTCACCTCTGGAATTGTTATCGTTGTCCTCTTGCTCCTCGACTACAAATTGAGTGTTGCCATACAAAATGCGGTGACTGGACGCGAGTCGAATTATTGTAGCTCCATTCTCGTCCGCCATTATTATTGCTTCTGGAAATAAAATGATAATCACTAACGGCCCTCCCCGGCTTCGCACGGGTAAAAATTCTACAGTTAATGACAGTTAAACCATCCTCAGGAATCACGAATTTATTGTTGAAAACCGCATGACAATATGTGCAGTCGTTTTTCAGTTATATATAAATACCATACAGTCGTGCTGTATACACAATCGGTTTGGGCCCGAGATGTAATCGAGAACATTAAACATTTTGCATCAGAGAATTAATCATATTAACTCAGTTATCAAGAAATGATGGCAGGATACATATTCTTACAAGCTTTAGTTAATTTGCAATGTATGAGGATGCGAAGCGGTGGTGGTGTAATGGTTAAGATGCTCGTGGATCGAAAGGTCCCAGGTTCGAATCCTACTTGTGCCACATGAGTTTGTATACCAATCTGACTCATGTATAGTAGTTTTCATAGACCACCACCTGCTTCCGGTGAGGGAAAACATCATGAGGAAACCTGCACACTGGTTGAACGATTTATCAGTTAGTTTGTGAAACGGAGAAGGCAATGGCAAACCACTCCAATAATCTTGCCCAGGAAGTCAATGCGGGTGTTACATTCCACATAACGACAATCAGCCATGAGGAATAAGAATAGCTATAAGAAAAAAGTAAACAAAAACAAATCTCATTGTGAAAAAAATCATTTCTCACCGTCGTCATCATCATCATCCTCATCATATTCATTCATTTCTATTTTCGCGACGCCATTTTCTGTATGTTCGTCTGTGTCCACATTATCGGCTAGCAGTAGGCCCAAATCGATGAAATTCTGAGATTTTTCATTGATATCCTGAAAAAAAAATAATTAACTTGCTGATAAAGTATATGCTAGTTTACATGTAATATATCTAAACAAATGTGTTTAGTTAAAAAAAAATCTAACAGTTAAAACTGTTTGAGCTGACGTATAAACGTTAGTTTGGATGACAATGCATTATTATGATAGGCATGACTTGACAGAGCACCCACGATCGGCTCTCAACGAGGGAACACCTCATCGATACACATCACGGGCATGATTATTGCTCTCGCGTCGAATGCAATAAGTACTCTCTGACGACAATAGATCCTTGTGTCAAAATTGGCATTTTTGTAAAAAACCGTTTTTAATTTTTATAAATAACTACATGTTGCCCGGGGCTTCGCTCCCGTGGGAATTTTGAGATAAAATATAGCCTATAGCAATCTTGGATAAGTATCTTTCTAATGGTGAAATAATTTTTGAAATTGGTTCGGTAGTTTCAGAGATTACCCGCCTCAAACATACAAACTCACAAACGCTTACCTCTTTATAATAGGTTCAACCTACCTTACTAGTATCATTATCAATATACACTAGCTTTCCACTTTCTTCAGATGAAACTGGTACAACGGCCAAGGAGCAATCTGCAATATAGAAAACCATTAATAGTTCATTGAGTGTGTCATTGCTAACACCAGTGTCAGATTTTATTTAAGTTGCCTAAAGGCATCTAACATGTATTACCGCCATCTAGTGGCAAGTAGTCGCATACACGCGAGTAAACCAGTGTGCAGGTTTCCTCGCGATGTTTTCCTTCACCGTAAACAAATGGAGGTCACGACATAAAGGAGTCAGTTGCAAAAAAATCAAAAAAATCAACAGACCAACAGCTCGGACCAATATACTTTGATTTACCTTCATCAATCTCCATGGGGTGATCGTCGTTATGTTCAACAATGTCATCATTATTGTTCTCAACATCGCCATCCTCATCGCCGTAGACGTCTTCGTGTTTCACCAAGTTGCCAGGTATTTTCGACGGGTCTGTCAAAGTGTCATCGCTGTTAGATTGTGAGGTGTTCGCTTCGCTTTCTGATGTGATTGTGTCGATATTCTGCGACGGCACTATGACCGATTTGATATTGAATTTTGGGGAAAATGTCGCCTGAAATTTAAAGGAAATTATTTTACACAAGTTTAAAACCACGTTATGGTTGTTAATATGTACAACTTTACTTAGAGATAGAGCGTCGAAGCTTAGTGCAAAATAAATACATATTCATAGAATATAATCATATTTTTGCAAGATTTACATAGATCTTAAGTCGATTGTAACCAACCTGTATGCAGCCGTGCAAATATTAATAATAAATATTACATTAATTTAAAATACATCTAAATATTTACAACTAGCGTCCCGGCTCCGCTCGGGTAAAACAATAATCCTACTAACATAATACATGCGAAAGTTTGTGAGGATGTGTGTATGTATGTTTGTTTCACTTTCACATGAATCTACTGGACTGATTGTTATGAAATTTGGTACACATGTGTATTGTTCTACATATAAACCTAAAGCTTACTCAAGAATCACACTATCTGATGAAAACTGTACAAAAATCCGTCAGTAGTTTTTGAGTTTATGGAGTTCATACATACAGATGCGACAGGTAGGATGTCGTGGAACTTATTTTTATAATACGTAATACAATACTTACATTGTTCTTATTAAATATAAGTTGAGATTTGGACGCGGCGACCAGTTTCCTGTCAATGACGAAGTCTTTAGGCAGGGGTTGTAGCTTCGACGCGGGGAGCACTATCTTGACGGGGGGCGAGGATTGCTGCGGCTGGGGGCGGGAGGCGTTGCCTTCGCGGAATTGTGATTGTAGCTCTGTTTTTATTACTTGTTGCCTGGAAGATTACAATTTTGGCATGGACAAAGAAGACTTCTGCATGGCCTTGCCAAATTATATCTCATTTTGATAATGGGGACGTTGTGCATAAATATATGTTTAAACATGCTTGGAAGCAAGCATCTTATAAGTATTTATATTGATAAAACATTTGCGAACCACTCGCTGTCAGCTCTCATCTTGTCAATGTAAAGTATATTTATTACATCAAAGAAAAATGCATGGACAAGATACTTCTATTATGTACAATAAAAAGTTCACATTTAGGATTTAGGATACACACCTGACTTGAATAGAATCATATTCGGAGCAATCCTTGAAGCACTTTGTGCATATAACTTTTGATGTGACTGTTTCCTCATTGATAACAATTCCAAAAACCTCGCTTAGTAATGTTGATAATTTCTTTTGCGATTGGAGGGAACTCTGAAATTTGAAATAAAATAAAATATTTCAGGTAATATAACTTAAGAATAAAGTTTAAAACATACATATGTCAGGGACCATGTGATAGATAATGTAGGTACATACTAAAATATATATGAAATTTAAAAACTTATATACAAGCTTGCATGCAATGACGGTGACAATTAAACTAATGAGTTTGATAGTTCTATTTAGTTAAATATCATTTAAATTTATTATTAACTAGATGTTGCAGATCCACTCACTATAGCCTATGTTTGCCTCTGGACCGAGAGGTCCCGGGTTCAATCCCCGGTCGGGTCATGATGGAAAATGGTCTTGGATGTTTATCTATATATGTAGTTATTATAAGATATAGTATTGTTGAGTTAGTATTCCATAACATAAGTCTTGAACTTACTTTGGGGCTAGCTCAATCTGTGTAATTTGTCCTAATATTTATTTATTTATTTATAGTTCTTAAACTAAACATAAGCTATACCTTAGTCTTTAACTATATATATTCTGAATTTCATCAAGATGTAGAGGACAGATTCTTTCCCGTTTATAATTACTATGGATTTATGAGTGTGATGTGATGTGTTTATTTTTAAGAACAAAATTTGCTTTTTTTAATTCTAAATTGGGAGAGATACTTACATGATTACCGAATATGTTGATGAAATTCCTAGCTGTGCTGGAGTAGTTGCAGATAAGGCAAATAAAGGGCATCCTGAAAGATAATAATATTGTATTAGATTATAGTAACTACCAGATTGTACTAGATTTCTTTTTTCAAACTCATATAGCACAATTAGGGTTTGAACTTGAGGTCTTTACTTCACAGGCGAGAATGTTAACCACTAGACCTTCAATATTATCGGTTTAGATTATTAAAAATCATCAAAAATAAGTATGTACACAAAAATATCTAAAATGTTTTAATATTTTCTATTTCTTTATATTGTAGGAATAGCATAGACAGGAACATACCTGAACGGTATACGGTAACCTTTTTTCGATGAAGTTTTTTAATAGGTAGGTTAGTGCTTAATGTTTGTTTACATTGTTATCAATCTATATAAACAATAATAAAACCAATAAAACTGTTGTCCGACTGGCAAAAGAAGTTCACTACTTTTGTAACGAAAGGCAGCCATGTTGATACACTTACAAAACAGTAAAATCAAAGATGATTCTCTAAACTCTAAAATACTTTATTACAACAAACAAAAACGGTTACCTGGAAAATTCATCAACTTCTCTTATCAACTTTATTCGTTTTTGAAGGTTTTCGGTTTCCGTAAATAAGTTGCCAGCAATGACTCAAACGCGCAGGCAGCCACCATTACGTAAAAAATAGTTCCATATTGTACCACTTACTTGTGGCGCTGACGTGAGCATCAATAATCGTTCAGGATTTCTATGCGCGAATCATTGTTATATTTTCACTACATATATAAATACATTACATTGGTTATTTTCCGTTACTATGTTTATTCATAATTTCCAACGGAATAATGACTAATGACTGACTGTTGCACCTCAGTACATCTTCGACATACTTATTTTTGTTAAATCTAACTTACACCTGTATAAAACATTGAGCGATGTTAACAGTGTAAACACTCTTAATATAGGCATAAACTTTGTATGAATAGATTCCGACTTAAGATTCTTTCGTGGGTCAAAGTGTAAAATTGTTCAATAAACTCCCTGTAGAGGCTATTAACTTGCCAATGCCAAAATTTAAATCGTATATTAAAAAAGCTTTGATAGCTAACGCTTATTACACACTTAGCGACTATTTAAATGATAAAAAAACTTGGACCCTTCCAAAACTTCACACTTGACCTTTTTATAATTATTTTTATATTTTTTTGACATGTTTATTGCATATTTTTTGACATTTACTTGTAAAACATATACGTGATTTGTGATCTTCAAGTGTCTGAAAGTAACATAGGTATCTATTATGTTAGATTATGGAGATTAATACTGTTTGAACGAGTTTCTTTCGGCATTTCTTCTCAGCAATGGTCGTTCCGAAATGCTAGTAGTTTGTAGCTTTGGTAAACATCATTTAATTTAGAATATGACATGAAAAAGTGCCTGTGAAGGCCTAATTTCTGAATAATAGATTTGATCTTGATTAATAAACTTCACATTATTTTTCCTTGATAATTTTCTATATTTGACGTTAATTCTATAATATTTTCTTTTTTATATCATAATAAAAATTATAACAATTTTATGTGAAATGATCATGGCAAAAATACATTTTTTGTATTGGTCATTTGGTCTGATTTTGATGAAATTTAAAAGGTATATAGGATCTGTCAATAGAATTTTTAAGTTCGCGGGGGATCAATATAGGTTAAGTGGGTTTTGAAATATTCACAATTTTGTAAAAAAAAATCTATTCGCGAGGTCTACGTTCGGGGTGAACAACTAGTTATTATCAGAATAATCCACTAAATCCTTTCTTTTTTCTTTAAACTCGCACCACAATTGCGTAGAAAGTATTTTTGGTTGTAAATCTGCAACATTGATATTGAAAATTGACATATTGAAAATTGGCGCTTTTTGCCTCCATTGGCAATGTTTGTGTACCTTAGTTGTACCAGTAGCGCCATCTGCGCTAAGGTTTGCGTAATATGCTCTATTTTCATTGAAACGGACGACTAATATTATGTTAAAAACAAATGTCAAAAGAAAATTTGGAAATAAAATAAATACATTATTGATAAATTAATCTTCGAAAAATGTTACCGAGAGCGTTTCCGCGTATTCTCGAAATCTGTGTAAATCATCGAAATTAGTAGGTACTTACTTATTCCATGGTACCAAAATTTTATTTACATAGTATATCTGTAACCTACCAAGGTACAGCTACCTATTTGTTTTGGCAGAGAGATACAACATTCTTTTTTGTCCTTCTAAATCTATGCTTTTTTGCATCATTATTTTTAAAAAATTTCGTATTGACACTGTCACTGACCTCTGTTACGTCACATGGTTAAAATAGCCACTGCTGATATGAAGAAATTGTCAAAGTATTATTTATTTTCGTGAAATCAAATAGCCATTTTGAATATTCCACATTTTTATAGTATGTAATTAAAGTTATTGATTTTAGGACAAAGGTGGCCGGAAAGTCTGTGCTTTGAGTGCATAGACTTGTTTTGAATAATGATGGTTAATAATAGTAATAAATGTATGTTTTACCAATCTTAAGTTGTTAATTTATTGATATAAACTTATTTATTTGATAAGCTGGTAAGTTTTATTACTAAATGACGTGTATTTCGCCTATCGTTATATATTCTAGTACTCCATTTATATACTGTAAATAAATCACGAAAAATAATATGCTTTTAACTTGTACAAATAATGTTACAGGATTAGTTTGCATATTTTTGTCAGTGATAAGAGAATGATACAGTCAAGATAACATGATGTACCTATCTGCCAGTCATATTGGCAATAAAGAAATAATACTATTTGTATTATTTTAATAATAAATTCCATTAAAATTTTTACCTCTTCCAAAATTTCTCAAGATTAGTCTAGAATTTGGGGAAAGTTTCCAATTACACAGGTCATAGATATATTATTTTTTAATTGGAACTGAAATTCTTTCAGTGGTGACAACATTTTGGCTAGGCTAAATATATTGTATGACACTATCTACTTGCATGGATTTCTCAATTTCAATTGTTTTATCTGTTTTATTTTATAATTTGCTCTATGTTTCATGCTTTCATTTCTATATATTTATTACTATAGCTACAACTCTTCCTTTATAGTATAAACCACTTTATAAACCCTAAATTAAACTTACATAGGAATGCATATAGCAGATTTTTTGGGGTAGCTTTGAAACCCATTTGAATATGGTGGCAGTAAATTACACTACGCTACATAATATAAAATTTGTCCTGTCAAGGTCTAATTTCTTTCATTAACCCAAAAAAAAACAGCTATACACATTGAGGCTGACTCAACAATTTGTGCAATTAGGCCCTATTATATTAATTTCTTTAAGAGTTCTTTCATAATGAAAATTATTAAAATGGTAATAAAGCTTAAATATTATGTTTACAAGAATTAATTAACATTCTTGGTATTCAATTTCAGCGCACAATGTCTGAAAATGAAGATGTCAAAGCTAAACTCGAAAATGATATTCAGATTAAGGACGAGAGAAAGGATCCTACATGCTTCTTGCCAGACGAGCCAATGTCCTATGAAATTAAGAAGAAGAAAAAAAAGAAGAAGAAAAAGAAGAACAAGGAGCGAGATCCGTTTCGAGATTTAGATGTGCAAAATGATGAACTGACTTTGGAGATGCAAATGGATCCAGAGGTTAATATAAAAGTGGAGAATATTGAAGTAGAGTTAGATTTTAATGATGTAAGTAAACAAATTTGTTTTTTAGGTACTTAAATGTGTATAGTATTATTATTTTGACACAAATGTATTTTAAGATGCAAAAAAAAATTATTGAAATTCCATATCATAAATTTGTAAACACATGGTAAATTTTAATGGCACTAGTGCCATTTTTTCATTGTTTTTAATAAAATTTGATATATGGATAGAAGGAATAGCATATAAACCAAACTTTTTATCCAGACAGTTCAACGGGCCTATCTAGTTGAAGTAAGAAGTATTTATTTGCCTAGTTAGAAATAGATTCTAGACTCGATCTTTTTGATATAATATGTGTAGTGTAGTGACAGGTATCTTGATGATAATAAATTAAATCAGTCAAATTTCCTGAGCCTAAACAGGTACTTAATTAATGAAATAAATGAATCCATTTCAGTTCGCAAATAACACGGGCCTCATGGTAGAAGGACCGCAGAGCGAAGACAGCCAAGAACCAGAAATCAAAATAGAGGAACAGAACCATGAAGCAGTACTGTTGACATTTGAAAGTGTTGTCAACAAAACATTACTTGAATATAGTGAGAATATCAAATATGATGAAGAAGGGAATGTAATCGGCTTCGAACAGCCAGGTGCATCAGTGTTGGGTTACCCCCAGAATATTCCTATGAAAACAGCTCCAACACACATGTGCAAAGTCTGCCATCTAGTCTTTCAATCGCACAAAACCTTGAAAATGCATCAGAAAAGGAAACATAAAGCTTATAGAAAATATTTTGAACATATATGTGATTATTGTGGAATGTCGTACGAACAAAAAAACAGTCTAGTCGCTCATATGAGGAGGAAACACGGCCCAGACTCCACTCCGGACGATAGAGAAGAGCGAACATGTGAAGTTTGCGCACTAGTCTTCAAAGGAAATACACGGTTACGAATGCATATGAGGCGAAAGCACGGTTCATTCCAAGATTCATTCAAATTCAGCTGCGAGGAATGCGGTCTTACTTATGACAAGCACAGCAGTTTAGTCGTACACCAACGTAGAAAACATTCTGGTATCACACAACCAGTCTTGAATCAATGGTTCAACTGTCCTTTTTGTCCGAAAGTATTTACAAGAAGGGAGACGTACGCGAGACATGTTCAAAGGAAACATAGGATTTTGGACGAAGATGAAATCAAAGAAGAATTTCTCAATGTGAAGAATGAAGAAACCGGTGAAATCACGTGTAAACAATGTCCGTTAGTTTTTTCTTCTGTTAATTTCTTGAAGTTGCACATGAGAAGGAAACATAATGCATTGACAGAGGATTTTAGGCTTAAGTGTAGGATATGTAATTTATCATACGATAAGATAGAGAGCCTCAAAAGGCACGTGCGGAGGAAACATGGCGAAAATTCGCATTGCGAAGTGTGCAATAGACAATTTGACAGTAGAGAGGCATATTTGAATCACTCGCATGTAAAAACTCATTCTGAGTGTTCGATTTGTGGGCTTATATTCGCTTCGGAAGGCAATTTGGGAAAGCATATGAGGTTGACGCACAAAATTGACTCACCCAAACATGTATTTTGCAGTTCGTGTAACGAAGGATTCTACGATAAACGTCAATTGAAATCACATTTGATGAAAGTACATTTAAAAGTGACATACACATGTATGTTTTGCAGTAAAGTATTCAAAGCGAAAGAGAGTTATAGAAGGCATATTCTATTCAAACATCCTGAAAGTAATGACATGAAAAATCAGGCACAAAACTGCGAACAGTGTTCCGCTTCATTTCCTAACGAATTTGAACTCTGCCGTCATATAAATAGTGAACATTGCAATGAGCAAGATAAAGAAGTGAAGGAAGAGATTGTTGTAGTCAAACAGGAGGATGGTATTAAAGAATCGTTTCAGTGTACGAAATGCCCGGAATCGTATACTGCTTGGGAGCAATTGAGGTTACATCACGAACAAAATCACCATTTGCCAGAAGAGACACAATGTCAAGTGTGCGGTGAAATGGTCCCAGGAAACGCTTTGAAAAAGCATATGCGAAACATCCACATCGAAGAGCCACAGTGTAAATATTGTGAGTTCAAAACCAATAACAGGGCCAGTATGACACAGCATATTTTAAGGCACAAAAATATTACAACGTTACACTGTGATTACATGGGTTGTAGATACAAAACATATTACGAAGGTGCTATGCAGCGACACAAGAGGAAGCATGTGGAAATCGGTGTTAAACTGCAGTGTAGTAAGTGTCCGTTTCAAACAATGAATAAATATATTTTAAGGTATCATGAAGAAGCTCATACTACAGGAAAGAAGCGTTATGTGTGCGATCAATGTGACTATGCAACGATTTTGCCAGCGAATTTGGTACAGCACAAATATAAGCATTCCGAAGAGAAAAGATTCAAGTGTGAAGTGTGCCCGTTCGCTACAAAATACAATACATCTTTAAGATTTCACGTGAAGAAGAAACATTGTGATCTCCCATCGCTCAGTTGAATTTAATTTTGTTTTTATTTTTTCTTATTTTAATTATTAAAATATTTGGTGTTAGACTTGGGATTTTCATTGAATTCTCGGCAAAAAGTGTGTCACTCACACTCTCCAGATCTTCAACTGTTTACACACGAAAGTTTCCGTTTTGACGTGATAGAAGACAAACAAATTCAATCAAATACCTAGATACAATTTATTTTTTATTTCAGATCAAAAATAGGTACATCCATGTAGTATACCGAAATGCTCGTAGTTTTATAGTCTTGAGAACATCACATTTTAAATGCTAGTCATAGCTAGTCAAGGTTGAAGTAAATCGTAAAGAGAAACAGACAGCTTTGGATAGTTAAAGAATCTGTGCTCTAAAATACCTTCATCCAAACCACATTCGCACAAAACTATCTACAGGCTATGTAGGTACCAAATTTCATAATAATCCGCCCGCGAGAGTTACATACATACACACATTCATCCCCACAAACTTAGGATACAACAAAATAATATTAGTAGGACTAGTATAATCTGGTGAGCAGATAAGACCTAAACGTTTTTAAACGTAAAATATGATGTGAAGAAACGTCTGTGAACGCCGTGCTTGGAGCAGCGAGCGGAAGAGTTTTAGTATTGCTGAAGTGACAATGTATTGGCAGATAACAAATTATCGGCACGAAACATGCCAGGGTAAGCAATACATGCACCACAACATGAGGCTGCGCCAAACATTCAGACCCCGGAATTCAACGCTCTGACAAAATATAACACACAACATCAGCGGCATAACCATTGCATATATATATACGGGTGCCGGAAATACAACAGCTAAAATAAGACGTATTATAACATAATTAAGCTCTAGGTTAGGTAAGGACAAATAAAACAGTTGGAACAATCTGACTGTATATGCAAATCATGACAAAAATGTTTAAATGTTTAGTATAATGATTGACATTATTATTAAAATAATAACTAAACGTAAGGTTAGGAAATGACAAATAGAGCAATATAATTGTATGTGCAAATAGTGATAAAAATGTTAGAATAGTAATTGACCACAGTATCGAAGCGAAAAGTAATGTAAATAGTAGGACGAAATGCAGTACCAAATATCACTGTAATAAAACAAGCGTGATAAATAATACATTAGACAAACCCAATATAGGGAAAGGGAACAAAGATCTTATACATTCAGCACATATTGTATTGACCAATTAAAATTAAATTATATACACAAGCAAATAAAGGCTCTAATAATGTTAAGAGGGTACATGCACTCGCCGTCTGTGGTAGATGGGGTTTTAGCCGGTAGGAGTGCGGCACTACCTGGGCTTCCCTTCCCAGGTGCCCATGATGGGTTTCCCCAGCTCCACAGGTGGTAAATAGGAAAAAAAAAGCAATTTACAACGGTGTATACTTTTTTCTCACCGATGCATTTTTGTTTAGACATTTTGGGCAAATATCTTTCACCTCGTCGCGTGTTCCCGGTCTGCATAAAAATAATCGTCTCAGATTTTATGACCCGCCTGCCTGACGACCCTCTTTGGGAAGCGGTTGCCTATTAGCTGCCAAGGCTATATGCCCCCTAGTTGCTAGATATGGCGTGTGTTTTAACACCTTTGTGATGAGATACAGGCGCGATGCTTATAAATAATTTTATTTAACCATTTTCAGCGTTCAAAATGTTATTGTAATAGGGTAGAACCATAGATAAAATAATATACAACCATAGATAAAAGCATAAGTAGAACCAAATTATTTTCATTTATTGATTTTTACATACATACATATACATATATTACGACAAATCACACAGATTGAGCTAGCCCCATAGTAAGTTGGAGACTTGTGTTATGGGATACAAACTCAACGATACTATATTTTATAACAAATACATTATATAGATAAACATCCAAGACCCGGGCCAATCAGAAAAAGATCATTTTCCATCATGACCCGACCGGGGATCGAACCCGGGACCTCTCGGTTCAGTGGCAAGAACTTTACCACTGCGCCACCGAGGTCGTCAAATTTTTATTTAAGGACTAACTCACATTCAACGGTCTGAACACAGCCCGGCTAGCTCAGTCGGTAGAGCATGAGACTCTTAATCTCAGGGTCGTGGGTTCGAGCCCCACGTTGGGCGCGCGACGTTTTTAAAGTATGGTAACGTTTTTCATGTGGAAAATATATGAAAATTAAGATTTTTTTCTTGTGAAGTATACTCTAATAAAATTGAAATTGATTTTATTACAATTTATATTAGGTAAAAAGACATAGTTAATATCATAAAGTTAGTTATTTTAAATACAGGCAGGACCTTCGAACAATCAGGAATTATTTTTTCTTCTTTGTTGATCTATGGCGTACACAAATTAATGTTCTAGTTTATGCATTTTCTCGTGTAAATACATTGTGTGGTTCCCGCCTTAGAGTAGTACAAATATTGGTTGCTAAACGTGGGCGACGAAGAAGTAGAAGAAGCCTTTATAGCGACATCTGATAGGCTACAATAGCATTCCAAAGAGGGTTGACGTCAGGCCAGTGTAAAATTACAGTCGAATCTTCAAAAGTAAAGGTTTCTTGCGCAGTACTTGAGATTCGGGGCGTCACAGCCGCAGATGACATCACGCCGCAGAGATGGGAGGGTTTATGTGTGGGTTAAAATCAAAGTTTTGCGTAGACATAGAACGTTTATTACATTGAAGTACTTATTATGTAAGTTATGGATATTACAAGTCAGGAGGTTTACCACGAAACATACAAACACATCACGTCCATTTGCTGTCTCTTTTTCCTATATCGTGTAAGCATCGTGTGAAAGAGAGAACGTGTGGACGCAATGACGTGTGACGTTTTGTTTCATGCTAGCTCCACACTGTCGTCGAACAGTTTGCCATACGGTTCGGTATACATCGCTGGTTTTTCATTGCGGTAAATAAAAACACTCATACTAACTGCGCAATGTTCACGCGTCGGCATGTGTCCGAGTTCGGCGACAGTGTGGAGCCGGCATCATGGTCTGCCACAACACAGGACAAATAGTTAATGACCTTGGCGAATTATTACTAAGTTTGATTATACATCGAGATCGCAAAACGAACTTTACATATTTGGCGTAACAGTTTAACATGTACTTAATAATTCTAATTTCGCCCTACATGGCATAAATACGGGCCCTAATATGAGCGCGGGCATTATAATGTTGTAATTCATCACCTGGTCTGTAATACAATGTATTGTAGTGTAACAGAGAAGAAAAAATATTCTGTTTCACAGTAGTGAAATAAACCAGTGTAATTGTCGGAGCGATTGCTTAGTTATACGTCAAATATGCGTTGACACGAGTTAATACTTAGTCTTTCACCGCTTTCTGAAACAATATCATACTGTAATCCGACAGATCAACTAACTGCTAGATAAATATGCCTGAAGTTATTTGCCAGTTAGCCCTATCCAACACTTGTGAAACACAATTTTCAATACTATCTGTCAGATATGTTACATATAGGCTATCAGATACTTTATCAGCAAGTGGCTCTAAATCTTGTCAACACGTAGCTGATACAAAAATGAGCAATGTGTGTTGAACAGCAGCTGGTGTTTTAAAGTATAACATTTACTGTTTTTTTTTTTTTAAATAAATATACTTATTTTTATTCGAGCTTTCTACCTATCTACTTGATACGAAATACCCAGTGTGATTTTTTTATACAGGATCTTTTCAAACACCACTCAAATTTTCACTATATATATATATATATAATATATAAAAAAAAAATGTTTTTTTTCCGAGTCACATTTTGCTACTTTTCAGTTTAAATTGATTAGCGATCATACTTTATGGATCTATATTTTTGTCATGTTATTAGTATGGGGCGTTTTGGTAGATCCGATAATCGCCGAAAGGAACTATTGATTTTCGATGATAGATAGATGAACTCTTTATTGCACCATTCACAAAGGAGTTATACGTTACATAAGATATTCAAACATAATGAGTGCAAAGACGGACTTATAGCGAATGCTATTTCTTTCTAAAATATATGTATGAATATATGACACATGTAAGTGATAGTTATTTGAGTGGTTATTTAGTCATTCAAAACTGGAGCGGAATTTGATTGGTGTTAAAAAAACTCGTGTAAATAAAAAATACTTAATAATAATCGAAATCACATTTCGAAATTTACACAAAATTACTAGATATTATACGATCTAATTTCTTAGTTTTCCCGCTATGAATAATCTCAAATGTTATTTAATAAACACTAGTGTGTACGCGACTACTTGCCACTTGATGGCGGTAGGTAGTCGTAAAGTCTTGTCAGATGCCTTTAGGCGACTTGAACAAAATCTGACACTAGCGTTAGCAATAACACATATGATTATAAAAAAAAAGAATTTGATAAATATTTTAAAAAATTAAACTTCAGCTTTATAAAGGCAGTGATAGCTTATTGCCACTTAGAATTGAACTTAACAACGTGGAGATAAGGTTCAAAATAATTGCTACACCACCTTACACACTCCCGCAACATTGATAAACATACTTATATTGTCACTTTAAAATGAACTTTATAACACAGTCATAAGGTTTTAAATAATAGCCACTACCTTAATAAGCTCCGTATAGAAAGTTGATTAGGCGGAAATTTAGCATTTTTTGTTCTCAATAGTAATTTTTTTTCTGAATACAATTTTTGTTACCTACTTGCGATTAAAATGTATTAAATTCCTAAAAATGACACTGAAGACAAAAAGTGACATTTACACCCTATATAGTCTTGTGTTAAATATGCATAAAGTTTGTTTAGTGTTGATAATGTTATGAAAAATGTTTTTTATATATTGTAATTACTTGCGAATGAATACATAATTATTCCACTTTGGGCACCGTAAAAAATGGCACCACGATATATAATGTTTTATTCCTCGTTTTTCATTGTTTAATACTTCTTCTGTATGAGAAATCGTTAAGTGCCGTGTATGGAACACCTAATGTGCCATTGTTTCCGGTGCCCAAAATGGAATTCGTATAAATACGAATCTTATCTATATTAGTAAACATTATTGTAGTACAACCGAACTAATAGAGTGTATTAGATTACAATAAAAATAAAAGTACAATTCTATACTAATACAATAAGAGCTGACGCTAGTAGTTTGTAGCTTTAAACCCATACTTATAAATGCAAAAGTCTTGTCTTTCTGTTACGCTTTCACGGATAACTGATGAAAAAAAATATTATAAAAAAATTGTTTGAAGGAGATTTTTTTTGTGTAGGATGGCAACATTCACGAGGCAGGCTGAACTCAGAATCCAGAAAAGAAAGACTATTGCAATTGCTCTAACAAAAGTTGTGTGACGACACGCGGGGCCGAGGCAGACGAGTGGGGTGAGCGGTTTCGCCACGCCCTTTTACATCTGTGCACCTTTCATTGTAGCCGTGCACAAATTGAGAAAACCTCGTCCTTTTATATTTGGAAACCTTGTGCCTAGCTGCTGGGTGTCGCATTATACACACACAAAATAAAAATCTAATCCAACTCGTGTATAATGCACTCCTTCTCATTATTCTCAATTGCCAAATTCAAAGATTTATCCAATTTCATATCGAAATTGGACAGATTACTCAATTGCCTTATCTCATTCGTTATGCCACGGAGTTTGGCGATTATGGCCGATTGTTTGGCCTTGTTTTGGTTGGATGTGGATGGCTTTGGTTCTAATTTTGGCTGTTTCGCCGGCGGCTCGTCTTCGGAGAGACTCGGCAAGCGGATCACAGGCTTGCGAGGCTTCATGTTGGGCAGCACTGGGACGTAAAACAAATATTTAACATTTGTTTATAAATTACATTATTCATATGTATTTATTTCATAAATTATTATAATCAGCACTCGGATAACAATCATAACCTGTTTTGATATACCTTTTGACTATGTACATTATGTACTTTTATATATTATTAGAAAAAAAAAACATTGTAAGAAACAATAATGGCACTGTTCAAATGAGTTTCTTTCGGCATTTCTTCTCGGCAGTGGTCGTTCCGAAATGCCAGTAGTTTGTAGCTTGTGAGAAATAACTATAAATATAAAAATTGACGAGAAAAAGTGCCTGTGAAGGTCTAATTTCTGAATAAATGATTAGAATTTGAATTTAAAAGTTGCAATATTGTGTGGTAATTTACATATTAATTGCATAGATTAAAATATTAAGATATTTTTAAAATGTCCACCGTCAATAGCAAAGTCGCACTACGCACACTTTTTAAATATTTAATTTCGGGCTTGTGTGCAACATCTCTGCTTCCCTTCAGGTTAGTTGAGGTCATACGCACTCAAATTTTTAAATAAAAAGAAAAACAATCGATTGAAACTACTAAATATTATTTTGAGATAAGAAAATTCTAGAATTAATAGGAAATATTAGAATTTTTATTCGGGACAGTGGTCTTAACCACTGAGTTATTGAGACCATGTCAGTTTGGTCGAATAATTCATACTAAATCTATATATTTACATTTTATTTTTTTTTTACATTTCTATAATACACTTACTTGTGGACTGATTCCGTTTGGAAGTTCCGATGGGCAACACGGACAGGTCAAGCTTGATCTGGCTCCCGAAGTGACGCAACGGCTGCGTGGCGGGAGACGCAACTTCTGTTGACGCTGAAATAATATATGTATTTATTAATTTTATTTTATAACACACCAGCAGTAGGAACCCCCTCACAGTGTTACCTTCGTAGGAATTGGCGTTTAGTTTAGACATTCGTGATAGGTAATGTGACGTTCGTGATACATGATAGGTAATTGGCTATTCTCCAACTAATCAATATAGTGTATGAATTACCAATTTTCCCGCCAACAGCCTGATTGGTGTGAGTGAGTTCGCTATATTTGAAGTCACACTCCTCTATACGCCGCTTGAGGTCAGCTGAAAATATAACATTAGCTGATTAATGATATACAACATATGATCATAGGCTACTGGTTCAAATCCGACTCGAAGGACCTTCAATAATTCCACAAGACGAATTGAAGTAATTTATTTTTTTATATTAATTTCATATTAAGAAAAAAATAATAATTTGACATTACCATTTGTGTAAAAAATTATATAATAATTTAAATTCTTAGACAGTTTTAGCTTTCACGGCTTAACCTAAATAAATGTGGTATGCATCAAATATAGGATACTATTTTTTATAAAATTCAACCCCTAGATCACCGAAAATCACGTTGAAAACATAACAACCAAAGACGACTTAATTGGCTCTCACACAAAACATATTGGGTCCTAGAAATTAGTAATTTGGCATGGAAAAACCTTAATCACAAAAAACATAATTATGCTGTAAGAAGTAGAATAGTCTACGCCGACGAAGTCGCGGGTAAACAGTAAATCCCAACTAATATTATAAATGTGAAAATTGTTTGTTTGTCACCTCTTCACGCCACATCTACCCAACCGATCTTCTTGAAATTTTGCATACATATAGTTTAAAGTACGGAGCAAGACTTAAGGTATGTTTTATCCCAAAAAAATAACTGCCGCCGTGGGAAATCACGCGGGCGAAGCCGCGGGCAAAAGCTAGTAAATAAATAAAGAAATAATAGTAATAGTCGAATAGTATAGTCTATTATTATAAAGAGGCAAGCGTTTGTGAACTTGTGACTTTGTATGTTTGAGGCGGGTAATCACCGAAACTACTGATCCGATCTCAAAAATTCTTTCACCATTAGAAAGGTACATTGTCCAAGATTGCTATAGGCTATATTTTATCTCAAAATTTTCACGGGAACGAAGCCCCGGGCTACATCTAGTAAATAAACCAAAATGATACCTATATTAGCCTCCTGTTCGCCCTGCCGTGTCATCATTTCGCGAATGGTCTTCCTCTGACGCAACGCCACTTTTTTATATCCCGTCATCTGAAATTCACAAGAACAAATAATGATCATCCATCCTACTGATATTATAAATGCGAAGGTTTGTGAAGATGTATGTGTGTATGTTTGTTATCGTTCACACAAAATTTGGTACGTGTGTAGAATATAACCTGGATATAGGGTACTGTTTATCCCGAAATTCCCATGGGAGCGAAGCCCCGGGTAAAAATGTCGTTTGTAAGGATGTATGTGTGTATGTTTGTTACTCTTTCACGCGAAATCTACTGGACGGATTGTTATGAAATTTGGTATACGGGTAATAACCTGGAATAATACATAGGGTACTTTTTATCCCGAAATTCACACGGGAGCGAAGCCCCGGGGCGCAGCTAGTACTACATAATATACTACGTAGCATTGATGAAAATGTGACAGTGGCGCTAGTGTGTTTAGTTTTTACCCCACGGGTGTAGGGTAGACAGGAACCTTATTTAATACGGTACCATAAAGATAACTTACACGCTTGTAAAACTTCTTGTATTGCTCGGCGAGGTACAAAGCAAGTTTGGCATTTAGTAGTGATTGTCGACGTAAATTGCTAATTTCTTGACGCAGCGCCAGCGGGCCTAGTATGGCTGGAATTGATTGATAAATAAGTTTTTTAACTTGCAACATAATGTATGTATAGATGTTCGCGTGGATTCTTGCAAATCAATTTTAAAGCAGATATATTGGACCGAATGAATTTTTCACGCTCAAACGGCTGGGACAATTTTTTATGAAATCTGTCATTGAGGTAGCTGATATGTTGGACTAACATAGGGTACTTTTTATGCCGAAATTACGCGATTAGAATCGAAAAAGTCTGATAGTCAATGGCGCTTTCTAAAGTAAGATGGCGTTACTGTGCATAAAAAAACCTATGTTTTTACAATGTGGTGAAGCTAGTAATAACTAAATAACTCACCATTAGAAGGTCTGGGTTGCGGTTGACTGCCGTCCTGCAGCCGTTTACGGAAGGCCGGTGAGATTTTGTCATCAAAATGCTCTATGGCCATGCTGGATATATCTCTCAACTCTTGGAGTACTTCGTGAGCGCGCGGCGGAGTCGTAGACGTTTCAACTATGTAGAGAACTCGACGCATTTCGTCTATGACCTGGAATTAAACAAGTTTTATAAAAAATTAAAAGCAATAAATTAGGCTAATGACTATGTTTTGTTACTATCACACTTTTTAATATTTGACATTGAGAAAACGAGGCAAAACATGCGTATTGGTTATATAATACACTAATATGGAAAAAAGCTTTTAAAAATGCTAAATTAAAAATTTGCGAGTCGAACTCGCAAATCGAGGTTGACCTGTAGATACGTATACACTTTTAAAGTGGACAAACTAAAATTTTTGGGGCTTTGCACTCGTTTTGTATGAAAGAAACTTTGTAGTTTCTTCATTAAAAAATCATTAAAAAATCTATTACAAACATACATTTGTATGTATGTTTGTAATAGATTTTTTAATGATTTAATTATAAGCCACCAATTTTCAGATCTTCTGAGTGGTAAGTTATAAGGTCATGAAATTTGTCTGAAACAGAGATGTTCTAGACAAATTTCATGATTTTATTTATATAGTTTTTGATTCCCTGAAATCATCAATACTATAAATATTAAAATATGATTTTGTCAGAAGTGAAAGACACTGTGGAGCTGACTATTTGATATATATCAACTCGATATCTCCAAAATTCGGAACGAATAGACAGGAGAACTTACCTTCCCTGGTATAAAACAGCAATAACCATTATCAATATATTTGGAGTATGTCATATTGAGCATAGAAATGCGGGTCTCGATCGACGTCAGAATGTCGCAGTGGCGGGAGAGTGGGTGATATCTGAAACAATAGAAAAACACAAAATAATGAGAATCCATGCGAATATTATAGCCGACTAACCTATTTACTTGGTTCCTAACTACAATGTAAATAATTAAAACTCATGTTTTTGCAACTTTTGTATTTGTTATACAGTAGAAACAGAACGCACAGAACAGAAAGCATTAAAAAAGAGTGACACATAAAATTCGCGCAAAGTAGAACTTATCCCAGAAAGTTATTTCTTCCAGTCAACCAATTACTTGAATGAAAAACAATTGATATATTTGTCTCTCTTTCACAATTTAACAAGGCAAAATAAGCTCCGTGAAGTTGTGAAAGAAGGACAACACACGTACCTGCGCTCCGACTCCCTCCGAGGCAGCTGTGTCTTCACACTCTTTAGAGCGAGCGCGTGACGCCGCTCTATTAACATGAACCCGCGGTTCAGAAGCCGGATACTTATCTCATTGAAGGTTTTGGACACCTAATTGTACACAAACAATGCAATTTATCAAACTATGTATCGGTGAAAACTTACTACACAGAAATCTAATTTATCGCAGTCACACAGACAGATACAACATCTTTTTAATAATATGTAAGGATATACAGGGATATAAATATATAATATGAAAGGTCTGTTTCACAGCTTACTGATAAAGTTTCTAATAGCCTTAACATATTATATCAAACAGATAGCGACAAAAATTGAGTGCCACAAGTATTAGATGGCTAACTGGCCAGTCACATCAGGCAGATTTATCTAGCAGGTTAATTTATAGAAACTTTATGAGAAAATGATGAAACAAGCCTTAAAACTAAAAATATATAGGAAATTAAACAGGTACTCATTAAACAGGTTTCCCATTGTGTAGATCTATATTAAATATCTGTCTTGTTTATTTTTATGAATTTATTATGTGTTTCTCTTTCTTGTCTGAGTGAAATAGAATTATTTAATTAGCAGCTGCAGTTAGAACAAGATATACCAATGCCCATCTTCTTCATAGTCACATTTCTCATGGCTGAGAGTTGTGCTAATTATATGGAATGAAACACAACAACTTTCTTGTCACTATTGATGTCCCTTAGCCAGCCAACAACAAATCAAACAAAGGCAGGCTACTCACACACCTGCCGCAGGGGCAATCTAGGGTCTAAAGAAGGAAATGCATGTATTTAATAGAAAAGAAAGTTCATCCTATAGGATGAACTTTGGGATGCTGGTATTTAAAAGAAAGAAATATATTTCTTTCTTTTAAATACCAGCATCCCTTTCTGTAGTCCCTTAAATTGGAGTGTGTGTAGCCGGTCTAAAACCAAAAGCTGTTTGAGCCAATAGAATAGTAATTTTTTTTTTTTTAGAAAAATTACTATTACTATTCTAATATAAAATTTGAAGCAAAAAAATGCCAGTGTGACAGTCTAATTTGACTTCTATATACAGTTGAATGTGAACAAGAAAATTATTGATTTTTATCTGTTTTGAAATGAAATGAGTGGATGTAATACATGCAGATATGAAAATAATTTATGTTTAGGAATTATTTTCATATCTGGCGCTAGGGGCGCTTTTGATTAAGGTTTTCTTTTGTAATACATTTGCATGACATAAGTACCTTAACGAAATGTTTTTGAGGCAATAAATTTTTATATACTTTTGATATATGTATGAATACATAAAAATAATGAAGACTAGTGATTTTACACAGACATAATACAAATTAACATGATATATTTGTGTTCACAGTGAGTTTTTAGAAGCGAAGCGCTGATTACAAGATGTATGAACCTAACGTAATAATAACGCCTAGAACAAAGTTACGTGATAATTTTGTAAGGACTACATGGATCTATTTTTGTGTTATAATCTCATAAATAAAGGTTAATTACGGTCAAAACTATTAATACACTTTTGAATGCACTTACCACTCTATTCTTCGCAATTTCATCGTACGAAAGGTATGAGAAAATTTTCTCTAAAACAACGACGGGAAGGTGAATGAGATCCATTTTTTGGCCGTCGTCCATTATGTTATTTATTGTACCTAACTCTTTTTGATCACATTGACGAGTAGAAATCTTTAAATTCGCACAATGTTTACCTACACTTTTCAACAAAAGCGAGGTGTTTTCTGATCTTCGCGATGTTTCCTTTCTTCCGTCAATTTTAGAAATAGCTTCATCTGTCTCATTTTCACTTATGGCTTTTAATCATGAGTGGGAAAGAAATAGAAATACAAGATGTCAGCCACTAGACATTCGGTTCGACGCAAAGATCATATAAATATTGAACTGAAATAAATGTTAAAAAATATAATAGTTGTGTTGGCTTGTTTTAAAAAAAATCCACATCATGTAACATGTACACAAATAGGGCATATTACGCAAAGCTCAGCGCAGATGGCGCTACTGATACAACTAAGGTAAACATTGCCAACGGAGGCAAAAAGCGCCAATTTTCAGTATTGTTGCAGATTTACGACCAAAAATAGCTTCTACGCAATTGTCTACGAAAATAATAACACTATTTTAGGTTATGTTCTGCATTATTTGGTCATAAACTGATATAAACTTTATTTTGACTGAAGATCTTACCTGTATGAAGTCCATATTTTAATAAATCTTCACGTGTGAATTGTTTCGAGCTTCTTTTCGACCGTTTACTGGCTCGAAAAGTTTACAGCGTGAGGCGTATCCCATAGTTTTCGAAGTTTTTTTTATCTTATGGAAAACGATTTTTCCCAATATTTCCGCACCCGAATATACTACAGTGTTGTATATTTTCACAAACGAATGCTTACATAATGAAAGGATTAATAAATAGTATTCTAAATCTAAAATAAACGATTTAATCGACATAGTAATAGGCGGCAAAGCTTTTGTGTACCTACATACATACAGTGCTGTATTCTGGCGGGATAAATGTGCAGTAATACTTAGGGAGTATTATTATATATTCATGTTAAATATATGAAAAAGAAAAAAGTTTTTATTTAATCGAATTAAACTATGTCTGATTTTTATATGGAATTCCTGATTTGAATTAATAGAACTAAACATTCAGTTCAGGCATTCCTTTTTTTAAATAAATAGATGAAATGATAGAGAAGTGAAAGGAAACACTGACAAGAACCTCGTACAAATTAATTTTAATATGGAATGAACACTGAAAAGAAATTAGTCGTGTACTATAGTAACTGTTCGACGAGTGTGGAGCCGGCATTAGGAAAGTGGGCTCCGACGAAAACCGGGAAGAGAGAGAGGTAGTACTGGCAGTCAGATTATATAATCTGTTGCTATGCTAATCTACAGATTATATAATTATTAAAAGCTAAAAGTCTCTTTGGTCTATGAATACAAGATCTAAGGTCATGACATGACCTGTGTTTGTAACAGTCATGTACCTACCTACATTGTATCTTCTTCATAGTAGTAACCCTCATGGCTGAGGGTCGTGGTTACGTGGAATGCAAGTTAATAAGAATTCCTCACGATGTTTTCCTTCACCGGAAGCAAGTGGTGGTCGATGAAAACTACTATACATAAGTCAGATTTGTATACAAACTTTTGTGGCACGAGTAGGATTCGAACCTAGAACTTTTCGATCCACAGGCGGGCAACTTAACCATTACAACACCACCGCTTCATCACCTACATGTATAGATTGAATAAATAATAAATAAATATATTAAATAAATAATACACATTAAATAAATAATAAATAAATATATTAGGACAAATCACACAGATTGAGCTAGCCTTGACACTGAATACTATGTTTGACATGACATTGAATACTACATTTATGAATAATACCTATTATCCATTCGGCTGTTTAGTACAATACCGGGAATAAATACCTATAACAGTTCGACGAACTCGGCCGTTTCGATGTACATTGCTGGTTTTCCTTGCGGTAAAATAATATATGTGAAAATGTGTTGTAAATATAACTGGCATGCTTGGCATAAAACTCCATAAATTGATTTGACAGGTAATGGAATTAAATTTAATGGCTTTGGCCCGCGGCCACGTCCGCGTGAATTTCCCACGGGAACTGTTTTTTTTTATGACGTATGAACGTTTTTCCAACTTTTAATAGTAATTATGCGAAGCTTCAAGATGATTTAGGATCTTCGGATGGATATAAGTCACCTTTTCGCGCTTTATCTACTCTACGAATTTTCTTGTGATTTCGCAACATGGTGTTCCAAATATATATAGGTACATAAGAAGTATACATACATATAAGTAAGTATAGGTATGTGGCTACCACAACATTACCACCACCATATCGACATACGGGGAGAAAACACTCGAACTCGATCTCAGTCTTCGCCGCCCATACAAATGGAAATTCATAGTCGCCGACGTGTCAAAGCCGATATTGGGAGCCGATTTTCTCAAATTGATGTTTTCTTGCTGAAGTAACAGTTGTATGGCGGGATCTCGTTGTTGTGCGGTTGCTATTTCTTCGTAGTCGATTGGCTTCTTATTCTTGAGGTCTACGATGAGTTGATGATGTTTGAGAATATATACGTATGGTAGTGTCTGTGTAGGTGTTACAAACGTTACGTTTGTAACATCTACACAGACACTACCATACCTAACTATATTACAGAAAAGCTGTTGGTATGATACTGCGTTCCGGCGGGAAATATAGAGGTATGAAATCAAAACTAGTTAGGTACTTATATATTTTTAATTGCTGATGAAAAAAATCCTTTCGTGCCCTCACTTTGGCAGAAACCTTAGCCTCTTTCGTAATAAGTATAAGGACATTGCTTGGAACAAGTTTGTTGAAGTTGCAAATGAAACAAGTTATTAAAGTAGGCAGTTGAATGTATTACAAATATTGCACATTCCCAAAACATACATAGGTAAAGGCAATCAATAAATTTTTCGTACATTTGAAAATTTATTTGTATACCTAAATTTTTTTAAAACCAAGTGTACAGTCAAAATCGTCACTTAGCCTGCATGGACCGTCATCATAATTTTCAGCCCACATCAACCCACTGCTGGGTATAGCCCCTCTTTATTTTCATCTTCCTTCCTACGGTCCTGTGTCAGTCTCATCCATCGTTTTGAATCAAATAATCTCATCTGACAACCGGGATGGTAGGTAGGTATACCAACTGGGTCTCTGGATAGACGTGGACATGCACCGTTCGTCGCGGTAATATATTCGGGTAGATTGATGGGCTGTCGGTATTAAAATAATATTCATAAATAAAGTCTAATCTAGGATAAAAATAAGACATAGATAAGAACAGACTCAAAAGATCCCTTATAAAACCCCCTTATTTTTGAAATATGACTATATTCTGGTACGGGAGCAATAGTAAATACAGCTGTGTCTGTAAAAGTCAATCAAGGGAAGGTGATATAAACTGGCGATTCGCTTCTATTTAAGAATAAGACTGCTGTAAATGTACGGCAGGCTTATTCTGAAATAGAAGTCCACATTTTCATCGAACAGTTTGAAAAACTTTGGCGGTTCGGTATACATTCCTGGTTTTTCATTGCGATAAATAAAAGCATTCGTAGGACGCATTCGCGTCGGCATTGTGTCTGAGTTCAATGACAGTGTGGAGCCGGTTTAAAAATGGCCATCGAGTGTTGAAAGTTTGTTCTTATCACTAACTGAATTAATTTCTAATTTGTTTGACAAAAAAAATTCTGAAATAACGACTAGCATTTTATACAACGCTGATGTAACATTATTAAATTAATGAAACTTTACAAACTTAAATATTTAAAAACTCGCACATTTAGATTAAAGTATAAAACAAGGATTATGTACTTATAAATGGTTTAAAATATGTCTTAACCAATACGTAAATTCTACAGTTTGATTCACAATAATCTACAATGTTTTTTTTAATAATTAGGTAGGTACATACGTATTATAGATAAGTCGTTATACTATATAGATAAGTTATGTTCATAAATTCATAAATTTTACAATGCCCAGATTATCATAACTACCTAATCCATATTTTAATAACTGTTTATTAACCTAAAAATATTGCAATGATAAATAATTTTGGGAAACTGAAGTCTTCAACCAAATAATATTAATGTTGTAATTAATATTGACACTTTAATATTTCTACAGAGTTCACTGACATTTAAATGAACGTATATTACAATAGACCTCTTAAACGAGTACCTACTTAATTGTAAAATAAATTATATTATTTAACTTACTTACATAATGACCACTTGTGACATTTACACATGTCATATCGTGCCATCATACTGACTGACACTTTCCTTGTTTTCACTTTAGGCGGGAAAACCAACTATATAATTTGTGGTCATTTATCTTTCGCGCCATTTCACTGTTTGACAGCCACGCGGATCGGACATACAGACGTAATATTATTTAGTTATTTTATTATGTTATGAAAATGTACCTTGTTGTATTCTATAATGGCAAGATTGTATTTTTCATATATTTTGTAAATACTAATAAATAATTTGAGAGTTTTGTGTTTTATTCCTATAATCTACGTACTTACCTAAAACTTGCAGTTTCAAAAGTATACATATTTTAAATGTAAATTGTACCTGTTTGTTACATACATTTAATAAATTATAGTCATTTTTAACTATTTGTTTACAAAACTACAATTCAACCAAATTGCATTGGTTCATGTATAATTTTCAATTTGCGTACACAATACAAGTAATCTAATTAAATTTTCTTAAATATTGCACTCATTCCAAACATATTGCACAAAAGTCAACAAGTTCAAGTAATTTGACACCAACCATACACTTTTACACACAAATATTAACTCAAAAGATTTCTCTTACTCGAAACGCTACAGAAATCATAATTTCGTTTCATTCTTATGTAACAAGTTAAAGTATTTGACAAACATCAATAAAGGTACCTAAGCAGATAAAAAACTGTTTCTTTTTAAAAAAATAACAGATTCGATCGCCTATTTTTGTTAGCGACCAAGAAAATTAATGTTCATAGACAATCGAATTTGTATTTAAAAAAAAAAAACTTTTTTAATTAAAAAAAATACATAGTTTCACATTTACGTGTGCAGATGGTCATATGATATATCCGCATGGAATCCTCCAGGGCCCGCGGAATATTGGACATTTTGCATCCTTCCATCTGGTAAAAGGACATGATAATGGCCATTTGTATTTTCGCCAGATTTCGCTTCGTGATGGCCGAAATCATTACCGGTCACGTGGTCTCGTACTCTGTATCCAAACTCATAGTTTGCCGCGTAATGAAGCTGAAATTGTAAATAATTCATTGAGTAAAATTGTCAAGTCCTATAGACAGAGCAATGAGTTGCGAATTGATGGCTCTGTCGACCCTTAAGGGATAAAGACGTGATATAACATCTGGGGGGCTATCATGAAATATAAAACACTTATTTCCACTTATTTTTATGATATGGGAAAAAGAGACAGCATGTGGGTCGTTATAAAGTGAGGCTTTTTATGAAAAGAGTAAGTTGCAACAACCAATTTTGACTTTGATTTTGATTTTAATTTGCGCGCCGCCGTCTTTTAGACATAAAATGGCGTAATTTGCATTTTTCTAATGAGTAGATTGGTGAAATTATCCCTAAGTTGTTAATGCCGTTGTAAAATATTTATGAATAGTAAAAAAAATAAATTAAAATGCAATAAGTACTCGTGTTTTATTTCAATACCATACTACTAATAAAATAATTAAAAATAATAAATACTTAGAAATAACAGTACATATTGTATCATAAAATGTACATTTTTTAAATAACTAATTACTTAACTACGTTTCTTTGGATATCCGCTCCAAATAGCAATCTAAACGATCTGTTAGGTACAGATCGTTTAGATTGCATGTTTAGGTTTTTACAAACATAACATAAGCTTTTATTCTCGTCTGAGAGATTTTATTGCATTCAACACGGGACAAAGTCCGTGCAGTAAACCGTTGAGGAGTTCCCTCGTCAGTAACCTATCTTGGGTGTACCAACAGGTCATACATATCATAATAAAGTAATGTAAAAAAATAGACATTGGCAAAATTTCAGCTTAATTGGTAGAAGATATCTGTTTGAAAATTGTGTTACACGACTCCCACCCGAACAGTCATAGTTTTGGACTTAAATACTTGAAAATAAATGTATTTATGTACTAGCTTTTGCTCAGATATGGCAAGAAAAGACTAAATAATGCATGGGAGAAATTTGGACTTCAATAGCTAGGAAAAAAGCTTTTACCATCGCCTTCGACGGCTATGAGGATAAGCAGGTACTTTTTTACGGGATGAAAGTCATAATGTCCTCAATAATTCTCAATATACGTATGCGAAATTTCACGAGTATTGGTGAAGTAAGTACTTAGATAAATCTTGGAGAGGTAATAAACAAATTTACTTTCGCATTTATAATTATTTAGAGATAGCAAGTTATAATGATTGTTTGTTTCTATTACAATTGAAATTTAACCGTTCACATGCTTCACAATAAAATAAGTTATACACGTGACACATAAATTTATTTCTCACAAGTTATAAATACGCAGTTATAAATTTTCCTTTTTATTCATAGAAGATTCAGTTTGTGCAATTTCTGTATGTGTTTTTGGAAACTGTTAGAATTGTAACGTGTACGCCTTTTTCCATGCTTCCTGGTATAAGGCGATGGTTTTTTTTGTGGTAACTGATAAACGTCCAAATGTTGAATATTAAGGTTGTGGTGTCCAACTAAACTTCTCAGTTGAGACAAACTTAACATGTAAAACGGTTCGATTACATTATGACCATATTTCGCTGGCACATTTGGAACACCGTAAGCTGTTGACGGAATTTGTGGATAAGAATAAGAATTCGGCCTCGAGTATTGAGGGACACCATATGAAACGCTAGGATACGGTTGATGCTTCCTATATTTATTAGAATAACTACCAAAAAGATCGTTCTGATAGCCAACGGATGGAGCGTAGCTATAAGGACGACCCCAACTGCTGTAGCTAGGATTTTTATAATTTAGATTATCGGGTTCATATTCTGATGCCTCTTCGACATTATCTTCATTATAATCTATGAAATCTTCTCCATCTCCAGGGTAGAAGTACTCATTATGTTTTGAATAATCGTTAACAGGCATTCTACTAGGTCCTTCGTAATCGAGTCCCATAGCATCGCCTATCTCATAGTCTGGCATTTCAAGGAATGTCCGTAGTCTATTAAAACTTGGGGATAAAAACCTTACTAATTTTTCAGCAGACGGTAATGGTACGGTGCTGTTTAACGCAGTTGGCTTTTCGGTCGTAGCCTTTGCATTTTTGGGTAAAGTAAACGGCGTAACATCTAATACTGATCTTTTGTTTCTTTCTAATGATACATGATTATTATTGCAATCGTTATTCGAGCTTATACTTACACTATCTTCACCATAAGCCGAAACTCCACTCCCGTCTTCTGCTAAATGCTGCACTCCTGTCGGTCTTGCATTGTGGTGAAGGTATCTCTGACTCTGATCTCCTTGTACTTCTAATTCTTTGTGAACATAATATTTTAGTGGCTGTATGTATTGTAATGCTTCAGGTTTCTCAACGTTATAATGTTTAACTTCGTTTGGCGCAAGTCCTGAAGATATAACCTGACTGGCAACTTCAACTCTATAATAATTATTGGTTTTCATTGTAGTAGTGTCAATTTCTGGAGATTCAGTGGCAGTTTGTACTCTGTAACCTTGATAGTTTTCAACTTTATTCGGATCTTCAATATCATCAACATCTTCTGTGATTGGCTTGTGATCGCTGTTTGCATTTACAGAATAAGCGCTAGCATAATGTTGATTTGGTTGTATTTGAGCATACAAAGAGCTATCATAATGTTCAGCTAAACTTTGCGCTGGCCTCTCAATGTCCGCGTCTTTTGGATAAAAATAAATATCTATATTAGAATTGAGATCATCCTTGCCTTCTGTTTTAGTCCCTGAATTGATAAATGCATTTAATGATGACAGTTGATCTTGAGGGTTCTTCTTCAATAGAGAATTTAGCGTTTGGATATCTTGTACGGACTCGTATCCATGCCCATACTGTTTCGGATACACGTAATGAGTTTTACTTGGGACAGCTTCAGTGAACAGTATAGTATTGTCTTTGATGTTTTTGTGGTCTGCCAACCCATTAGGTTTAATAGTGACACCTTGGTCGTAAGTAGGGGCTGGTGAGACGTATACGGTTTTATACATTTTCGGTTGCACATAACGATGATAGTCAACAGATCCATACGATCTATGGCTTCTGTTCTTTTCTGTCTTGACAGCATCAGCTTTAGTTATCCTTACAATATCTGGTATTACTCTGATTCCCTTCTTTAAAGGTTCGATTTTGGGTCTTTGTGTTCTTGGTACAGGTTTATTAGTTACTGGATTTGGCTTTCTTTCTCTAAGACTAGCCTGTTCGACAGCTAGCTGATGGTCTTCTTGGGAATCGTGGTAAGCTTTCATGTAGCTATCTTGAGATATTTGTGCCCATCTTTGCAATTGCGCCCTGTGTTGCCTCATTCTTTCCGCGTTGAACATAGCTTGTTGATTTTGCGCATGTAACCTAGCGTTTTGTTTGGAATTGCCGGCTAAAGGATTACCGTATGGTAAATTTCCCGTTTGTAGTCTAAGTTTGTCATCTATTCGCGCTTGTTCATTGATAATTTCGTACACGGGGCTTGCACTGGTTTGCTGTCTTTTCGTAATTGTGATTTTGGCTGTCTTTGTTAACGTTATGTGCAAAACTAAAAGGTATAATGCAGTTGTGATGCCACTGTGTCGCTTCGATGCCATTGTGTCTGTAAATAAAAATATATCGTTAGAAATTTTATTATTAAGTTAAATAACTACTGAAGTTGTTCTATTTAGAATATATAATGTATTTTTAAATTTTAATAATATATTATGCCAATATCGAATATAAAATTAACTACACATACACACTTAAACTATTTGTTAAAATTAAAAATTAAAACTAAAATAATAAATATTAAATTAATTAACTACTGAAGTAATTTTTTATTTCGAATCATTAAAATTGCTTGCGTTTTGAGTGCAAGATTTGTTTGGCACATAACACAATGATAACCTCACACTTTTTTTTTACCTATTATATACCTCACATATATAATAGTATTCCTAATACTACTTAATAAAAAAAATTCAACAATTTCAGTTATAAGTAGGTGTGGAGTGGACACGAAACAAATATGCGATAAAGTATGCGAATCTTATAACTCAAATACGATAAATCAAATTATGATTTAATGGCCTGTAAATTTAAGCACCTAGCACTAATTAAATATCATTTAAAATGTGGACAATGACATAATATACACGAGGTTATGTAAATGTGTGAGCTCTTGAGTTGGAACTTTCTTTAAAATGCCACCTATTCATGGTTGTTTTCGAAAAACTCTGTACTTACTACATGACAACGTCAAAACATGGTTTCTAGTAACTCATATCATACTCGTAGGTACTTAGATTTAGAAGGGCCCCGCGATCTCTTCCTCTAATAGCATAGAATTGAATCTTTCTCAAAGAGATAGATATAACAAACTTATTTGTTATCTGTGACATACAATTACAGATAAAAAACAATGAATGAAAAAAAAGAAATGAATTTAAAAAAAAACATATAACACTAATATTAATTATGCCACAGTGTAGTGTCACAGCTGATTTTCAATTGGCACATTTTGTTTTTTTTTTACTTCAGTTTTGAGGTGAGGACAATGTTAGAATGTTAATAGTTTTGATAAATAAAATATTTATAAAAAATCTCCAGGTCTTGGTTGACCGTGATTGGTCATGAACGTCTAGGTGATATTTATTTATTTATTAAATTTAATATTTCCAACTAAAAACATAAAAAACATACTTATATACATACTAGCCGCTCTCCCCAGCTTCCCTTGAGTAAAGCCATAATAAAAAGTAAGTTATATCACTCCTGAAGGTTTCACCTATATCTGTGCCCAATTTCATCAAAATCTGCCTAGTAGTTTTTGAGTTTATTCATTACAAACAAAAAAGCAAATCTTTTCTGCATCCCCCTCCCTCCCATTCTTAACGACTTGGTATTGCAAAATCTGGTGTTAGTAACCTGAAGGCACCTGATATGGCTTCACGTATACCATCTAGTGACAAAGTAACACGTACACAGTAGACAGTGAACTCATCAATGAGCAATAAAAATAAACATTATGATAAATATTAAACAGTGTAATAATAAAATAAAAATATTTTAAATTTGTTCGTGATAATAGAAGTATTGGTCGAATTAATTCATAGGTACTTAATGAAATCATAATGAACTATAAAACCAATCTTCTAATATAATAGGGAATTATTTGATAGCGTTACATACAAAGTCACACATAATATAATATTTATTATAAGTTGTCAACGCGCAACGGTTTCAAGTTCAAAGTACATTCGCGGAGAAAGGTGTTAAGAAAACGGACAATATGGATATTTCCTTTACACCGGTCATGTCAGCTTCCTTACACGGCCTTGATCTAAGGAACCGTATCAATCAATGAAATTTGCGTTTTATAAGGTTCGTAAAATAAACGAAAAGCTTATAATGGAGACCTTATAGTATCTACTTTTCGTCCCTCTTGTCAGTCTGACAACCAGTCAAGACCCTATGTTATTGGAAGCATTATATAATCTGTGCCTAGATGGAGTGTTTTGCCATTGCGTTCTTGACAGTAGCTGACAATCATCTACTAGAGAGAGTTACCTTACAATGTATTATATTACAAGAAGGAAGTGGTGGTCTATGAAAACAAAACTACTACACATGAATTGGATAACTAATATGGCACGCGCCACGAATAGGTTTTGAACCTGAGACCTGGTGTCCTAACCACCGAACCACTACATACACAATAAGATAATACAAGTTCACGATTATTCCCATGATATAATTAAATAAAACAACATGTGTAGCGATATGCAGCTGAGAAATTCACCGTTCTCCAAAATTTCCTCCGCAATTTCCAAGAGAAATTGTCACCAGAAACTGAAGTCTGACAAAAAATTCTCGGGAATTTCAGAGAAAATTTACTGAAAGTTTCCGTGCATTTACCAACATTTTGAAAACAGCACATCGCTATTCAGGTAAGATTTATTTATCGATGTAGATATCGATTATAATTTCGAATAACCTTGAGAAGACCATTCTTAAGACCAGGTAATTTATCATGTCTGTCTTTAGCCGACTGCAAAGAAAGTGTATTGTTTTGACGTCAGTTTCAATCAAATTAGTTTATCCGTGTTGTACGTATTCCCAAAAACATTCGCGCGCGACTGTACAAAGCTCAATGACCATGAGTGTACTTTCACTAACAAACCAGTCTGTATGTCCGTCCGTACTTCCACGCTTGTAGTGATTTATTGTACGACACTTGTCCTATTACGCTTATTATGTAATAGTAGCCACTGAATTCCATTGACGTATTTAATAAGCTTTTATGTTGGTATGTAAGTAATAAACACGATGATGGTGTCTGGTAACCGCCCTAAAATAGGACCATCTTTCCGTGGATGTCGTATGATCCGAATAAGGGACACATAGCCTTGGTAGCTTGTAGGCAACAACGGCATTTCAATGGAGAGTTGACGTCAGGTAGGCTGCCGGTTGTAAAATCACAGTCAAAAATTTATGGTTTATTATTTTAACACTGACCCCAGGCTTCGCGGTGTCTCAGCCGTGAATGCAACCGGGAACACGTGTTCATTATTCATCCTTACATATTATAAAACAAAGTCCTCTGTCGCGTCTGTATGTCTGTCTGTTCGCGATAAACTCAGAAACGACTGCACGGATTTTTGTGCGGTTTTCTTTCACCAATAGATAGTATGATTCCTAAGGAAAGGTGAGTGTAGAATTGGGGCGGCTAGTTATATACAAAAATATCTTCTATTGATAAACGAATGAGGCACAATTTATGACTTTAGTAGAATGCTCAGGTATGAATATTCTTAATTTAATAAGCACTAGCGGGCGAATTTCGTGCGCGTTAATTTCGTGCGTCCGCTCATAACATATTATGGTCAATATCTAGGGTTCTAAGCAACTTAACGCGACGAAATCTATAACAGATTTTAATTTAGATCATCCGCTATACAACTGTAAAAACCCGCTAAAATCCCGTCTAGTAGCTTTTGCATTCCGCGTGAGAAATCACAGAGACAGACACAAAAATTAATACCTATCATAAAACAGTGAAAAAAGTTTGTTCTGAATAAAATTATTTTGACTTCTGTAAGTCCCATGTAGATCCCCTTTAATATTCATTAATATTTCAGTATTTCTATATGTACAGACATAGCCCACTTACATTTTTATTATATGTGTAGATTATAGTAAAGTATATTGCAAAATTATTGTGAAGAATCATAAAATTACGAGGTCGTCTGTAATTTATTGGTTTGTTAAAGTTCATATTGCACAAGTTGCATTATATGCAGCTGCTGGCGTACATACTATAATAAATACCAAATAACTATAAAAATATTATTAAACAGGTGTATATTTAGTATTACAAACTTTTTATTTGACTTGCAATGTATAAATTAAAGTCTGTATGTAACACTAACTGCAACGAATGACAAAAAAATATAATTAAAATCGTCGAGGAATTCCCTCTCGCTGGGTGCCGATCTTGTATGCACAATCTGGTCACGCTTTTCATAATGACGTATTGTCATGGAAACTGGAGCTACGACATGGGAAACTTCAACTCTGTAGGTCGACTGGAGGTAGGAGAAATCTAACTTGCAATATATGATTACGGACAGTTGGAACTAAATAAAAGTTTAAAAAAAATATTATTAAATAGGTATTTGTTATAACTTTTTATTTAACTTTCAATGTAACTGTGTATATAATGTCGCTATCCGTATGTCTCTGGTGGAAGTATAGGTGATATTCAACTTGCAAGATTCCATTACAGACAGACAAACATCGGGACAGGTGAAACTAAATAAAGCTTATTGTTATGTGAACACACTTAAAATGTTTCCTGTGATTGTTCGTGAGTCGAATTCGTGAATTAAGATCGTGATTTGAAAGTGTTTTACTTAATTCAACTTTGAAAACAGAGCATTAACCCAAGCAGCACGCAAGTGTTTATCCTTACATATTATAATACAAATTCCACTGCCGCGTCTGTCTGTCTGTTTGTTCGCGATAAACTTAAAAACTGATGCGTGGCCCTGAGGAAGGGTTAGGTGTATAAAGTCAATCAAAAAAGTAAATCAAAATCCCACTAATACAGTCAGTTAGGTGTGTAAAGTGCGAAGTCGGGACGGGCTGCTAATTATATATATATATGTATATATATATATATATATATATATATATATATATATTCTTAGAATTGTGTGTGTCTGTTTGCTGTTTTTCACACTACTATGGGCTTAATTTTAATCTCCTATAGACTGTAATAATCAACGCGTCTCTCCTTGAGCATACCTATAAGGTGCGAAGAAGAAAAAGAAATTCATCATTTTTCTACCCAATAATTGGATATCGCAATAAAAAGCTTTGAATTTCCAGCGACAACAACAGCATTCTCAAGGAGGTTGACGTCAGACAGTCGAGATGTCGAAAAACTACATAGGAATCTTTATTTTTTAAGCGGGCTACGCATTTTAAGCATCACAATCAAGAATGATACCGGAAACACAATCTTTCGAATCTTTTACTCCAGTTAACTGCTAAATGTCCCCATTAAAATCTCATAAAATCATTACCTAACCACGACCCGTGAAATAGTATAAAATTAAATCACAACAGTACACAATATTAACCCAGTTCATGTTAAAATTACTGCATAATAACAATTCTCATGCGTAACGCAGCGCGGTGTTCCGTTTTGCGTACGGAACCACATGTTAAAAAGATGTTATGTAACCGTGATGTAAGTTGCGTCTAACGGAACGTAGATAGAATTTTGGCGCGCTCTTCCGGATGATTAGATCTTGTGACGGATCAAGCAACGGATTTTGATGCGAGTTTTTTAATAGATAGTGTGATTTCTGAGGAAAGTTTGAGGTGATATAATTTTGAAGCTGTGACGGACTAGTTAGTGCCAATTAAAGTCATGTTATGAACACGTTAAGACTCGTAAAGTATACATTTCAGAAATCACATTTATACATACAATATCGACTCAAAATGTCATTTTCAAGAATTGTGACAAGGATGACTCGATGTTATGAAAGTAGTGCGCCTTGAGAGCTGACCTGTGGCGAATTATAATTATGAATAATTTGCAACAAGATTGAGGCCTATTAAGAAATGATTTATATACAAACTAAATCGCTCCCTTGGAAATTAGTGACCCATATATGTGAATTCTCAAAAATTTACAATAATAAACGATACGGCTTAATATATGTCTGTAGTAGGTATTATAAAAAATTCTTTGATGCTTTTTAGTTAATTTACTGCTGAGTTAATTTATTAGGGATTAATCTTTATGGGAAAGTGAATTTGGTAAGTGGTTCTGTATTCTTTAAATGTTTTCATTTTTCTTGTGGTTGTTAAATTTGTGATCATCAGTATTTTGTACAGTAACGAGTCTGTCTGTAAACTCATAAACTACCGAACGGATTTTTGTACGGTTTTCACCAATAGATAGTGTGAATCCTGAGGAAGGTTTAAGTGTATAGTTTTGTCCGAGCGAAGGACGGGTCGATTAGTTTACTACATTTATATATTTGCATAGATATATTCACGAGATTTATTTAAAGAATTTAAAGGAAATTTAAGTATCCGAGGACAATGACAAAAGCGTGATTGGCTTAATTTTTTTTTTCAATTGTAACAAATTTGAGGAATAGGAATTAAATTGTAAGATACTTTTATTAATTAGCGTGACGGCTGTCTGTATTGTGTTAACATATAATGTCGTTCCCATTCCCACAAATATCTTAATTAATATTACATAGAATGGCATTTTTGGAATGGTTTCGAAATTTGATGTTTTATATACATTTTGAATAAAACATTCCCACAATAAAATATCTTGTTGTTTTGTGGTTATTTGTCATTGAACTGGTTTTTTTTTTTGCAAAGATTCCTTCAACGTTATAATAACTGGTACGTAGTTATTTAAGAAAAAAAAATTCAAAGTTACGTAGTTTTTTGGTATATTTGCAATTTTCTTTGACCAAAACTCAAGTATGAAAATGCTTTGTACGTTAAATTTTCTTGACAACACATTAAGCGTAATATTATCGTGGAGTGGACCCGGGATCGGTTCGCGACGAGGGAACTGCTCAATGGCTTAATGAAAAATATTTTTGTCACGCGTTGAATGCAACAAGAACTCTTTTAAAAGCAACAATAAAGCTTGTGTCATAAATGACATGGCATTTTGTAAATACTTATTCGACGAGTGAAGTCATTTTCGTTAATTCGCCAGTCTCCCTGATTCGTCAATTTTATAAAAATCTCTAAAACTCGTCATTTTCCCTGACTCATCATTCAACCTTGACGTTAACCCTCTTTGGGTACAGGAACTTTGTTTTTTTAATTTAAATGTTTTGTTACCCAATCATGCATAACGTCATGTATCGTAGACCGTGTTAGTTTTTGTCCAGAAATTAGTAAAGTTTCTTATGACATATTTCGAAGGCTGAATGTAGTAAGGCCATTTGTCCACGGCACCATATCACTGGATCTGTCTTCAAATAAATACGTTTTTTTGAAAAAAAATATTTTTGACCCAAGCTTTTATTGTCGTTTGAGAGAAGATGTGGTGGTGTAATGGTTAAGACGCCCGCCTGTCGATTGAAAGGTCCCAGGTTCGAATCCTACTTGTGCCACATGATTTGGCTGCTACGATGCCACGGACAGATGTAGGTACATATACACAAACACGTTAAACTTTTCTCTTCTTTCCGTTGTCGGGGGTTAAAAAAAATACTTTACTCAGTAGGTATAATTAACAAATCCATGTAATATTTAATATGTATAAATAAATCCTTCAAATTAATTTTCATTCATTTTATTTTTATAACATTATTTAAAAGATACGTTTAATAAAAAAAATGTACTCACATAATAAAAATGAAATCCTTAATTTTTCAAGACGAAATCCCTATTTTATTATTACTTCATTCACTGATTCGCGTCATTCACTTAAAAAAAAAACGTGGACGCAACCTCTCCGTTATTAATCGTGACACAGACTGTTTCACGATATAGAATGCATGGTTAAAAAGCTTCAACCCATGCTGCAGTGAAGGTTTATCGAGTTAAATGACGACCATTCATTTTACAATCCACTGATGGCTTTATTAAGCTTAGTGATAGTGACATTTGTATTGGACAAGCGATGGATGTTGCGTGTAGAAAAATGTAGCCAATGAATGAATTTTAATAAATTAAGATTGGCGTTTTATAATTTGTTTATATTAAGATAATGGCATGTGAAAAGTGTGTATTCTCAGTTCATTTTGTCGTTGTTAAAACGTTATGTTTTACTATTAGTCCCATAAATATTAGTACAACATTACTTCTACCCTTATATTGAGTAACTATATCCTTTCAAGCCATCGCTGGCTGACTGGAAGAGATCGCTGATCCCTTCAAGAGATAAGTCCGTCATTGTACACCTTCTTATTATGCATAACCTATGTACTTTTAACATTTGTACTTTGTACAATAAAGATTTTAAAAACAAACAAATATTTTTCTAGATTATCTCCGATGTACGGGCAATTATTTTATTTTATGTATAAATATAGATTTATTATGATCGATAATTTAATAAAATTTAAAAAATAATAAGCTAATTATTATATACTTAAAATTAATTTATGTGTATAATATAATTTTCTTCATAAACATTAGAACAAAGTAGGGTTGAATCTTACCCTCAAATGGTAATTATATTGTCAACTGTGGTACCTACCTACCTGTTCATATGTTTATAACATATATATTTTTTATTTTTCACGTCCTTTTTGATCGGTTTTTGGAACTTCAAATCAAAAAGATTCAAAAATTCTAAAAACTACGACACTGCGCATTTTCCTAACACTATTCCGATAAAAGCGTGAGCGTGATTTTGCTGACTTTTAAATCATTACGTGTACTTTATTAGAAGTCCGTAGATTTTATGAATATACATCCAAAAATGGTAGATAGTAATTTTATCGATTGCACATAGATAAAACGGGAAATCTATAAAATAATAACATTAATTGTCAACGGACGAAAAGCATTTATTTTTATTTTTATAGTTTTATATTACCTATATATTTTGTCTTCCAATCAGATTTTTAAATACAATTTTACCAATATACAATAATAAACATACGAAGTAGCAAATTAGAACTTATATACTTGAAACTTCGCATAAAATATCTATACAAGGTAGGTCTTTTGCCACTTCGTATTTAGGTATATATATATAGGTAGGTATTTTGTAACAATATAGTTATGAGGAGGTACGGACGGAGATGGTCATAAGGTAGGTGAGTTGGGAAAAACACGCGGGTAAAGCCACACGCTAAAGCTAGTATAATGTAAAAGCTACCAGGAGATGAAAAGAAGACAACTCAGGGGATGAAAAGAAGAGGAAACTTACTTTTTCCGACAGCAATGCAGCCACTTCACAACGGAGTCATATAATTAAATAGTCAGTATTAATAAATATTAGTTAGGTACCGTGTTAATTATTAATACATTTTATTTTTATTTTATTTTATTTAATAAAGTACAATCACAGATAACAGAACTTAACATACTAATTAACATAAATCTGTATATCTTTTTAATTCTGATATCCAATGGAGACTAACACATACATTTAAAAAAACAAAACGTGCAAACAAACTAGCTACCTTAAAACTTGACATACAAAAAAAATATAATGTAAATACAGAGACAACTAGCAACTACAGTGTCACGTCTTTGTCCCTTACGGGGTAAACAGAGTTATACTCGAACGAAGGCCACATTTGGCTGTACAGTGGTATTGAGATTTAATAGTGGCAGGTTGCCAGCCTATCGCCTAAGAGAACAATCTTCAGTTTGGTTATAGCCCTTGCTTTACTTTTACTATTTCATATTAATTGGAAGATACATATTAATAGCGGCTATTTAAAGTAATGATTGAATTTTAATCCTTTCTTCCTTGAAATGCTGTAAGTATAATATATTTTATGTGATTATAATTTATTCCAATGTGATGGACCCATAATAGACAGCTGTCGCCATCTAGTGGCAAGGTGGCAAGCCTACTAACGAACTGAATAACTAATGCGCAGATTTCCTCAAGATACGCGATGACGTTTTCATCAACGAAAACTGGTAACATCCGTCCAGCAACCGCAACTAAAAATAGTATTTTCCTTTTTTAATTTATTGACGCTACAAAGCGTAAATAAATTAAAGAAGTATCTTCACCAATTTGCATTTAAATGTGCAAGTCGAAAGTGTATCTCTGGCTCTGGGGAAAAATTCCGTCTATAATTCCATACCTTTAGAGTGCCCCGAAGGACCAATATTTCCTTTTATACTTATTTATTCTATGAACATTTTACGATATCATTTTGTACTTTTACAGTTTAATATAAAAGTTACACCTGAAAATTTAATGTTTTGTTTCCTAATTGACATCTTTTAACTTTCAAAAAGAGCCCAAATTCTAGTGCCCAACCTAGGTGCAGCTAGCTTCCAAAGAATTCAGTAATTTTAAATAAATTCAGTAATTTAGTACGGAACAAATGTATTGTGTTCTAAATATCTAATCTCTAAGCACCATACGAGATTAGATATTTAGAATACAAAACTATATTTATCCGGATTAAAAAAAGCTATTTCCACCTACGGAGCACCTGAAACGTGCGCCGCTCACGCTTACCCGATTATAGTAAACAATATCGTCGATCACAATCTAATTTTTTTAGCTTGGGAGTCGAATTTTCTCCTATAACAATGTGTTTGAACCAATCTGAACTCTTATATCACCGTTGTGGGAACATTGCGCAATAATTAGAAAACTGTTGACCTTTCTGTGTGGCATACCTAGTTAAATTTTTATACTCATCTTGTATTACGTATTTTTGAAGTGAAAATTTCTTTAGCGGCGTTGTATACTTTTTGTGATGGGTGAAAAATGTTAAACTCGCGTCAGGACACGTGACCTGATCGAAAATTCGTAAGAACAACGTAAGTGCAGTACATTTTGTGCAGTGCAGCAAGGACCGTGCAGCCGAAACATTAACAACGCAAAGGGCTCCCGGGCCCATGGGATCCGATGCTCACGCGGTCGAAGTTCACTTCATCACTTTTCTTAATTTTTTTCTGAAGGTTCTGCATTTACAAAAAAAATCTACGTCAAAAAGATCGAGCGAACGCATCGATCGATCGATGATTTTCTTTCTTTCTAGAAGTGAACTTCTATTGCGTGAGAATTGCTCAAGATGCCTTAAGAGCCTATTGAGAGAAGCGTCCAGCGTCGTCGGGCGACACCTTTACAAAACTTACCTTATACGAGATTAGGGATTTTGACATACATTGTACCCTTCATCCCTTAGATTACAGAAATTACTTACTAATAACAATTTTTATGAATACATAGAATACAATAATAGATAGTCCCATAATCCTTAAGGTGATTAGATCATCTACCAAATTAAACCTACATATTATTTTATACAAATAATTTTGTTTCCTTGTTAATTGTAACAAGACGTCCATTCAATAATGCTCAACGTAATCTTTACGTGTTATCTTTGCCTAAATAAAATACCAAAGGACGTGTTGTGTAATTTCAATGTTTCAGTCAGCTGGCTCGTTGGTCTAGGGGTATGATTTTCGCTTAGGGTGCGAGAGGTCCCGGGTTCAAATCCCGGACGAGCCCAAATTTCTTTTTGCATTTTTTATTGTATTTTTATTAGTTTAATAGATAAATATTAGTTTAATAATAATATATTCTATTATGTAACAATTATATAATTAATTCAAAATATTTTTTATTTACAGCGCCATCTAGTGTATGAGATGCGTATAATTGATTGAGTTTATGAATGGCCCTACAATACACATTATCGGCGAACTCACACAATGCCGGACGCAATTACATGAACCTTGCGTAATTTGTATGAGAGCTTTTAATTTACCGCATTTAAATGATAAGCCGATTTCACCAAAATTTGCCGAACTGCTTGCCGATCAGCCTCTAGCACTATCAGCGAAGATTCGACCAATGTGCGGCTTCGACGTACATTGCTAGGTTTTCCCTGCGTTTTTACCAAGTTCACATACATATTACGGTATTAAAATAACTGGATACGTGCTTATTATGCGATTTACATTGCGTAATAAGCACATCCAATTTTTTTGCCAGACCTATGGAATGTGGAATACAAAATTCATGCGTTATTCCAGATCCACACTGTCGCTGGACTCAGACACATGCCGACGCGAGTGCGTGAACAGTGCGTTGTTAGTACGAGTGATTTTATTTACCGCAATGCAAAACCATCAATGTATATCAAATCCGCCAAAGTTTGGCAAACTGTTCGACGACAGCGCGGAGCCGGCATTAAATGCATGTTGAAAACGGATGTGTAATTAAAACATGTATTTTATTTTAACAAAAACTTTTAATTCAAACATAAGTTACACGCAAGATCAACATTGTAATCAACTTTTATGAGCCATTTAGATATTAGACATGAAATAATCATCAGGTGGACACGGATCATTTGCCTCGATAGGTTTATACCTATATATCTTCCCTTTAGTACCAACTATTATATTATTTTTAGTATCGAACGCTATGCCTGTAATTTTAAAGCCAAACTGCGCAATTTTTTCAGGCAAAATGTTATTAGTATGCAATTTGAAAAGACACCCTTTAACTCCTAATATGGCTTCGTCGTTATTGTTCAATTGGAGTACATATTTCAATTCTCTTGTGAAACCTTTATATTGTATAGGTTCGTATAGATCTGCTGAGAAGAAATACATTCTGCCGTCGACGTATTCATAAAACGCATTGCCTTTACTATCCAAAACAAAGCTATATGCTTTTGGAATCTTCTCGTAACGTTTGATGGCCGTTGTCCCATTCATAAACTTGAAAACTTCGCGACTTATTCCAGTGATAATGTACATCTGGTTGTCGCTTTTGTCAATGAAAATACTTCTAATGTCATCGTCTCCTATGGGTCGTTCTGATGAGATTTCGCTTTTGGAGTACTCGTAAATAACTAGTCCTTGATTGGTACCAATATAAATTATGTTGTTTGCCGTGTCAATGGCAACGCATTGTCCAATCATGTCATCGGCTACAGACAATTGTTTGATCCCAAGTGACCCGTGTTTCAGTAGATGCAATCCTTTAGTATAATTCCTTTTATTTAACAAGAAAAATATATGATCAGTTCTTGGATCTATGACCATACCAGTCGGATAGCCGTCAATAGTGGCAATTAATGTTCTCTTGTAATAGTCTTTGCCGATTTTGATCCGGTCACATTTTTCTGTTTGACATTTCTCGAACAGAATAAGGAGAAACGGTATTATGTGGATGGCTTTTAAAAAAACCATTTTGGGCTCATGTCAGTTGCTGTGTTCTGGAAAAAAGAGTGTACAAAATAATCAATTTGATTGGCACGAGTGGAATTTAGATTAACTTTAGATGAAATTTAGGACATGGTGAAAACGCAAATTCTGTTACGTTGTCTAAGTGAACTAAGTGTCTGAGTAAACTAATAGTGTTGTCTAAGTTAAAAATAGATAGATAGAATTCTTGATTGCACAAATTAAGAAGAAACATAAGTTCTAGGTATTGAAATGAGCACAAATATGTGTTTTTACAGCCAAAATGTAATTATATCGATAAATTTATTTGTTGCAATTAATTTACCATTAAAAATACATAATCACACGGAATAACAGTTGGAATCTATTCCAACTTAAACATATGTAAGTAACATTGGTTATTTGTAACATATTAATAATTTACGTCGAAAATAGATTACTAAGATTTTTCGAACGCTTTACAGCTAAGGAAGCGCTGGTTAAGACGGTGAACCTGTGATCGAAAGGTCCCAGGCTCGAATCCTACTCGTGCCACACGAGTTTGTATCTGACTCATGTATAGTAGTTTTCATCGACCACCACTTGCTTCCGGTGAAAGAAAACATCGTGACGAAATCTGCGCACTAATGTATATGCGGTTACTTGCCGATAGATGGCGGTAGGTAGATGTGAAAAGTCATATCAGATGCCTTGAATAAAATCTGACACCAGTGTTAGCAATCACTCGCTATAAATGGATTAACTAAATAAGGAACGGGATAAGTGTTTCAACTATATATATAAAAAAAATTGCAATGTGCGCAGCCCGTTTCCAAGGCGCAAAATTCTTTAATATAGCTATGAAAAAGCACAAAGCCCTTTTTAATTACAAGCTTTTATTTAATATTCAATGTTTGTAAGTATGTATGTTCAGATGAAATCTTGTACATAACTTTTGAAATAGATCAGATATCGGTTGAAGACAACCGATTGAGCTGAAATTTTGTACGTTTAGTTTGGATGACAAATAATACATTATTATGATATGTATGACTTGACGGTGCACCCAGGAACGGTCCTCGTCGAGGGAACTCAGCACGGAATATTTCAAACTAACAGCAACAAAAGCTTGTGTCAAAAATTTTTTGTGAAAAAAAAAAAACTTATGAAAATTGTGAAACGTACCCAGTCCAATGCTTCCAGTCCGAATCACTACGCTGTTTTAACATGAGCCAAGGCGCGAATCAACTTTCTTTATAAAACAAATGTAGTTATTGTCCCACGGTCAGTGTTTACAAACTTTGAATGTTGTACCGTCTTTCTAATATCCTACTTTACAGGGGGAGATACATTTTTGGATATTTCAATTTGTTGCCATCTCTTTCTACTTTAGCCATTGAGCGTCGGAGCTCAGGATCCGATTTCCTACTTTTTCGTCTTCCCTAGTTGTCAGTACGCGTGTCAATGTCATTGACACGCTGTGTTGACACCATGGAATTAGTAGGTACTACGTACGATATGACAATCCATGCTTGACACGTATATCATAAACATATAATCCTTCAATTCGTTAGCTCAGTTCTTTGAAATTCACTGTTGGATAGGTTAGTTCGGTTGGTAGTTGTATGGTCATTTCTACTTTATGTATCACTAGCGCCTCGACCCGGCTTCGCTCGGGACAAATAAAAACATTTGTATTGTATACGGTGCATAATAAATTATGCAATAGAAACTTCCCCAGGCATCACATTGTCTTTTGGTATACTAACCATGAAAATCCGTGCAGTGAATTTACAGTTTATCGCGAACAGACAGAAATGCCAGAGTTCTTTGTTTTATTATATGTAAGGGAGTTATAATTATAACTCCATTAAAAGTAATTACTTTTGTATATAATTTGAGACCTTAAAAGTAAAACCGAAGATAGAGAGGTGTGTAGAATATTCCACTGACAAGAGCATCTCTTAATTAAGAAGTTACTTTTGTTCAGCAGAAAACCAGCGCTGCTTTTGCTAATCACGAGGCAATATGAATTGTATAAAATACGAGAAATTCCATTCTTGAAAATATATTTTTATTTTTAAAATCCGCGTTAAAATGTCACCAGCCTGTATGTCGATAGAAAAATGATAGATAAAAATATTACACACGTCATGACGTAATTTGTCTAATATGAATGAGAAGGCACTATTGTATTGTCTGTGGTATTATCAAATTTTTATAGAGCAGCAGTCGTAGTTTACTATTGCGGAGTGCTGGAGCCGCAGCCGAAGAAAACACAGGTATTATTAATTTGTAGACTGAGTAGTTGATAGTGTTCGTAGATGTAATTTAGACTAGCTGCGAGCTCAGGCGCCTCTGTCACGGGAATTTTTTTACTTGAAAGCAAACAGGGAAGCGGCCAGATATTTTGGTATATAAAATTCAATTAGTTGTGTATTAGGAATCGATATAGCAAAATTTATAAGTCAAGGTCAGAGAATTGTAAAAAAATATATTTAATCTAGAAGATTGATGTTATATAAGATCATTATGATAATTCATAATAGACTGTAAACAATGCAACTGAATCACCGGTCATTATACGAAGATAAAAGTTGGTTGGAATTTTCAATCCTTTTGTTTTTGGGTATATATTTGAAGGAATTGTCATTTGTCTTATCGCAATATTTTTTATTATTGCTATAAATGCCTATGAAGAGTCATCAAAACAAAAATTAGTTTACTAGCCCATTTCAAATTATATAACACTTTTAAATAGCTACTTATTTTTGGTCTAGTCACAGATATGAGAACATTACATAATGTTTTTATGTCTGGGTCTAGTTTAAGTCAATGACAAGCGGTCCAAAATAGGCAATCGTAAATTAAAATCATCAGAGGAATCTATTGTAGAAAGACATTCACCTTATAATCTGAAATATTATATTCTTATGTATTTTTCATTAATAAGTAAAAATATATAAACAATTTATACGTTGCCTATTTGCTCTCTGTCCAGTAGACCAGCACTTCCACATACTAACAAACTAAAAAAAAAGGGTAGCACTCCGGCAGTGCCGGCAGAAGTGAAAACATGAATTTTAGATTTGTCACGTGTCTTGACGCGAGCACAGACGCGAGTTTAACACTTTTTACCCAACACAAAACGTTTATAAAGCTGCAACAGAAGTTTTCACTCGAAAAAAAAATTGAGACGGAATAGAATAAATAAAATAAATAAATATATTGGGACAAATCACACAGATTGAGCTAGCCCCAAAGTAAGTTCGAGACTTGTGTTATGGGATACTAACTCAACGATACTATATTTTATAACAAATACATATATAGATAAACATCCAAGACCCGGGCCAATCAGAAAAAGATCATTTCCCATCATGACCCGACCGGGGATCGAACCCGGGACCTCTCAGAATGAAACAACAAAAAGTAATTTAATAATTTATTTACATTCAGCCGGACTGTATTTGTAGATCATACCAATACCCGCCAGATAAATATCTTCATTGTGTACTGCTATGCCTGAAGGCACAAAATCCAAGTTCATTAGCTTCCTTGGAATCAAACTATCTGGCCTTAAATGATAAAGACCATCATTAGCTGCTAAGATCACCCTATCACTACCGTCTACGGTAATAGCGCGAGCCGTATCCTTCGCTATTCCAACAAACTCTATAGGCTCTTGGAAACCTTTTAACAAAACTTTAACATATTTTGAGTCGCACTCGTAAAATACATTCTCATCAGCATCAACAGCCAGAATAAACGCACACGGGACGTGATCTACCTTTTTCTTCTCGTTCCTCTTCAGATTAACTGTAAACACTTCATTTTCAGGGAATATTACTACATATAAGACATCCATGGCATTTTGTGGTTTATATATTTGCACAATATCTTCATCTTTCAAGCTTATGAAGTTAGCTTTGTTCGTTTTATTCAATACATTTAAGCCATCGTCTGATGCTATGTATATTCTGTTTCTCATTACATCCACAGCTGCAGCTTGGCCGTTTACATTATCAATTTTGATTGGCTCTCCATTCTTGAGTATGTATTGGTCCATTTTGGTCTGAACTTCATCGTTTTGTAGCGATTCTAGGTCGATTAAAGTGAAAAGTATGTCGCCCGTATGTGGGTTGTGGACAAGGTTGGTTGGTAGTCCTCTTATTGTTAATATTGAGGATCTGCTGTACGATTGGTTGTCGAAGACGTACGGACACAACTCCGCCGTGGCTCTCGATGCAAGAACGAGAAACAATAATGGCAGCATTTTCGTTTTCTGGAATAAATGTATGTTTATTAAAATTAATTTGAAAGGACAGTTTTCATAACTTCTGAAAGTATAAGTGAAATGTTAAGCTACACGATGTTTTTTTTAAGAAATAGAAGAAAATGGAGAAAAAGAAGACAAAAAAAATAATTTTATTACCACTTTAGGTAAGGGAAATAGTAAAAAAAAATATTTTAATTATAATTTATTTAGTAATGGAAACGGAAAAATGGTTATTATATCTGTAATTAATGATGTAGTTACACTAGAAAAATATAAAGTTTATAATTTTCGTACGAAACTACGATTTGATAAGGAACTTGTGTAAATCATCTAGATTTAAACATAAAAATCAAAGATTAGAAAAATAATATTGAAATTCCTGTCATTGCTGAGTTCTTATCATGCAGAGACTAAATTTCCTGATATGACATATATAACTGATCTGTTGACCCTGTCGAGAGCAAATTGTAGAAAGCAATAGCTCTTTTTCACGTTAAATTTTAAATTATATACTCGTAGTATTTATCAAAGCAACAATGCTACTAGCATTTTGGAATTACCTGCTGTTTCTGCTGAAAATAATTTTAATAACGAAAGTTATTATAAAAAATGCTAGTAGCTTGTAGCTTTGCAAATAATTTTCATTTAGGACATTAGACGTGTCTGTCCATTTAGGACATTCATTTATTCATGTTTTCATTTAGGACATTGGACAGACACGTCCAATGTCCTAAATGAAAATTATTTGCAAAGCTACAAGCTACTAGCATTTTTTACAATAACTTTCGTTATTAAAATTATTTTCAGCAGAAACAGCAGACAAGGAGTATCATAAAGAGTCAAGAGACACGTCTTTTCCTGGTTCCTTCCTTCGCAGTTAGAGCCAAAGGTTTGCTATTATACTGTTTCTTGTTTAGCATTCTTATAGACAAATTATCTGGTAATAACAACATCTAGTTATCAGTTTTTCTCAACATCAAGCCGTGCACTCATATTCTTAAAATATGCACCTCCGGCTTTACTGATTTTTATAAAAATATTAATGAGAAAAATACTTACATTAATATCAAAATCGTCTGCGAAGCTGTGATTGTCACTTGCAACTGTATCACGCAACTTGTTGAATTATCTCGTGAACTAATTTCACGAGTTCAACACACTTCTATCAAAATGGGACAAATGTTATTAATATGTTTTCGTATATTAGTCGTTTTGTTTTTGTTACGTTCTCGAAATTTCTTTATTGTTTGTTTTAATCGAAATGAATGAATTTGCACAATCATAACGCCTATATATCTGCTTGCAAAGGGGAAGGAAGGAAAAGTTCGCTGGGTGCGTTTCCACTGTTACCTCTTGTAAGAGACGTAGTGGCGTAGTCTCCTTTAATTCTCAAACCGATTGCTCTGTGGACGTTACAAAATGTTAGTATTTTTGAGAAAAATATAAATATGTTTAAATTTTCACGTGAAAAACAATGTAAAGACCATTCTGATTCTTTATTTGCTTTTGATGATTTGCATAAACATTGCTCCAGAAGAACACAGGTTCCTAAGATATAACCTTTAGTTAGCACAAGGTTTTTGAGTGAACGTAATCATAACATATCATACAGACAACATGTATTTTAAAATTTCTTTATGTCTCTAATTTGAGTGTATTTCTTGGTTGTTTTCTCAGTCGATAAGCGTCAGAGACCTGAGTCCCTTCTCCTACTTTTTCGTCGCCACTTCGCAAGGTCGTCTGCATTCTTAGTTGTCAGATCATTGGCACACGTAATCCTTGACGTCATCTTTCTTTGTCATTGATCAAAACTTGCCTCTATTTTCATTTATCAATTCTTTATTTGCATCCTTAATGTAATTAACAGATCTTTCTTATATATAATAGAACATTTAAGGACTCTTAAGGTCACAGCAATTGAAGAGAGTCTGATATTGTCCATAATTACATAATATTGATGATTCAGTTCAGTAGATTTCATTCAGTTCAGTAGATCATTTATTTTCCAACATTATCGTGTGAGAATGGAAACGCGCCACGTCTTGGTGATTGAGCATCGCGTGTATCTCGCGCTCCATTCAATGATCGCACGTATAGGTCAGGAGCAGTGTGTTACGAAATACTCAATAACGCACTTCCTAGTTCCGATATATTATAGATTTTTTATAAGATTTATATAATCAAAATAGATATGATTATATAATATAACAAATAAATTAAAGCTAACATAAAATATATTCTGAATTCCCCAGTCCCAGGGCCCAAGTAGTCTTAACTTATAATATAAATATGAAAATGAGATATTACGCTAATTGACATGATAGGCAGTTGGTTCATTAAGTGCCATGATTTTTTAAAATAAAGGATTCATAGGATTCATACATACAAACTTAATCAAAATGACACTAGCGGATTCGAATTGTTCGAATGTCGAATGAAATGAAATGAATCGAAATAAACAGTAATTGATAAGTTTAATTTCCTTTTGTTTCTTAATATATGGATTGATATTTAAGTGTAATTTTATTTTTCAGATATTCAAAATGCGGCCAGTACTAGCAATGACATGTGTCATTGCAGTCGTGTTATCCGGCGCGATGAGAAAGAAAAAAACTGTGTTTCAAAAAGAGCAACAGATATTCTCTTCAAAATTCAACATAACTCATCTAACTGTTCCTTTTGAGAATAGTAATTTTGTAACAACGGAAGTCAAGGACATGCCAACGATATTTTTTACAGTTTCCGATCCAAATCTAGAAGGAGGGAGTTGCATTTATGTTCTTGAAGGATTTGCGGCCTACGAAATCCTTGAAGGTGGCAGAGACACTACTACAGGTTATGGTTCAGATCCCACAGTTTATTTTGGTTCTAACAAAGGCATTTACAAATACATACCTGAATCTCTTGGCGTTATGAAATTCGGATCATTTCATGATGATATCAAACAAATTCAAAAAGCAAAAGACATTGATGTAATTTACACATTAAACAGTGACAATAAGATTTATAAAGTTGAAAATAATGGGACTGTAAGGAAAAGAGTAAGTGACATTTTGTGTGCGACAGAATTCGTGTTAGACACATCGAATAATATTTATTACTTAGATTGCGATGACGGTATGCCTAGAATTCAAAGACAAGACGGAACATCTTTAGGATTCGTGTCCACTCTTTTCCATGAACACGTAAAGACTATAAAATTGATAAGACCAGCTTTCATTATGGAAGAATCTATACCATTTTTTGGAGATAAAGGCCTGTATTTTCTTTATTCGAATGGAACATGTGAAAAGCTAGATTTTCATTTGGACGAGGTCCCTTCGGCATTTAGCGTGGATTCAGCTTTGTACATCGTAGCGGCCATGGACGGGAAGTTATACGAATTTAATGTGATGGACATGATTCTAGGATCAATGTTTGGTGTTTCCTCAGAATGGCCCTCAGATATTGCTACAGTAGTGCTGGCTTTTGTAGAAACAACAAGAAAGCATCTAGGTCTCAGCCTACCGAGCAGATCTAAAGCGTGAAAATTTGTTTATTAGTTTATTTGTGCAACTAAGTAATAGTATTTACTAATAACTACATGTAGTATGGGTGATAGAATGGATAATGCCTTGGAATGTAGTATTTTTTATGCAGTAAGGCTGAATATATAAATGAAAGCTTCGGTATTTGATACGTACGAGTACTCAGAGCAAGCAAGACATTCATTATAATAAACGAAAGTTTTAGATTATTGATACAGTACCATCTTTCATTTTAGTAGGCACTTTGTACATACCTCAAGTTCCGAAACCTCTTTGCATAATACATATTTAATTGTTAATAACTGTTTCAGAGTTACCGTTATAGTTACCATAAGTTAATTTGTAAATATTATGTTTGATAACAATGTCAAATCCAAATAATAAAAGTCACTATGGTGTCAAACTATTTATTTCTTACAGTCTTTAACCGTGTTTTGGCTTTTGACGTAGAGTGCCCCTCGACCGAGAAGCAACTTCTTTCATGGTTTCCACATTATCTTCAAAATATTCCTTAACCTCGTCAATCAAACCACTCAGTATTATCTGTAATATATTATATTCGTATATCTTCTTCTCATAAGCATAAAAATGAATAAGTGTCCCTTCCATTGCGTAACCGGAGGGTTTATTTTTGATTACGAAGTCGCTTAGTTCAGATGTTCCATTGGCATATACCAAGTATACCTGATCATCTAAGACTAGAGGCACAGAATCTTCAAAAACAAAAGCTGGTTTCAACAACTGTATGTATTTAGGGTTCTTTTTAAGACCTTCGAATTTAGTTACTCCTTCAGCATTGATGACGTAAACGTCTTTGTTTTGATCATAGAAATAAATGTTGTTCTCAAAATCCATTACAAGTTGTTGAGCGTTGTCTACTCCTGCTACCTTTTCCTTTTTGGTTCCTTCACCGGTTATCTTGTACATTTCATGTTTATCGTTTATCGCGTAAAATGTAGTTTCATCTGTACCATTTTCCTGAATTATATTAATGAAATTATCATCTAAAGTTCCGTATTTCTCTGCTTTGTTCTGTGCAACATCATATCGGTAAATTCCGTCTGAGGCAGCGAAGAATACGTTTTTAGTTTCCTCATTGGTAGAAGTTGAATCCCTTCCGTTTTCAAGTAGCTTATGAGCTGTACCATTATGTAATACATACAGTCCTTTATAATCCTTATCACCATTGGCATTTAAGTCAACTTCGGTGAAGAATAGATAGAATTCGGAGTTAGAATAGTCTTCATCATCATTGTCGTTGTCTTCGCCGAAATTGATGGCGTTCAGTGGAAATTCCAAGTTGATAATGTCATGTTGGCTGGAGTAAATTTTGAATCGAGTATCGTAGAAATCTGAATCGACTATAAGTTTTTCGTTTGGAACAGGGCCAGCGGAGCATAAACCAGCCAGCAAAGCTGTCAATAGGATCTGAATCATCATTTGGCACCTGAAATGGAAAAGTGAACAAAATATATCTAAAAAGAATCCACAGGACTTCCAACTAATCCAATCTTAATCCGTTAGGATTGAGGATTATTAGTTATAATAAATGCGAAAGTAAGTTTGTTTGTATGTTTGTTAGATCTTCACGATTTATCTGCTTAACTAATCTTCTTAAAAAATTGGATTATGCGTTTGAAGTACGAAGAAGGATAAAGACACACCTTTCATACCGAAAAAATAATATTCCCGTAGGAAATTCACACGGACTAGGCCGCGGGAAAAAGCTAGTAATGTTATAAATGTAAAAAAAAAGTATATTAGTCTTCTGTCTTTCTCGTAAAAAATAATAGAGGGAATTCGATGACATTTTAATAGCAAACGGATTCGCTCAGATGTGGCGCGGCGCAGTTAGTTATAAACAATGTACCAGGTATATTTCAAACTGTAGTTAATTAGCTTATGTAATGCATATAGTATTTTGTATAGGTATGCAGTAACTATACGATAATTATGTAAACATAATTATTTATTTGCACAAGTTATCTAAACTTAAAAGTGTCAAATGTCGATAAAGATAAAACTGCTCGATCAACACGTATTAAATAGTGAAACCACAAAAGTATCTATAAAAGAAATTATCTTACGTCGAGTTATACCTCAATTATATTTTTTTAATTAGCTGGGCCCAGGGGCTTAGTTCCCGAGGAATTTCTGGATAAAATGTTGTAATTCTAGGTTAAATAATAGTTATTCCAGGTTATATTCTATCCGTGTAAGTACCAGATTTCATAACAATCCGTTGAGTAGATTTTGCGTGAAAGAGTAATAAACATACACACATACACCCTTACAAACTTTTGTTTTTACTAAATGAATTCCGGGGCTTCGCTCCCATTGGAATTTCGGGATAAAAATTACCCTCTGTGTTATTCCAGGTTTTATTCTACCCGTGTACCCAATTTCATAACAATCAGTCCTGTAGATTTTGCGTGAAAGAGTAACATACATACACACATAAATCCTCACAAACTTTCGCATTTCTAATATTAGTAGGTTTGTTATTAAATTTAGTTTTATTTAGCTCCAGTGAGAGAAGAATATTCTTAAAATTCGGGTCGTATCCAAGAATACCGTAAGTGTACAGAAGGTGTGGACATGTTAATATTAAGCCTGTGGTGTGGACTTTTTGCATCTGATTCTCAATCCAACTGTCTAGCGAGCTACTATATGAATGACGTGGAAACTCTTTCCTATAATTTTAATTAAATGCTAGCTTTTAAATGCCCGCGTCTTCGTCCGCGTTTATTATGTGCGTCTGCTCATAAATTATTATTGTCAATATCTCGGGTTCTAAGCAACGTAACACGATGTAACCTTTACCAGATTTTAAGTTAGACCATCCGCTATACAACTGTGAAAACCTCATCAAATTCCATCGAGAAGTTTTTGCGTGATGCGCGAACGAACATACTGACAGATGGCAAAAAAAAATGATTTGGCTTCAAAATGTCATGGCTTCTATTAGTACTATAAAGACCATCAATAATTTTTTTCTGTTAATATCTCCTATGTACAGACATACACGCGCTTACAGTTTATTATATGTATATGCAGACATAGCCCACTTACAATTTAATTATATGTATAGATTAGCTGTGCCCGCAACATCGTTTGCGTGCTGTTCGAAATAAGTACTTTTTTATATTTAAATTTAATATTCAAATAATAAATTAATCAGATTCCAAAAATAAAGATGCTACTCACCGAATGAATGCAACACCAAACAGTCCACTAAGTACTGGCCGAAATAAGACTTAAAGTTAACAGCTTGACTTAGTTGAACTACACGACCTGGTTATCTTAACGAGAATAATTCAAGGTTAAACCTTATCTACTTTCTGGGATAAAAGTGTTTACTTCGAAATTGTATGCATATAACGAGTTATTTATTTATTAAAACTATATTGCACAATATAATTGTAAAAGTACAAGAGTTGGACTAAACTTACAGTCAATCATTGGATCAATTTCTTGAATTTGTTAGTGGAATCTAATAAAAATATATCTCTTATCCTTGCATATTTCAGGTTACATTCGGGGCTGTTAGGCCACGAAACCCGGGAAGGTCGATGTTGCTTATCAGCTGTCCAGACTTCCTTGCATCGTATACATCCATGAGCCTAAGACTACTTATCTTGTCCTAGGATCTATTCTAGGGCGGGGACCACAAATTCAGCTTCTCAGTGTGTTAAAAAGGAAATCCTTGAATTTTAATTGAAATAATTTAATATATCACTTTAACAACAATAATTAATGATCTATTTTTGTTTAGGTACATCTGTGTATTTGATAATATGGTATAAGGAAATAAAAAATATATTTAGACTTTTTTGAAATATATATAGTTATCTAGCTAGATGTTTTATGTCTCAATTTTACTACACAGCTTTGGTGTCATAACAAATCCTGACTCTTATAACGGTTAGTATATATTATGAAAAGAGTAAGAAACATTATCATAGCGGAACGTCGAGTTTGGTTGACACGTACAGTCACCGTGCTGGAGTACAAGGCGAAAACATACGGTAAGAACCTTTAAGGCTTCACGACTCATCGTCATTGCAGGTGACGATGTGAAGGAGGCTGGTTGGCTTTTCTCCAACATGTTAACTATTCAGGACGGGGTTACAATCAGCATATCTTCAAGGATTTATCTTTATACATATATCTATTAAGTTTATTCGATTTATTATAATAAAATAATTTTGACAGAATACAAAAAACATAATCTTCCTGATCGAACTCAGAAAATTTCAAATTTATTGTTATTATTTCGCTTATTATTTTGTTGTAGAAATAATAATACATAAGTACATATGTAAACTTAAAGTATGACGACCTATCGTTTTCTTACAGACAGACAGACGTGGTACAAGGACTTCTTTTTATTATATGTAAGCATAAGGATATATATATTGGTCTGTAATGTTATAGGTTGCTTCTATGCCCGCTGTGTCCCAAAGCCGCGCGGCCACACAGGTTTTTCATGTACACGTTGTTTTGTCTGAAAAAAAATTTTACTCTCCCATACAAATTGGCGGAACATCTGATCGAACTTATATAACCACTATTGGGATTCCTCCCGTGGAAAATTCGGCATGAAAAATACCTATGTGTTATTCCAGGTTATATTCTACCCGTGTACCAGATTTCATAGCAATCCGTCCAGTAGATTTTGCGTGAGTAACAAAGATGCTCACAAACTTTCGTATGTATGATATTAGTCGGATTTTAATTAAAGAAGTAGATGTATTCTATTAGCATACGTGGCCGTTCAAATCAAAAGGGACCTTATGGCGGCTGGCACTTAGGTCTTTATTGCCGTTGTTCCAATACAAAACAAGGGCAGTAATGGCTAAGTCCCTTTCGATTTGGAGGGCCACATATTGCGAAATTTTAGTTGGTGTTTAAAAATTCACCCTCTAATTCATTAATAGCAACAAATACTTGAAAAAATCACGAAAAGGAAAATGCAGCGGGAAAATAAGAAAAACAACATTTGTGAACTAAAAATAAATTTATTTATAAAAAAACCATAAATATTCCAATTACACTGCTTAAACACATTTTATCAAAATTCATACGTTCACATGTTAAGGCAACTTCATGGATGTCTTTTTTAATAAAAAAAAATATTTATTAAACAATAATAAAAACATAATTTTGGCAAAAATGTCAAGAATCAGCCATTAATTACTTGAGATTTTTGCAAAATAAAAAAAATAAGAAAATCAAAACTTGGTCCACATATATCGAATATTTATATAATTTATTAATATTTTATAAAATATAAAGTCTTTGTACTGAACTTTGTATAATTTAATAAGTAAATATAATTTATTATCAAAATGCTTGAAGACCATGGTTCTTGGGCAATATATTTAAACCAAGATCTCCAACTTATTAAATAAACTACAAAATTATTGTCATGTTGTATAAAAATCTCTCAAATTATACAAATATATCTTAAATTTACTTAAAATTAGAATGGATACAAGAAAAAAAGAGAAATTAAAGCAAGAAAAGTATTAAAAAGCACATAATTATAATAATAAAAATCTCGCAGAAAGAAAGTTAAAACTAAGGCAGTTTGTCGTTTAAAAATAAATACTGTTTCGAATTGAGCTATTTTAGAAAAGCGATACTTAAATTATTATAAATTGGCACTATAATTTTCATTGTAAGGAAAATCGTTACTAATTAATACTTTCAAATAATTTCCATGTGTAAACTGCTTTAAATTATTTAAATATAGACGTTTGCAACATTTTTCTTAAACGAAAAAAGTGATGAAAAATAACTTAATTCAGCCAGTAACTAACGAAAAAAAAAACTGTAATAATGAATGTTATAGAGTTAAAATAAATTAGTCAAAAAATAAAATAAACTCTGGTACACAATTTCAACTTAAATTATCAATAATAACCAAAATGTCTAAATATATAAAACAAAAAATGGCGTATTAAAAAATAAAACGCTTATTATTTGGGCAAAAAACATACCAAACCTACAAAAATAAAATAAAAAACAAACTGGCTGAAAGACGAACGCAGAAAAAGAAAAAAAAAAGCAAAAAGAAAACATTACAAACGTCAGTGTCACATTTCGCGGGCTCACTTGGAGTGAACGAGGTTGAGGAACTCCTCCCGGGTCTTGGGGTCGTCGCGGAACACGCCCAGCATGGTCGACGTCACCGTCTTGCTGTTGATCTTCTGGACTCCGCGCATCACCATGCACATGTGACTGGAATCATTTTATCATATTTGTTAAAGTTAAGTTGAATATTTTAAATTCTATCCGTCTCACTAAAAATATAGTTGTAATAATATTTAAAGTCTGAACAGTTGCTGCATTATCCACCCAGAATGAAAATCCCAACTAATATTATATTTGCAAAAGTAAGTTTGTTTTTTTGTTGACAACCTCGGTGGCGCAGTGGTAAGATTCTTGCCACTGAACCGAGAGGTCCCGGGTTCGATCCCCGGTCGGGTCATGATGGAAAATGGTCTTTTTCTGATTGGCCCGGGTCTTGGATGTTGATTTATATATGTATTTATTATAAAATATAGTATCGTTGAGTTAGTATCCCATAACACAAGTCTCGAACTTACTTTGGGACTAGCTCAATCTGTGTGATTTGTCCCAATATATTTATTTATTTATTTATTTATTTTCACGAGTTATCTATTCAACATTCTTATTATATCTTATAGTTAAGAGTATGGAGATTTCATCCTGGAAAAAACTATTGTTCCGTTGGATTTGCGAAAATCCTGTATTCTATTATAGGTAGCGCTAAATGCTAATAAAAAAAACTTTGCAATAAAAACACAAGATGGCGCTGTGTTTATTTTAATTGCGCTATGGATATTTTATTTCATTCATTCCATCTGGGTGAATTGCTTCCAGTATGGGAGGACTGATCACCCGTTTGGTGCTCGCGCAGGCGTCCCCGATAGTAATAAATCCCAATTTCATTTTAATACGAAAAAAAACTATTCCCGAGGGCATTTAAGCGGGCAACGCCGCGGATAAACTGTTAGTACCTACCTATACTATATAGTGTAATCTATATATATAAAATTCTTGCGTTACTTGAGTGACTTGACTGACTGACAGCCGTCAGACAACGTACAGCAGAAACTACTGGGCGTAGGAAGCTGAAATTTGACTTGTAGGTTCCCTTTGGAGTGTGAGGTGTACTGTACACTAAGAGAGGATTTTTAGTAATTCTACCTCGAAGGGGGAGAAAGGGGTGAAAAACTTGTATCAATTTTTTCTAAAAATTAACCCTCAATCCCTTCAAAAGGGGTTGAAAGATTGTATGGAACTTAATACAAATTTCAAAATAGCTGAAAATTGGTAAACATACTCTTCATCATTATTCTAAAAAATAACCACATTTTACTATGAAATTCACGCGGGCGAAGCCGCGAGCAAAATCTAGTAATATGTGTAGTGAGGAATACTTATAAATATTTATAAGAAATGTAAAATACTTACACTCCCTCGATGACGACGGCGACGCCGGCGGGCCGCACGGCCTGCGTGACGGCGACGGCGACCTGCTTCGTCAGCCGCTCCTGCACCTGCAGCCGCCGGGAAAAGATCTCCACGATCCTGGAATCACGCTGGCTGGTCAACACTAGAACTAGACTAAATTTCAAAAACTACTTAACCGATTTTGATGACCAACGAATTTAAAAATTCTATTGACGGATCCTACATACGTTTTAAATCTCATCAAAATCGGACCTACGTTTCGAAAGTTTTCGCTCCAAATAGAATGTTAGATCGCTCGGTCAATAATATATTTTTTTTTTTAAGTTGAGGTTAAAGCATCATATAGCAATATGATGCTTTAACCTTAACTTAAAAATACACACTATCACCATTTACTAGATAATAAAGAATGTTGTTAAAAAGTATTTTAGTTTTCTATTTTTTCCACAAGCTTTTATTGTCGTCAAAAAGATCTTATGGCATTTAACGTCTGACAAAAAACCCATGTCCGTTGAGTTGCCTCGTTTGGAGCCGATCCGGGCTGCAGCATCAGGTCATACTTATCATAATAATGCATTGGTCATGGAAACTGAAGCGACGTAAGAAATTTCAACTCTCGGTCAACTGGAAGTAGGAGAAATCTAACTTGCTCTAAGATTTATTACAGACAGACAAAGGGACAGGTGAAACTAATAAAAGCTTGTAAAAAAAAGGTTAAAGTTAATTATAACCACAAACTTATATATTAACCTGCAGATTAAAACCTTATATAACTGCACATTAGCGCCATCACCATTTAATACATAATGAATTTATTTATTTATTTGAAAGTATTCTATCTCTATACTTTCTATTATATATTTTTTTACTAGACCGTCTCGGTTACGCTTTGGTAAAAAAATATTAAATTATACACCCAAACCTTTCTCATATCGCTATCTATTGGTGAAAACAGCATGACAATCCGTGCAGTAGATTTTGAGTTTATCGCGAACAGACAGACAGACGCGACATAAGACTTTTGTTTAATAACATGTAAATAAGTATTATACTAATAAAATGTGGTCACAGTCGATTAAATGGATTAAGGTGTCTAACGTTTTGGATTTAGTCAACTGGAGGCCTACCACGAAACATACAAATACGTAGCACGTTTCCAACGTCCACATGCTGTCTCTTTTTCCCATAATTTGTATGCATCGTGTGAAAGAGAGAACGTGTGGATGCACGCAATAAATTTCTATGTGTTTAATGTTTCAATAGCAGCCCGTGCCGACTTCGCTAGGGTAAAACCATAATTTACCTCTTGAGCTGTCTACTAATGTCTTTAGTTGACGAAATTTTGAATGGGATTATTCGTTATTTCTTTTCGCCCTCATTTAACTACCCTAAAGGTCGAAAATTCCTTTCTTATCTGAGCATTACTTAATAACCTAAAGCTACTGCCCAAATTTCGCTTTTATATATATATATATATATATATATATATATATATATATATATATATATATATATATATATATATATATATATATATATATATATATATATATATATATATATATATATATATATATGTATATTTCTATATATATATATATAGAAAAAAAAAATCTGGTAGCGGAAACTTCAGAATTTTAAAGTTATTTTTACCTACAGATTAAAAGCATGATAGATTCTTACCTAGCCAACTTGCTAAGGCCCAGGATCTTTCCTTGCGGAAGATATCCAATGGACACCTTCCCGTAGAATGGAACAAGATGGTGCTCACACATGGAGAACATTTCGATGTCCTTCACCACCACCATCTCGTCTGTGTCTTCGTCGAAGATCGCGTTGTTTAAGACCTCTGAACAAAGAAAACAATTTGACATCGATTCTGTTTTACTTTCGAAGTGAAAACTTCTTTGGCGGCGTTGTGCACTTTTTGTGATGGGTAAAAAATGTTAAACTCGCGTAAGGACACGTGCGACCTGAGGGCTTAGTGCGGGTTTGCATTTCACTCCTCACCATCGAATCGATTCGAAGTGAGACGCAGCGAACCAATCACATTGCAGGTGGTTGTCGTCGCGACACAATGGCGCACTGTGATTGGTTAGCTGCATCTCACTGCGAACCGACTCGATAGTGAGATGTAAATAGCAAAGTCGCACTACGCACATTGATTGAAAATTCGTAAGGAGTCAAAAATGCTAAACGCTAACATTCAAGTTTTCACTAGCCGGCGCTCCCGGAGTGCAATCCTTATTTTTTGGAGTCATCACCAATTATGGATTGATAAGGAAGGGCCATGACCAACTACGCGGGCCCAATGCGGATTGGCGGGTTTTAACGACTGCAAATACAACCGGGACCAACGGCTTCGGCAAAGTGCCTTCTGAAACTTAGTATGCATGTAGTTAAAGACCCCCCTTCAAACATAGGCAATCCCCAAATGACTATAATGGGGTCTTAAAGTTTTTATGAAAATCACATCTGTTCCGCTTTTGCAGAGAAATTCACGCGGACGAAGCCGCGGGCAAAGGCTAGTTTTTTATAATATCTAGGTACTTAATCTTTTTATTTTTAACCTCGTAAATGACATCAAAGCGTATTATTTTTTTACAGACAATTTACGGGTCGTCAGAAAGTTGAAAGTTAAAATTAAAAATATTAGTCCAAGATCCCACAGGCCCCAGACATACGTAATTTTAGCTGAAATTTCGATAATTATTAGTATAATGTCTTGTTATGCTTGTCTTGGTATGCATATATCCACTAGCTTGATATATTTTAGCTTAAATCAAAATCAAATCATTTTCAGAATATAGGCCTTCACAGACGCTTTTTCATCGTCATATTCTAATTCATAATTAAATAATTTACCAAGCTACAAAACTACAAGCATTTCGGAACGACCACTGCTGAGAAGAAATGCCGAAAGAAACTCATTCAAACGGTGTTGGTCCCTATCATGCCATATTTTTTTCTCAGTAACAACGTAAGTGCACAGTCAAAAGATCTATACTATTATTATTGTATGTTTGAGGCGGGTAATCACCGAAACTACCGTACCGATTTCAAAAATTCTTTCACCATTACAAAGGTAAATTATCCAAGATTGCTATAGGCTACATTTTATCTCAAAATTCCCACGGGAGCGAAGCCCCGGGCAACATGTAGTATTTTATGTTGTTATATTAATTTAGCTTATATACCTTCTAGACTCTGGTCGTATCCCTTTGTGAAGAACAACATAGCTTTGGCCGCGCGCTCAGGTGTCTTCAGGAGTCCGTCCCTCTGTGGGTCCTCGCCTAACCCTGGAATATGTGACGAGTGTTCAATTAACTATTTTATCTGTAACACTGAAATGTAAGAATGAGAAGACTGCATTTTATAGTAGACAGTATATTTTATATAGACTGTATTCAATAGTCACGGATTTTGGAGTAAAAAATAATTTAAATGGATTTGATAAACATGCAACACATGCTTTTTAACTTATTTTTGAAAGTATTCTGGAATCGAACGGGAGTTGAACCCGCGCCCCTGTCTATCCGGGACAGTGCTCTTAACCACTGAGCTATCGAGACCATGCCAATTTGGTTGAATTAATTCATCTCCTTACGTCTTACGCCGACGTACAGTATATTCATTAGAGAGTAGTAGTTACTCTTAACTAATTCCAATTCCCGCTTGATTCCGGAATTTTTTCATCTCATTATTATTGTCAAAAAGAATTTCTAATACTTTAATGTGACCGAAAAATTAGTGAATCTCGTAATTAATACAACTGATCAATTAAACTGGCATTTAAATGTTGTGTTTGTTTATTGTACCTGTATGCATTTTATGTTATACCCAGTCCAGTTCTTAGAAAACTGAGTACCTATCCCCAGTCGGGTCAAGATGGAAAATGATCTTTTTCTGATTGACCCGGGTCTTGAATGTTTATCAATATATATATATATATGTATTTGTTATAAAATATAGTATCTTTAAGTTAGTATCCCATAACAACAAGTCTAGAACTTACTTTGGGGCTAGCTCAATCTGTGTGATTTGTCCTAATATATTTATTTATTTACCTATAACTGGTTGAAAGAATAGGGTTGCCATTGAGGTTGACATCAAGTCAAATCAAATACTTTTTTCTAACAAAAAATCGTCCATACACTTTGCACGTGGATCTTCATAAGGGCCGTTGAGTGTTGTTTACCTGTGAGCAGTAGTCTATAAGAGTTGGCCATGTCTGGCAGGAGGGCCTCCCTGGTCGGCGGTCTGTGGTCCAGCTCCAGGTCATGATGGAACGTGCAGTTTTCGTGTCCTGAAATGTTCGAATTCAAATAAGTATACAAAATTAATGTTTTCAATTCAGGGTGAATTTTTCCACAAGTTTCTTCAATATTAAGAAATAAATTGAACATAATTAAATATTTATGAATTTGGATGAAAAACATTTTAAATTAATTTACTTAGTAAATCTATTGCAGATTTTCAAAGCGCAGGTGAAGAAGCGGCGCAACAAACTTCACCGCAGCCTTTTCTTATAAAATGTAATTTAACAGCTTAGTAAAAGAACGTCTTTGAAGAAAGTCCTACCACAGATTATACAATACTTCCATTATTGTAGTATAGATATAAAATATTTTACAGGATGTTAAAAACTATTTTTGGTGCAATATCTGATCGAAAATCCACATTAAATCTTATGTTCTGGGTATATACGCATATAAATTAAAAGAGATGGGTTTCTGCCTGAGGATCGAAAGGTCCGAGGTTCGAATTCTACTCATGCCACATGATTTTGTATACTAATCTGACTCATGTATAGTTAGTTTTCATAGACCACCGTTTATTTCCGGTGAAGGAAAACATCGTGAGAAAACACACTGGTTGAATATTAACTCTTGTGCGAAATGGAGAAGGCAACGGCAAACCACAGTAGTTATGTGTGTTTCGTTCCACGTAATGACTACGACCCTCATCCACGAGGAAATACGACTATGAAGAAATCTTCCTTCCTTTTCATTCCATTCTTATTATCTTCATTTACTTCCAGATTTATAAGTCCATTGTTCGTTTATTATTTTTAGATTTATTTCAAGCACAACACATAAGAATAACACTCGTTCCTATTGCTTCGTATTTGCTGAGAATAATGTATATGAATTTGTCATTACTATGAAATATTACGGTGCGAAATCTAAGCAAGTGAATACATAATGTATTCGGTTTGCTTTTGTTTTTCTTTGCTATGTTTTAAGTACCTTGTTGTGTTGCCTATTTGTTGTTTTGTTGTTTTATAACATACCTAGTTAGTTGTTACATTTCAAGAGACGAAAATGTGATTTGTCGACCGAAGAACCTACTAATATTATAAATGCGAAAGTTTGTCAGGATGTATGTGTATGATGTATGTAACACGGGTACGGGCATAGGGTACTTTTAATTCCGAATTTCTCACGGGAGCGAAGTCCCGGGGCGCAACTAGTGAATATGTGTGTGTGGTTTGACGGTGGTTTATGTGTAAATGAAATGAAAATTCAAATAGCTCGCAGGCTATTAGAACAAAGATTTTTCAGTACGAGCGGAAAGAGAAGTCAGTCAAGCTCAATGAAACGTAGGTTTTCGTCAAGTACTGAGCAGACCCTAGAAAAAAAATACAAACCAGGTGTTGTAGAAGTCCTAGGTGTCATCGGCGTGCCAGGTACTTCCAAATCTTCATCGTCATTATTGAGATGGAAACTCTTCAGCGCCTCCGGAGCCTTCTTAAATTTCCCAACAAAAGATTTGCTGTTTGATTCGACGCCATTTTCTTTGTCCTCAGATATGGAGTTGTTTCTTATTGACTTGGAGCTAACTCGTCTGATGAGGGACGATGGAGGGACTACTGGATCTGTTTCCTTGCCGTTTACGGACGCCATTTGAAGCTAAAAGATTTTTTTCATTGAATTTGTAAGGCGTAAATAGAAAAGTTAAAGGAGACTTCATTAAAACTTGAAGTAAAGAACATGTTGTAATTTTTGTGCTCGTCGCCATTACTTCTAACTGTGTTTACCAATGTATTGTAATAAATAAATAAATGCAAGTAATTCTTTCGTTGTAAAAAAAAATATTTGTTTATAGACCGACAAGCAAACGCCTTCTACACCTAAAGGGGTAATATTGGGGGATGTACGAAAAATAACGAAAATCTTTACTGATCTATTTGAAACTTGGCATAAATGCTATGCAACAATAATAATGAAACTCGTGTTTCAGGATTTCTTAAAATTCGACCTTTAGGGTAGTTAAATGAGGGTGAAAAGAAATAACGAATAATCCCATTCAAAATTTCGTCAACTAAAAGATATGAGTAGACAGCTCAGCGGTAAACACCATTATTACTATTTTGATGGTTCGAATCCTGAACTTCAATTATTTTGATTAAAACTGATTATCTATATAGGGTGATTTCTGAGAAAGTTTTATTATGGTTTTACCCGTGGTTTTACTCGAGCGTAGCTAGGATGGGCTGCCAGTAAATAATACTTGAGCACACAGTAAATTGAATGTGAGGTTATCAGTTTATACAGTATGTTTCATAGCCGTCTTTGTTAAGAGGTTATCTATAGGTTGACTTCTTGACGTTTACCCCTAAAGGAGTCGATTGTGTGAGGATAATTCCTGCTTTCGACCGTGAATGATAATTTCGTATCTTTAGATTTCTGTGTATGTTAAGCTAAAGTTTTAAAACATACGTTGCTTGCGAACGGGAAGAACAATATACTTTAATCGTTAAAAATGTATGTTATTGAATGACACAACATGCATATTTAAGTAAACACAAAAGATTTTTGTTGGATATTTGTATTGACAATTTAGTGATATTTTTGTCGATTCAAAAAATAATTCGAAAATTCGATTTTCCATTAATATTCACAAATGAATTTTGGTTTTTATTATACCCAAGTTTTGGCTCATCGTCTAATAGACTTTCACCTGGGAACAGATCATTTTTCGCGGAATAAAAGATATGCGTATATGTATGCGTTTAAAGAAGATTGGTTGAGACAAAATATTAAAGACAAAATATTGAAGACAAAATATTGAAGACAAAATATTGAAGACAAAATATTGAAGACAAAATATTGAAGACAAAATATTGAAGACAAAATAATGAAGACAAAATTATTAGCTGTAGGTTGGAGTACAAAAACAGCAACTCATATCCGTATTTACATCAGACAGCTTATTTGCCACTGAACTGATAGAGATATGTACCACAGACTATATCCGTGTTATCGCAAATAAAAACAGTGTCTATGTGTACAATATATATGACAAGCCTTACCCGCATTAAGTAGTTTCCAACCAGATTTATGTCCTTCTCTGTCATATATGTGAAATCACCAGAAGTGTGGATGTGTAGGTTAAGTTTGTTTGTTAACATATTACTTTTTTTATTTTATTTTTTTATTAGCTATTTGAGTCCCACTGATGGGCAACAACTTTGTTTTGCCCAACATATACATAAGAAAAAAGAAAATTGACGGGTAAAAAGGCGGACTTATCTCAGAAAGGGAACTCTTCCAGTGAATAAAGTATTTGAAAAGAAGCGTGAACAGCTGACAAAAAATAAACAAATAAACTTTCACTTTTATTATGTTAGTCAATAGAGCACGAATCGTAAATATAACTTACGAGTATCTATGCTCAATTAACAATTAATTTATGTCTCGAAACAATGTAGTCGAGACATATTGAAATAATTATGTATATGTATGGGGTTAGAAATAAAATGCTAATATCTTTCAAGGAAAATTCAATCCATAAAAGTCCAACAAAGAATATTATGTTAAAAGTAAAATTTTATATGCATCAAATAGCCATTAACTGTGTCAGATTTGAATAAGATTTTTTTTCTTCTAAGTATTTTTATTAATGTAATATTTTTTTCTGTCTACTTTCGTGATATTGGGCCGCTAAGCAATTCTTTCTATATTATTTCTTATTTCGCAAACCATAATGCAAAATGTATTTTTTTTAAGTTATGTAATCCATACTAATATTATAAGCGCGAAAGTTTATCTGTTCCGCTTTTACGGATCGATTTTGATGAAATTTGGTATGCGTATATAGAAAGACCCCCGTTGAAACATAGGCTACTTTTTTCACGATTAAACCCCCAAATGACTGTAATGGGGTATATAAATGTTTGAAAATCATGTCTGTTCCCCGTTCGCAGAGACATTCAGGCAGGCGAAGCCGCGGGCAATAGCTAGTTCTTTATAAATAATGTTTGAAACTTAGACATCAGTCACCTTGATATTGAGTATTAACCTACATTTTGAAAGTGTTAATTACATCAAGGTAACTTCCGAACAATGTTTGTTGTTGATGTGCGTAACTTTGCAACTCGTGTACAGTATACGGCACTACGCAATACAAACTACACAAATTTATGCAATTTTGCCGTTGTTACCGCCATTTATAGGCCCGGGTAACTTGATATTATGCTGTTGAATGTACGTACTATTCTATTGTTAAAGCTAAAAAAGTCCCGTTACATTAAAAATCCGTCTCATTTTTCACAAGTTTATGAATCACACTGTTTGTTTGAGTGGAATCTGGAACTAAATGACGCTAAAATTTTATACACACGTTTACTTTGTATGACAATGCATTATTCTGGTTTTTTATGTAAAGTATTTTTTTAATTACGGTCACATAATACGAACGATAAATAAAATCCCAACTTTTCAATGCAAATCGGACACTTACGGACACTGATCCGGAAATAATAGACATTTAATTAACGTTACGTTTATGTTTATATAAAATAATTATTATATAGATTGCCAATGATATATAATAATTATTTTAAAATATATCTGCATTAAATACCTTTGAAGAATTCTCACACTGGGAGACCATATATATCCTTCGATCGCGAGAAATCGAGACACAAACGGACACAATGCAATGAAAGGATGTACATAAAACTGTAGGCAACATGATAAGTCACATCCAATGAATTATGAGCCACTTGACTTGTAAAAAATCAGCTTAGTGATAAGAACCTTTACGTCGATGATATGTTTACTTGTATGTATAGTACTTTACATAGACGACAGCTTGTTTCCTGTGAATGAATGAGGAAAATATTGTGGGGAAACCAGCACTCTTGTAGATATTTTATCATCTACTTGTGTTTCAATACTATTAATGATCCTCTGCCATCACTAACACTACATTGTATACAAGTTTATTTGTTAGACAAATTAAAAAAACCCCCAACTTTCAATATTCATTTCGCTACAAACTTCGAACGAATGAACCGATTTTGATCAAACATATTTAAGCACCACCGTATAAAAAATAGCTATCAATAAAAAAAATGCATCCGAATCGGTTCACCCGTTGATGAGCTACGGTGCCACGTACACAGACAGACTGATAGACAGACACATTTATAACAAACGGTCTAACTTATAGCACCCCTCTTTTTGCATCGGGGGTTAAAAACAAAGTCGCTTCCCGCTGTCTGTCCCTATATATGCTTAATATGTTTAAAACTACGCAACTGATTTTGATGCGGGTTTTTAAAGTAAATAATGTGATCCCTGAGGACGGTTTAGGAGTATAATTTGTAATGGTTTTGCCCGAGCGAAGCCGGTACGGACCCCGGGAGGGATATGTTTACTATAAAGAAACCAGCTGAGCCACGACTAATTATAATATCAGTAGTTGATACATATAAACAGTTTCATAAAACTGGTCACAATAAAAGTGAAAATAAAACATTTATGCAATTTAGGTACCTAATTGGCCGAAAGTGGTTTTGGGTATTGCGTCACTTTCCTGTTGCTTTTACTCATAACTGGAACAATTCGTCCGGAAAACAATTTGACGACCCCGGTGGCGCAGTGGTAAAGTTCTTGCCACTGAACCGCGAGGTCCTGGGTTCGATGACCGGTCGGGTCATGATGGAAAATGATCTTTTTCTGATTGGCCCGCGTCCTGGATGTTTATCTATATATGTATTTGTTATAAAATATAGTATCGTTGAGTTAGTATCCCATAACACAAGCCTCGGACTTATTTTGGGGCTGGCTCAATCTGTGTGATTTGTTCTAATATATTTGTTTATTTATTTATTTATTTATAAAAATGGGGGTAATGTTTTGAAGGTTCTATAGTTTACATTATACTTTGATGTTTTTCTAAAAAATACTATTTTGTCGATGTCTTTTACTATGGCGTGTGGTCGCCGCCCTAGAATAGGACCATATCCTCCCGTGGGTGTCGTACGAGACGACTAAAGGACACAGCCGAGGTAGCTGATAGTAAACAATAGCATACTTAAGGAGGATTGACGTCAGAAGCAGAATCTTCAAAATTTTTTAATTTTTTTTTTACGCTACACGCTTCACAACCCCGCAAAGATGTATTTCACTGAATCATTATTTACATTGTTGTTATGTATTGAGATCATTAATTATTTTTTAATCAAAATTATATAAGTATATAATTACATTTATGTTTACGTCTTGTAATTTAAGGATCTACACTTAAAATTTGAATTTAATTTTTTATTAAAATTGCATGCCGAATGGTAAAATGTAGCGGCACTATTTCTATCTGTATAAAATCACTGTGTTACCTACATTTGCAATAAATAATTTGATTTGATTTGAATTTATTTATTTTGTACTTAATAATAAAATAAAAAAATTAAACCTATGTTTTGTACGCTTACAAAAAAAATTGATTGATCGTAAAAGTAGTTATTTGGTTGATTGATTGTAAGAACATTAGCAGTCGCAAATTAAGTGTCCAGGATATGTCCAATACAAGACTGAATCTAAACATAATATAGACATTATATTTTGCCATTTGTCTATATTCCATTTTGAAGCGGTAGTGGTGATGGTTAAGAAGCTCGACTGTGAACCGAAAGGTCCCAGGTTCGAATCCTACTCGTGCCACATGAGTTTATATACCAACCTGACTCATAACCAATATTAGTATTAATAATCGAATGAATAACCTGATATTAGTTTTCATCGACCACCACTTGCTTCCGGTGACGGAAAACATCGTGGGGAAACTTGCACTCTGGTTGATTTTCAACTTGTGTGTGCAATGGAGAGGGCAATGGTAAATTTGTGCCAAGAAAGTTGGTGTGTGTTTCATTCTACGTAATGACCACAACCTTCAGCCATGAGGAATACAACTAATAAGAAGATTCCATTTCACACAATAGCCAATAAACTACAGTACAGATTTTCTTTACTAGATAGACTGGCTGATAGACTGACTGATAGACTGACTGATAGACTGATTGATAGGCTGACTGATAGACTGACTGATAGACTGACTGATAGACTGACTGATAGACTGACTGATAGACTGACTGATAGACTGACTGATAGACTGACTGATAGACTGACTGATAGACTGACTGATAGACTGATTGATAGACTGACTGATAGACTGACTGATAGACTGACTGATAGACTTTTAAAATAAGCGTTATAAGTTGGTATATAGATTTGAACCTGGGACCTTTCAACTACAAGTACGAGTATAACAGACACCAATCCATGATTGATTTTCTTTATCTATATTTTATTTATTTATTTATTTATTAACATTTCTTACATATATGTATATATAACTTTCTGAGGAAGTTTTATCATGGTTTTACACGAGCTGGTAATCTATATATGTATATAAAAGCGAAAAACATTCATTCAGTCATCACGAAAACTACTAGGCTATTTAAAATTAAATTCGATCGAATAGATTTCAAATATACGCTAACAAAGTATTTTTGGCAATTCCATAGAGGGAACACGGGCGAAGCTGCGGCTAAAAATGCTAGTTCTACCATAAATCTATATCAAAGTCTTGTTAGGTATGTATTTTAATTATGTACACAACATAACAATAAGCCTTACAAAATAGGAAAGTACGTACAAAAGGTACCTACTACTTATTTCTATAGAAATTTCTTCAGCGAAAGAAAAAATTTAAAAAAGAGGAATTTATATTTAAACTGGTATATTATTATTGTTTATATTATGCAATTATACCTATTTCAACATATTTTTTTCATTGAAATGATACTTAAAACGTAAGATATAGAAGTAAAAACAATTAGAATTTACTTTATTGCAAAAACGGTAACCTGAAAGGCGTACTGTCCTTGATTGGGCCAAGACTCCGCAAAAGTGAACGTGTGTCCTTATTCCGTACAGTCGGACAGACAATCGCACTGTATATAGGGAGATCCGTTTACTAAGGATACAGATAATGTTACGGCAAAAAAAATTCTAGCCGTTAACTTGTATCTATGAACATTATTCGAACCTGCTGACTACTGAACCATGAAATTATGCTTAAAGAAATCAACAAACGGTCTCTTAAAATCAAATTATATTAATAAAGATTTCGCAGTAAGGACTTCACTTGGATTTGAAAGAGATACAAACAAACCCAATGTATACAACTCGCCCGCGTTGCAGTTAAAAGTTGACTTTAACCTACGCGCCGCCTAAGTTTAGACAAATTTATGCGCAGGTAACAATTAAATTTAAAGTTGACGGGTGCAACTTATTCTTAGTCTGTGAAATAATTGAATTTGAATTTGTTATACTTATGTGTGTGTATGACACGTAAGGCTCAATGGACTTACAGGAGTGTATTTAACGCGGCGTGAACCGTGTCTTAATGTCCGACAATTTTTTTGAATACAGAATATATTTTTTGAAATCAAACATTTACAAAATTAACATTGTATAGCAAAGTACTTTACTTATTTATAAAACAAGGTAATTAAACTGATTACTGTCTATGGTAAAATTTAACAAACACAAACATTGACAGCCCGCGGCGGAGTTCCAAAACGCTCGTGAAATTCACCCACAAATAGGCGCCATCGGCTATCACAGTATTTCGTACAATCGATAACGATTGATTTTATTATTATAGGTAGTGCTGAATAGTATTTTTTTTTAAGATGTCGCGTGTCGAGTAAATCACGTTAAATCTATACTATTACTATATACAGGTAAGAGTTTATGAGTGTTTGCGGCGGGTAATCTCCGAAACTACCGAACCGATTTCAAAAATTCTTTCACCATTACAAAGGTACATTATCCAAGATTGGTATAAGCTATATTTTATCTCAGAATTACCACGGCAGCGAAGCCCAGGGCAACATCTAGTATGTAGATATTTGTATTTGCAATATATGTGTATATGTATGTAGGTACTTAGGCAAGAATAGTAAATTGATTACATGAATGTGCCGGTAAAATTACAGATATTGGAGATTTTTTTTCAATCTCTCAGAATATTACCTATATTGTAATAATCGGCTCTTTCTTACAAGTCCTAACATATAAAAAATAGTCCTTACCGTTGATTTTTGTTGAAACTAAATTAAATATTACGTCACATCAAATTCTAAAGTAAAACCATTTTTAAGCACGGAAATAATATCCTAAAAAAAACATAAAAATCTATACTATTATTATAAAGACGTAAGCGTTTGTGAATTTGTGTGTTTGAGGCGGGTAATCTACGAAACTACCGAACCGATTTCAAAAAATATTTCACCATTAGAAAGGTACATCATCCAAGATTGCTATAGGCTATATTTTATCTCAAAATTCCCACGGGAGCGAAACTCCGGGCAACATCTAGTATAACATAATAAGACTTGTAAGAAAGAATGTAGAATTGTAGTAGAATGGTAGGCTTGTAGGAAAGAGTGTGAAGTTGTGGATTTCTTTCCTGTTTTTTCGTTTTGTTGAATTATGTTTTTGGGGAAAGTGAGTGATGCAATAGTGTATAATATTTTATCAGTATGTTTAATGTTAACATCTCTGCTGATAAGATAATGTTTTTTGAAATATTGGCTATAATTACCATGACTAACTGAGCGATGTCACGGACAATAGAACCGGTCAAGTGCGAGTTGAATTCGCGTGAAGAGGGTTCCGTTCAATTTACAGAATCCTTATAGATTTTCCTATAATTCCTGTAATTTTGTATAGGCTTTGGAGTTTAAGGGGGGATATAGTCAATTTTGGTCTGTTTTCATCAATAACTTTGAAACTGTAAGCATATTTTACAATAATGACAAGAGTTATATTTGAGAACCTTATGACGAGCCCTTCATTTGACATATGACACAATAAGGTTTAATTTTCTGATTTACCCCTCGAAAATAACCATTAAAATATATTTAGTATGGATTACATAATTTTTTTTTGTTATTTTTATTTATTTATTACAACATATTACCCAATTTCACCTAATTTGGTCCAGTAGATTCAGAGCAAAAATAGTCGTGATGACGGACGGACAAACAGACGGGCGTACGTCTGATCCTATAAGTGTTCCGTTATATCATTTTTGTACGGAACCCTAAAGTAGGTAACAATTGTAATTATGATAATTAAGTTTGATCATGGAAAATGATAATTTGTTTTAGGTACCTAAATGAGAAGAGAAGCTATTATTTAAATGTATGTTTGTTTAATTTTGTTCTCTTCACGCTTAGAAAGGTTAGAACTTCCTTCCAGCCTTCATAAAATATTTATTTATCTATTTATATCAAAAGAAATCACTTCCATTAGATATGTGAGAGTACAAATAGAATTAGGTACGGAGAAGAAACAAAAAAGTATCCCGTGGGATTTTTTGGGTATGGGCAAAAGCTGTTACAATTATAAACACCAAATTTTAGCGCCAATGAAAACAGAAGAATAGTTAAATTTTACTTATAAGGTTTCATTTGACATTTTGTGACACTATTAACGTAGCTTATAATTAAATTGACAATATTAGGTATAACTTTTTAAAGTTTTAACTAATGGGACAAAAATTTCTGCGTGGTTTAACTTGACTTGTTGTATGAACGCTAAATATCCATGCGAATTGTTAATGACTGTACTTAGTAATAGGTCACAAACAGTTACAAGACTAGGAACTTGAGACCGGAACTTGTTTGTATTACCGTTTCATTTGACATTGTCAATACATAACACCCAACAAGGTTATCATTCATAGGGTCGTTTACCTTTAAATTCAAAAAATATGGGCTCAAATCTTATCTTAGCATTAAGCTTAATTGATATTTCAACCGTTTTAAGTCATGATTGTAAACGAAAATACATCGAGATTGTAAATTAAAAAAAAAAAAGAAAATGGCGCGCCATCCGTACATGCAATAAACTAAAGAGTTCTACTTACAAATTTCCGCGAAATATTCCGTCAAATTTGAAATTATAGAACACAGATTAAAAAAAAGAATGTTTTGTTTTTAATTTGAATAACGCGTAGCCGCGTTCATTCCGTTTGGCTGACTGAGATAGGCGGCAAGCAACAGATGATTTTGTATGCGAATGGTACTGGCCACTGCGCTTGTGTGAAAATCTCAATCGATACGAGTCACATGTTCTTGGCACACAAGATTGTGACAAACAATTATGAACTCTAACGAGAAGCGAATGTAACGGTTTTCCCGTAACGCGAATTTATTGTTTTGGTTTGTGATATCGTAGTATGAGATTCAACAGTTTTGATTTTTTTAAAAAATGTTTTTTGATTCGACTTATTTTATTTGCAGAACTAATAAATGATTGGGTTAATTGCAACATTCGTGGTTTTTGTTCAAATATTTTATAACAATTATAAAAAATATATATGTTTTAAATATGTAAATATATATGTTTTAATCTCAAATATTTTTCTATTTCTACATACAATAAAACTTTAACCTTTGTATCATCAGGCATACAAGTGTTTATTTAATTCCGATTTTTTTTAAATCATTTGATATTGCAAAATAAAATGAAATTATTAAGACAAAATTATGATTTCCATCACTATCACTCCATGCGTATAAAACAAATTAGCTTCCCGCTGTCTGTCCATATGTATGCTTAGATCTTGAAAACTACGCAACGGATTTTGATGCGGGTTTTTTAAATAGATAGAGTGATTCCATAGGATGGTTTATATATATGTAACATGCATAATATTACACCCATGCAAGTCGCTAGTTAATAACAAAACTAATAAAATGTCGTATTTAGTCTATGTATTTTCCGTTATGTCAATGGTCTGTGACGTAGTGTCGTCTAGGTAAGGAAAAACCCAAGCAAAGGCATTAACCATCAGACTAAACCGCTTATTTCTGGGTTTTGCACGTCAAAGTTTCCAAAGTGCAGGTAAATTTATACGCTGCGGGATTTGCGTGTACCACTTTAATGTGTTTGTTGAATTTTGACGTCAAATATTCGTGTTAATGAGTAATTTCTGCAAGCTATTATGCGAAAGACGATTTATTTTGATGGAATTAAATTGTTTTTGTTTCTGTTCGTTTCTTTTTTGTAGATATTTGAAATAGGTAAGTATAATTTGACATTTCCGGAGTTCTAAATAAAATTGTAGTCTTCGGTTTAAAAAAAAAAATGTTAGTTAAGCCATTCCAACAACTGCAAGACTAAAAGGGCAATGGAGCTTGCACCTCACAACTAGTATAATATATCGACTTGCGGGGGCACTAGCCGTGCCCCCAGATAGTTTTACGTCACAAGTTCTGTGGTCTATGTTCATCCTCACATTCTATTCTACATATTGATAAAAGTATCTTTAAAATCGGTTCAGTAGTCCCGAAGATTACCTTACATACAAACTTACATGACTACAAACACTTTCTTTTTAATATTAGTATAGATTTTGATTTCATGCGACGTGGAGACTAACAAGTAGGAAAGCGGACTCTGGGCTCCGACGCTCAACGGCTGAGGGACCAGTAAAACGCTCAGATGGAATAGAGTGTATGTGTATGTGTGTGTTGTGGCAAGTTCCACTATAAGAACCTGTTTGTTGTTCAGAACAACATAAAATTAGGCGTCTACTAAGACGCACAATAATTAAAAATTAAGAATATTGTCTTTGCTAACTAAAGTTGCCGCCAAGGACACTCTCTTCTCCACCAACCTTTGTCGGGTGCTCACATTGTTAATTGTGAGTAATGCAAATGTATAGTTGAATGAGGTCGAATCACTTATTTAGCAGCAGCCAACCAGCCCCCAACCTATACCAACAGTCCACTTGGGAATGAATCAATGAATGTACGTGTGTCTCACGCCCGTATAAAATTGTAATAAAATAATGAGACCAATTGTGTTCGCCAGTACCAAGGGTCTACTGTAATTCCATACTAAAAGCCTTGAAGTTTGTGGGGCTTTGCGGCGTGTGCTGAAAAGCTTAGCGGTCGCCAGTTTTGGCTCAAGTTACGTAAGCTCTGGGCTATTAAAAGTTTTCAAGCATTCTTATATTTATATAGGCTTTTTAAACACCTACCAATAAACATTTCATTGGTTCATTTAATTCATTAATTTATTTCATTCATTCCCAAATTTTCATAGTATGCTCACTATATTATGGAATACAAAAACTAGGATATACTTTACATTTTACTAGCAACTCGTACCGGCTTCGCTCGAGTAAAACCACTGGTAAAACCATAATAATCTTATCAGAAATAACCCTATATGTAGATAATCAGATTTAATTCAAAATAATTGAAATTCAGGATTCGAACCATCAACAGTAACAACGTAAAAGCAATGGTGTTTACCGCTGAGCTGTGTCTATATCTTTAGTTGACGAAATTTTGAATGGGATTATTCGTTATTCACCCTCATTTAACTGCACCTTAACCACCATTAAAATTTTAAAAAGTCCTCAAACACAGGTTTCATAATTGTTGTTTCATAGCATTTATGCCAATTTTCAAGTAGATCAGTAAAGATTTTCGTAATTTTTCATACAAACTTTAGCACAATTTTTACCCCTTTGGGGGTCGAATTTTGTAAATTCCTTTCTTATCCGAGCGCTACGTAATAACCTAAAGCTACTGGCCAAATTTCTCGTTTATAGCTTCTATGGTTTAAGCTGGGCGTTGATTAGTAAAAAAACGCTTGTTCTTTTATATATATAGATTGTTGTCAGTTTACTCAAAACCAGGTCCACTGCAGACTCAAAATGCGCAGATGAAGAAGAAAAAACTTACACTGCAATCTATAATATGTCAAAACATTATTACTTCTACCCTTAAATTGAATATATCCTCACAAACTATCGCTGGTTGACTGGAAGAGATTCCTTCATGGGATAAGTCCGCCATTGTATATTTACCTTCTTGTTGTATGTACTTCTAGTCTAGTATTATTCTTTGTTCAATAAATACATATATTACAACCAAACAAAAATGTCATACAATTTCTATTTGACTTAGTATGAAAAATTGAATTCTTCTTTCACCGTTTATTTCTTTTTGAAATATTTCCTATTCCAAGTTCTGAGCGTAGCGTAATATTTTGAAAATTTGTGCATAGAAAAAATAAAATTCACCCCACATTATGTAGTGGCCACTTAATTACAATAAGTTATAACATTTTACGAAATCTTTTAGCATGGATACCAAGTGGTCTGCGGTCAGGTCAGAAGGGTAGAATTCCACACTGAACAGAAACCAAATATTGGTCGGTGATCGACCGATGTGTGACGAAACTGGGTGGACAGAAATATGGAACTTTACTCATATGACAGCGTTCTGAGAGTGCGGCTTGCACTTGATTATTATGTACATCAACCTACCCAAATTCATTGCAAAGTCGCCGCTATTACAACGCGAGAGGTAACTTGCTGTGCTTGCTGATTGTACATTGTTGGGATTGTCTTTATAGATTTTACCCGTGTTTCGCCGACGTAATTTTCATAAGCATATCAAAATAGAATTCCCGAGGAGAATTGATATCAGACTTGGTGGCCGGTAAGAAAATGAAAGCCAGACCTTGTTACTCTTTCACGCAAAATCTACTGGATTGTTGTAAAATTTGATACACGAGTAGAATATTACCTTGAATAATACATAAAGTAATTTTTATCTAAAAATTCCAACGGGAGCTTAGCTCCGGGGCGCAGCTAGTAATATAAGTATGTAAATATTTATTGACTAGCTTTTGCTCGCGGCTTCGCCCGCGTTATTTCCCGTACGGGAGCAGTTATTTTTTCGGGATGAAAAGTCCCTTCTCCATACTTCAAACTACATGTATGCAAAGTTTCAAGAAGATTGTTTGAGTAGATAGAGCGTGAACAGGTAACAAACAAATAAAGCTTACTTTCCCATTTATAATATTAGTTAGGATTAGAATAATAACATTTAACAATCGCCGTGAAGACCGTGACATAGTATAAAAAAGGACAGGGGGCAAATGTAAGATATGCCAAGGCATGACCCAGTGTTGCTATGTAGCGGATTCATAGATAATTGTCAGTCATCTAATAACCAGATAGATTAACTAATGTGGCCATGATGGTAATGAAAATGGGACAATTTTTATTTATTTTTTAACTTACTAGATGTGCACCTTGGGGCTTCGCTCCCGTGGTAATTTCGGGATAAAATTTACCCTATATGGTATTCCAGGTTATATTCTACCCGTGTACCAAACTTCATAACAATCCGTCCAGTAGATTTTGCGTGAAAGAGTAACAAATATACACACTACACACATATACATACATCCTAACAAGGATTAATAGGATATATCAAACTTATATCTACTTTTGCCGGCTACCTACTTTGACGACCTTGGTGGCGCAGTGGTAAAGTGCTTGCCTCTGAACCGAGAGGTCCCAGGTTCGATCCCCGGTCGGGTCATAATGGAAAATGATTTTCTGATTGGCCCGGCTCTTGGATGTTTATCTATATATGTATATGTTATAAAATATAGTATCGTTGAGTTAGTATCCCATAACACAAGTTTAGAACTTACTTTGGGACTAGCTCAATCTGTGTGATTTGTCCTAATATATTTATTTATATTTTACCTAGACAGATGGCGCGAATGGATCAACACAACTTTTATTTACCGCAATGAAAAACGAGCAATATATGCCATATCGATAGTGGCATAATAAATAGCGTCACTTACAGTCTTTCCAATAAATCTTCAGAAGGAAAATGCATAAAGTTTACTCACATAGGTGATTCATTTTAAAATTGGACTGCGGTAAGTAATGTGAACCATTAAAAAAAAATCCATGTTATCCATGTATGTTATGTTTCCAAGTACAAATGGGCAACAAAAAATGACCAAATTAAAGTTAGTCACCCGTTTAGGCGAGGCATAGTGATACAGAATGCTCACCACATTAACATTACGGAACGATTCAAATGCAGCACGTTTCAATTTAGGAAAAGTAATCAATCAAACAATTGGTATGTACTCCTGCAGTATCCAGTCCATCGAATTAGTCGCCGCGATCATTTAGATAAACGGCGTAATTTCCGTTTTTAAATTTAACCTGAATTATTGACTGGTGCAACGCACATTGAGAAGTATTGACAATTAACGTGATGATACATTTTTGGGTCATCTAATATACAATTCCTCGATATTTAACCCTTTATTTTCTGTCCGGGGTTAAAGTAAACTAAACCAATTTCACACAGCTTTGTTGTTACCGCTCTAACATTAATCACAGATCACAGACGACCTTGTTGTTGCGGATCGGTGACTTGACTCAGTTACCCGGCGTCCTAACTGACCTGCGTCCGAATACACGCGCGGCGACGCTGTGCTTGTATATACCTACAGTCCGAGATACAATTAATTAAATGAACCAGCGCAACCATTTCTATGATCTGTTCGTGCCGGAAAATATATAATTTCAAGGCTTTTTAAACATCTACCAATAAACATTTCATTGGTTCATTTAATTCATTAATTTATTTCATTCATTCACCAAATTTTCATAGTATGCTCACTATATTATGGAATACAAAAACTAGGATATACTTTACACTTTACTAGCAACTCGTACCGGCTTCGCTCGAGTAAAACCACGGGTAAAACCATAATAATCTTATCAGAAATCACCCTATATATAGATAATCAGATTTAATTCAAAATAATTGAAATTCAGGATTCGAACCATCAACAGTAACAACGTGAATGCAATGGTGTTTACCGCTGAGCTGTGCTGTGCTTTGAATGGGATTATTCGTTATTTACCCTCATTTAACTGCACCTTAACCACCATTAAAATTTTAAAAAGTCCTCAAACACAGGTTTCATTATTGTAGTTTCATAGCATTTATGCCAATTTTCAAGTAGATCAGTAAAGATTTTCGTTATTTTTCATACAAACTTTATCCCAATTTTTACCCCTTTGGGGGTCGAATTTTGTAAATTCCTTTCTTATCCGAGCGCTACGTAATAACCTAAAGCTACTGGCCAAATTTCTCGTTTATAGCTTCTATGGTTTAAGCTGGGCGTTGATTAGTAAAAAAACGCTTGTTCTTTTATATATATAGATTGTTGTCAGTTTACTCAAAACCAGGTCCACTGCAGACTCAAAATGCGCAGATGAAGAAGAAAAAACTTACACTGCAATCTATAATATGTCAAAACATGAACAATATTACTTCTACCCTTAAATTGAATATATCCTCACAAACTATCGCTGGTTGACTGGAAGAGATTCCTTCATGGGATAAGTCCGCCATTGTATATTTACCTTCTTGTTGTATGTACTTCTAGTCTAGTATTATTCTTTGTTCAATAAATACATATATTACAACCAAACAAAAATGTCATACAATTTCTATTTGACTTAGTATGAAAAATTGAATTCTTCTTTCATCGTTTATTTCTTTTTGAAATATTTCCTATTCCAAGTTCTGAGCGTAGCGTAATATTTTGAAAATTTGTGCATAGAAAAAATAAAATTCACCCCACATTAGTAGTGGCCACTTAATTACAATAAGTTATAACATTTTACGAAATCTTTTAGCATGGATACCAAGTGGTCTGCGGTCAGGTCAGAAGGGTAGAATTCCACACTGAACAGAAACCAAATATTGGTCGGTGATCGACCGATGTGTGACGAAACTGGGTGGACAGAAATATGGAACTTTACTCATATGACAGCGTTCTGAGAGTGCGGCTTGCACTTGATTATTATGTACATCAACCTACCCAAATTCATAGCAAAGTCGCCGCTATTACAACGCGAGAGGTAACTTGCTGTGCTTGCTGATTGTACATTGTTGGGATTGTCTTTATAGATTTTACCCGTGTTTCGCCGACGTAATTTTCATAAGCATATCAAAATAGAATTCCCGAGGAGAATTGATATCAGACTTGGTGGCCGGTAAGAAAATCAAAGCCAGACCTTGTTACTCTTTCACGCAAAATCTACTGGATTGTTATAAAATTTGATACACGAGTAGAATATTACCTTGAATAATACATAAAGTAATTTTTATCTAAAAATTCCAACGGGAGCTTAGCTCCGGGGCGCAGCTAGTAATATAAGTATGTAAATATTTATTGACAAGCTTTTGCCCGCGGCTTCGCCCGCGTTATTTCCCACGCCCTTCCACGCGAAAAGTCCCTTCTCCATACTTCAAACTACATGTATGCAAAGTTTCAAGAAGATTGTTTGAGTAGATAGAGCGTGAACAGGTAACAAACAAATAAAGCTTGCTTTCCCATTTATATTATTTATTATTTATATTATTTATTTTATTCATTTATTTATTTCCCATTTATATATTAGTTAGGATTAGAATGATAACATTTAACAATCGCCGTGAAGACCATGACATAGTATAAAAAAGGACAGGGGGCAAATGTAAGATATGCCAAGGCATGACCCAGTGTTGCTATGTAGCGGATTCATAGATAATTGTCAGTCATCTAATAACCAGATAGATTAACTAATGTGGCCATGATGGTAATGAAAATGGGACAATTTTTATTTATTTTTTAACTTACTAGATGTGCACCTTGGGGCTTCGCTCCCGTGGTAATTTCGGGATAAAATTTACCCTATATGGTATTCCAGGTTATATTCTACCCGTGTACCAAACTTCATAACAATCCGTCCAGTAGATTTTGCGTGAAAGAGTAACAAATATACACACTACACACGTATACATACATCCTAACAAGGATTAATAGGATATATCAAACTTATATCTACTTTTGCCGGCTACCTACTTTGACGACCTCGGTGGCGCAGTGGTAAAGTGCTTGCCTCTGAACCGAGAGGTCCCAGGTTCGATCCCCGGTCGGGTCATGATGAAAAATGAATTTCTGATTGGCCCGGGTCTTGGATCTATATATGTATATGTTATAAAATATAGTATCGTTGAGTTAGTATCCCATAACACAAGTTTAGAACTTACTTAGGGACTAGCTCAATCTGTGTGATTTGTCCTAATATATTTATTTATATTTTACCTAGACAGATGGCGCGAATGGATCAACACAACTTTTATTTACCGCAATGAAAAACGAGCAATATATGCCATATCGATAGTGGCATAATAAATGGCGTCACTTACAGTCTTTCCAATAAATCTTCAGAAGGAAAATGCATAAAGTTTACTCACATAGGTGATTCATTTTAAAATTGGACTGCGGTAAGTAATGTGAACCATTTAAAAAAAATCCATGCTATTGTATGTTATGTTTCCTAGTACAAATGGGCAACAAAAAATGACCAAATTAAAGTTAGTCACCCGTTTAGGCGAGGCATAGTGATACAGAATGCTCACCACATTAACATTACGGAACGATTCAAATGCAGCACGTTTCAATTTAGGAAAAGTAATCAATCAAACAATTGGTATGTACTCCTGCAGTATCCAGTCCATGGAATTAGTCGCCGCGATCATTTAGATAAACGGCGTAATTTCCGTTTTTAAATTTAACCTGAATTATTGACTGGTGCAACGCACATTGAGAAGTATTGACAATTAACGTGATGATACATTTTTGGGTCATCTAATATACAATTCCTCGATATTTAACCCTTTATTTTCTGTCCGGGGTTAAAGTAAACTAAACCAATTTCACACAGCTTTGTTGTTACCGCTCTAACATTAATCACAGATCACAGACGGCCTTGTTGTTGCGGATCGGTGACTTGACTCAGTTACCCGGCGTCCTAACTGACCTGCGTCCGAATACACGCGCGGCGACGCTGTGCTTGTATATACCTACAGTCCGAGATACAATTAAATGAACCAGCGCAACCATTTCTATGATCTGTTCGTGCCGGAAAATATATAATTTCGTTTTGTAATCGTGTTCCATAGGTACGTATACCCTCTCTTTTAGCAGTTACGAGTGGTTTAGACATTTCTGTGAAGACTGACTGGGAAGTTAGTTGTATTAGAACCCTTTTGATAGTCCAGGTTATATTGCAGTCATACACCAAATTTCAAAAATATTAAAATACTAGTGGTCATTCTCGACATCACCCGCATTTGTTACGCTTGAAGGTCTTCTCCTGACGGCGTTGACATAGACTAATGTTGGATACTGTCGTGCTGCCTTGTCGCATTTGTAGTTCAGCAAGGATACCCAGTTGCTAACTTAACTACAGTAGTGTGTATATGTGACGTCACAGTGAGGGCGCTACTTGCGGTGAAAAGATAAATTTAAATAAAGCAAAACTTGTTAGTAAAATAACTATAAGGTATAAAATAAAATTTATTTCAAAAGCACCTCAGGTCCTTGCTGATTGAAAAATGTTATTATAATTTGAACGATTTTTTTAATGATAGATTTAGATAAAAATTTTGTTAATTTAGTTACTTTTATTTATTCGATTTTGTTTTGTGGGATGATAGCATGCTCTCCATTTAAATTTGCATACCCGTGGACGGTGAAACATGTAGGATTAAGCTTTTCCTTTAATACCACATTGTAAAAAAATGTAAACTCATGTTTTTGCAAATAAATAATCTTTCTTTTTGTCTTTATCTTTGTAATAAAAATAATAACATCAAAAATAACATAGGCAATCAAATTACCATGATAGCAAGAAATATTATATATTAGTTTAAAATTATTATTATAACTAATTTAATTATCAATTAGAACTAATATCTCTTGTTTCGTTATCAGTTTACAAACAATAGTAAATATTTATTTGGATCTCAGAATTAGGTTAATTATGCAAATATATATTTTCAGGAAGAAGTGGATAGTTCACGAAATGTCTACAAAAAAAAATCTGAGTATAATAATAAATTGACGTAAATATTTGACAACACGCGCACAAGAACTCAACGAAAAAATTAAAAACAAACAAGCATAGAACTCATTATACTATGCATATTTTTTAAAATTTCGAATGGTTTTTCAGCCTGTGTTTCACAATCAGTGTTACTATTTAAATGCTCCGTAATATTTCCTATTTTATCTATGCAATTAGAATTGGACTGATAAAATAAGTGCCTTCGCGTGGCGTATTTATAATAGTTACATATTTTATTCTAATCACCCGCTTGATATTAGTTCTAATTCCATTACTGGATCAGTTATTATAAATCCAGTAGCTTATCAAATTATTATGTAAATTACATCCTAAGAACAAATTACATAGCATGCACTATAGCTATTATAAATCAATCAAAATCATACATCATTGTATGTAAAGATGTGAAGGTTGTATTCGGACTTTTAAAATATGTTTAAGTAATAAATAAATATATAAGGATTGTGTTAGCCCCAAACTAAGTTCGAGTCATGTTTTATGGGATTCAATAACTCAACAATGTTATGTATGAATAACTGCGTCCCAGCGCTTCGCTTCCGTGGGAATTTCGAGATAAAGAGTACCCTACGTGTTATTCTAGGTTATTTTCTACCCAACTACTACCTAAATTTCATAACAATAGGTCCAGTAGATAATGCGTGAAGAGGTAACAAATAAACAAACATACTGACTTTCGCATTTATAATATTAGTTAGGATTGGGATATATATTATGATGTAATATGTGATGTGTTATAAACTGTAAAAATAAGTTTACAAATAGAAAGTTTAAATAAATGCTCTAACAAAAATGGGATATAAGCGACATCGGTTTGTAAAATTATTTGAAAAAGACAATTAATATTCACTAATTAATATTTTTTACTAAAAATTATGCTTAAAATATTATGTATATATCTGTCTTTTTTTTGACAATGTAAGGTCCAATGACTCTATACAACAAAACTAAATATGTGGATCAACGATTAAATATTGTACCAAATAGCATTTCACTACCTAACACAATTATTACATTTAAATAGATTTATATTATGACGTTCTTCATAGTTATTTTAAATAAATAATTGATATTTAAAATGTTTTTCATCTTTTTGAATGAAAAATAATGAATCAAATATAAAAAAAAAACTTACCGTTGTCTGATTTTTTCCCGTTCTTCGCGACAATCAATGTACCATTGTTTGAATCACACTGACTGGTAGAAACGACTCCGTGCAACTCCTTCATTTTAACAAAATAAAAAATAAAAAACTTTTCCAAATTCAAAACCGAACGCGGAGCGATCTGTTTCGCGCTTTTTCAAACGTCACTTTGACAAGCACGAGTAATAAACTAAGGTTGGAATTGTTAATTATTTAGTTATAACCTGTTCTTGTAGTTACGGCCAAGGTAATCGCGCTTTAATTACCGGAGAAAAATTGTAAGTGGAATTTTATAATTCAGTGGTAGGATTTCGAGATAAAAAAATAACGCGGAGTTCTGTCTATGCGCGCGGCCGAAGACAAAATGCCCTACATACGATGCGGGATAGGTATATTTATACAAAAATTGCAGTATTTGAATTAGTTAATATTGTGTAAGTCATTTTGTTAAACTATAACACTAATTTAATATGTTCAGAGTTCGTTGACATTGGGATAAGTTGTGAAATAGTTTGTATTGTTGCAACAGACGATGTTTTTGTCTAACATTAAAAAATGAGAAACTTTTTGTCGTTTGTTTATGGCAAATTCTGAATTCAAACAGGAGTTAAACGTTTTTCACACATCACTACTCAAATTCATTGCAAATTCACCGCTATTACCATGCCATAGTGGCCCATGCAGGGTAACTAGATGCATTGTTGACTGTACATGTTTCTTTCCTGTATTAAAATTTTCATACAATAAAATTACTAGAAAAAATAAACAGTTCGCCAAACTGGCGGTTTGACGTACATTGCTGGTTTTTCCTTGCGGTAAAAAAAATCACATAAACAAACCACGGATAGCATGGTGCGTTCATTCTTCGTGCGGTATAGATAAAAAATAAAAATGCCATGTGCCGATATGACAATTTATTTTTTTATTATTGTTTTCGTTCATTATTATATTCAGCCTTGAAGTCCTATCCCACACGTATAGATAAACGTGTAATTATAATTAGGTAAATATTTAGGCTCATAAGTAGACAATACTTGCAAAATACATCTTCCAAGAAATTATAGGGTTCCGTATTTTTAACCAATAGGCGTTAAAAGATAACAAATATAGATCCATACTAATATTAATGGGAAAGTGTGTTTGTTTGTCCTTCTTTCGCGTCAAAACGGAGCATTGGATTGAGGTGACTTCTGGTGTGGAGATATTTGGAATGCTGGACAGTGAGCATTTTTTTACCGCGGGCTTTGATATATCCTTACTAATATTATAAATGTGAAAGTTGGTTTGTTTGTTACCTTCTCGCTTTATCTACTCAAGCAATCTTCTTAATTTTGCATATATGTACTTTGAAGTAAGGGGAAGGACATAGGGTACCTTTCATCCCGGAAAAATATTCCTATTCCCGTGGGAAATTCATGTGGGCGATGCCGCGGGAAAAAGCTAATATTTAATAATTTCAGAAATACATCCATAGTATCTGTATGTCTGTCTGTAGATCGTCCCAAACGGGTGACACAATGCAACAATTGTCTCATCCGTTTGGGAAACTTTATTATTTTGTTCTTTTCCTGTTCCCTAAAATTAATCTCGTGTTGCCACAACAGGCTTATTAAGTGCACCGATTTTTAATCTTAATAAAATTATAAAAAGAGATAGCCACTACTTCTAACATTGGGGTGATTCAACAAGTTGTGTAATGCGATCATTTTGGCTTAAACTTTGTATCTGTCATTCTCGCGTGTTGCGGGCTTCTTTATAGCGGCTGTAATCCATAAAGCCCAGGGTTTGTATATAACTAGCCGCCTGCCTATTTAGGAATGCTGCTGTTGCCCGTCGCCGCATCCATAATATCACTACAATCGGTTGAAGATGTTTGCTTCAAAATTGAGTTGCAAGATTCCGCTACACCACTACGTTGTTACATGCAATGTAATGTACATTGCAAGTTAAATAAAAGTTTATAACACGACCTGTCATCTCTTACTCATCATCATGTCGAGTGTGTTATTGCTAACACTGGTGTCAGATTTTATTCAAGTCGCCTAAAGGCATCTGACATGACTTTTACGACTAGTTACCTCCATCTAGTGGCAGGTAGTCGCATACACACTAGGGAACTAAACTGTTAACTAGAGTGCATGTTTCCTCACGATGTTTTCCTTCACCGTAAGCAAGTGGTGGTCTATGAAAACTATATATTATATGAGTCAGATTGGTATACAAACTCATATGGCACGAGTAGGATGCGAATCTGAGACCTTTCGATCCACAGGTGGCTTAACCATTACACTACCACCGCTTCAAACCATTTTTGTTACTATTATAATATAAAGTTTTGTCACACGAGTTTAATCACTGGCCTTATTGTTTATATGTTTGAAGAATGCTGGTGGAAAGGCTAAGGTCTACGCGTTCATGCAAACTTATTTTCAGTTTTTTTTTAAGCCAAAAGGACTTTTTCATAGAATTTTGGGATAAAAAGTACCATATGTGTTATTCCAGGTTATATTCTACCAAATTTCATAAAACGACATTTTTGGTCATTTTCGTAAAAGAACAAAATTTCAGCTCAATCTCAAACTCAAAAGATAATATCTGCTTCAAACTTGAGTTGGAATATTCCACCCGAGTCATAGTAGGCACATAAGGACATACAAGCATACATAGGTAACATTGCAAGTCAAATAAAAGTTTGTAAAAAGTAGCCTATTTTACTCCTGAAGGTTTTGTCTGTTCATGAGAATCAGATATTTTTGGATCATTCATTACAAACAAAAACTATTATACCAATATTTTGTCGTTATAATATTAGTATGGATTTATAAGTAACTAGGCTTTGCCCGCGTCTTCGCCCGAGTGAATTTCCCATGGGAACATTTTTCATGATACGATATAGGACACACGGGAGGATATGGAGTGGCCCTATTCCAGGGCGGAACCACAAGTTCACCTATAAAGTTGTTTGCTTTTATACCGGACAGCTATATACTGTGTAAATATGTTAAACACATGTCACGTAGGTAATTAATTCTAATAAGTAATTAATTAGATCGATTTATTGGTAGTTAGATCCTCTGCGCTTGCGATTATTACAATGTTGTGATCTGAAACAAATCAAGTTGATATCAAGTATTGTAATACTTGATATCATCTAGACATGTGATTAGTAACACTATTAAATAAAATGTTTTATTTAGTGTAGAATATTCTCCTGACCTATTTTTTGGAGAAGTGTGGTGACTAAATATACAACTATATTCTAAATCATCTAAAAACGCGAACGAAACCGTCTCTTTTTAATAAACACTTAAAATCGTTTCACGTTAGTAAATGTCATAACAACCTGTCCGAATTTTTTAACGACAAATGTGAAATGCTTTTGTTTCTCCACCAAATAATCTATATAATCTGATGTATTCGTAATTTAATTTATAAATTAAAGTAAAGCAGGCTTCTCTTTGTCTGCTGTGTCCTTGCAGTGTGTCACTTGTACTATCAACTTATGCATAGTAACCAAACTATATAACTTGTGACTTGCATTCTGAATCTGAAAAGTAGGACAGTGGATCCTTGGCTTCGACACTCAACGACTGAGAAGGAACCGCCATTTTAAATTTACTGATATACTACAAATGCTTAACAATGCAATGTCAAAAATAAGAGTTATATTATCATAAGCTACGGATCCAGTAATAACATTGTATACAGAATGACCTTAAACCAACTAACAAAATCAAACTTGAACTTGATCAAATAAGATCTGTATCTTTTGTCTATCGCCAGCATAGAGTGACTATTTTGTATAGAGCGCTCAACGTTTGCTTCAAGACTGATACAGATTGAATTGAGCAGATTTCAAGCTTCATAGAAAATATTCTATGAATTATGTATTGTATGTATATATTATTCGTAGTATGTAACGTATTATTTATACCATTAATAGAATTTGATAAAAATATATAATGTACCTCATGTAAAAATATATAAGTCATCTGTAGGACAAGTCCAAATATATTTAAATGTGTATTGTTTATACTATTATTTAAAAAATAGTCAACTCATTGATGTGTTTCTTATGTTCGGTAACCAGCCTATTGTCTTGTATGTTATATCAAATTTAAAAGCCCATCTGAAAATCAGCGCCGTGGGAATTTCGGGACAAAAAGTACCCTATGTCCTTCTCCTTACATCAAACTACGTGTATGCAAAATTTCAAGAAGATTTGTTGAACAGATAAAGCTTGAAGAGGTAACAAACAAACTTACTTTCGCATTTATAATATTAGTTAGGATTAAGATAATATTTAGCCGAATAAAGATTTTCTTTATTGTTATAACGCGGCTCTAGTACAATATGCTATACTAACTCTAAGATTGTCAGGAACTGAGGACCACCGAAACGTAGTAATGGCCTTTAACACTTCGCTGGTCTGTTATGTATTATGTAATTGGCCGTGAATGCACAAAAAGTGATTGGGTATATCGGTCACGAGCTCTAGTTCGACCGGAACAAGACATGTTTGAGTTTGGCCGAATGTACAATACGAAAGCAAAAAAAAATTGCATTTCTGATCATTAGGATCTTAGACAATCTAACTAAACTAGACTGATATTGCCTCAAAAACGTGACACGGTGGTTAGTGCATGAATTTTAACAGAATGGTGGTGAAAGTTATGCGTGACGTCTCAGCTTGTGATGTAGTAATGTGAACTTAGTCTATAATCAATCATACTCTGAATTTTGTATATAATAATGTAATAGATAATTAACATGTTTGTATTTTTATTTTCTCCAAAATTTTCTCTTAATTTATTTTTTCTTTAGATATCACACTGGATTGGAATAAAGGTTTGTGCAAAGAAACGATTTTTGAAGTGAAAACTTTTTTAGCGGCGTTGTGCACTTTTTGTGATGGGTGAAAAATGTTTAACTCGCGTCAGGACACGTGACCCTAAACGAAAATTCGTAAGACGTCAAAAATGCACAACGTTAGCATTCAAGTTTTCACTTCAGCCGGCACTAGCGGAGTGCAACCAGTTTTTTTTTTTATCTTTCATCAACTGTAAAAAAGATGACAACAATTTTTCCTCGATATAAATAAAACTTTTAATTATATTAAAAGTAATAAAAATCTTTGATGATTTGTGAAATGAATTCAATTGATCATTTGTTTAATTGGAAATTATATCAAATTGCGTGGGGTAAATTGATAAATAATGGGTCTTATACTTGTGTTATCACTTACTAATTCGTTACTTTATGTTGTGTAATTGAAATGAAAACTTCTTTAGCCGCGTTGTCCACCTTACGAATTTTCACACACAATGTTTAATCATCGTGTGTGAAAATTCGTAAGAGGTCAAAATGCACAACGTTAATATTCAAGTTTTCACTTCAGATTCAGATCATTTATTGCAATGTCACAAGTGGAAATGAATGATTTTACATAGATAATAATAATGTACAGGTGACGCCCTGCAAGGGCACAGCAAACATTGGGGCAGCTAGATGCCATTTACTTAAATATTTAAAATTGTTTGTTAATTGTCATGCATTAAATGATTAAAATAATTAAATTGTGAAAATAATTAAAATGGTTAAAATGATTGAAATTAATAAGATGAAGGGGAGTCGAAGGTATCACCGGTCGATTTGATCTTCAAAGAACTCTGCGATACTGTAATAGCATTTGTCCAAAAGAAAAACTTTGAGATGTTTATTAAATATGTGTGGTTTTTTTATATTTTTTATATCATTTGGAATGTGGTTAAATATTTTTATTGCCATATGATGAGGACTAGATCCAATTAATGCCATATTAGGAAGTGGAATTAAGTGGAATTAATAATTTAATAAATACCGATTGTTTCTTCTATAATATTAGTTTATAATTCACGAATTTGCAGATTTCCAAAATGTAAATAGATATCAGCGTTAATATTTTGTGTTTTTTAAAGTATGGCCGGCAAGGTGTCATTTCGTCTATATTTGTGAGAATTCGGACACATTTTTTTTTTGCAAAATAAATATGTCATTTATGTCACAGCAGTTTCCCCACAGGACTATTCGATACGACAATCTTGATTGCGCGTATGCTGCAAGCGAAGTCTTAAAGTCGGTCACACGTTTTAAATTGGTTTAATGCATATATAAAAGATGATAACTTATTTTTTAATGTTCTTATATCGAGGTTTCCAAGTCATATTAGTGTCAAAATCTATTCCTAGTAACGTAGCTATGTCAACAAATTTTAATTTTGAATTATTGAAGTCATATGTCATTTTTAATTTTTTGTGAAGGTTTGAATTGTTATTAATTTTGTTTTATTTAAATTTACTTCAAGATTACTTCTGCCGGCACTCCCGGAGTGCAACCAGTTTTTTTATTTAGTTTTCTTTACATTTTTAATTACGGAATCCAAACAATACAAAGCTCGTGTTTAAAAAAACATATAAGCATCTGAATTTAGTATGTATGTTTATCATTTAATTTATATCACGTCGTCTTGGAATTTTACTAAATCATAAGTCAGTTTATAGGTATTTGGTTATTGCTGTGCAATATATCAAATATTGTTAATTAGCTGATGCCCGCGCCATCGTTCGCGTGGACTCTATGACTCTGTCGTAGATAATATCAGATGATTCAAATTCATTCAGTTCAGATATTTTTTTATACATACAGTATACACATTACTAGCTCCTCAATAAAATCACATCAATCTAATGCTCAGTTTTGACGTTAAAAAAGGACAAATAAACAAACACGCTATGGAAACTATAATTAGAATATGCGCTATAATATACGCTATGGAAACTTTAATTTGTTTAACAACAAATTCATTTTCAGTAAATATCTCATTTAACACACAATGACGACAACTTATCAAGACCCCGTGACGTCACTCTGATCTTTAGGGTTTCCGATGACGTAAGAAATATCGATTAGATTTTCAACTTGTCTATTTACTTTTAATACGTAATAGCTTTACATGACATTAATATATGTATATATATATATATATATATATATATATATATATATATATATATATATATATATATATATATATAGAAGCGTATTATAGTTCATAGCTGTTTAAATTTTGTTTATTTTGCTGACATTAAACACAAATTCAATAGTCAATTAAATAATATAAGTGTATCTAATTTAATAAATCGATAAATTGTTTAACTAACATAGTTTATAAGCAATAATAACATATGTGGACTGTAGATTGCCTGAAAATAAATAAAATTCATTCATTCATTCATTCACCGAACTTGATCTTCGGTGAATCTTTCTTTAGCCAGTTTATGATAGAATGAATTTTATTCATTTTCAGACGATTCTCTGTAGATTTACAGTCCACGTGCAAAAAGGAAAGTTTTTGTATTGTGTATTGAAAAATACAAGGGCCGTTTGATAAATGTATTTTTACATGTAATTTTCAACATTACTCAACAATCAACAGTGGCTTTATAGTACCGATGGCAATGCATTCTTGTGAACCAGGACCGGCTCAAACATGACAACTCTTCAAATATTTACCACACCAGTAACCAGATCTCTTTGCGAAAAATAAAAGATTGTGTAAAAAATGTTTTCTATTGAAAAAAAAAAATCTTATTTCTTCTTCATACCAACACCAAGGCAAGTATATAGCGTGTCAGTAAGTGATACTGATAGATAGTGATCTATCGACATTTAACAAAACGTGTTCGTGATTGAAGGCTGGGAATAATAATAGTAAATCTTTGTCATGGATACTGTTTTCTGGGTAGCACCAATTATCTGTTTTTGTTATGATTAAATTCATTCATGTTTCCTTTGGATGGTGTTTGTGAAGGTTGCGGCTGTGGCGTGAGGTTCCCGCCCTAGAATGGGGCCACTTCATGTCTTCCCATGGATGTCGTACGAGGCGACTTAAGGGACACATAGCCTAGGCATCTGATGAACAAAAAAATAGCATTGTTATGTGTTTTCTTTAATTTTCAAAGTTTCATGGAATTCACGAGTGCATGATCGGATCGGCGTGTGTTTATAGAATAGTATTACTCGATATCCTCCTGTGGATGTCGTACGAGTTGATTATGGGATAAAACGATAGGCAACAGTGTTCCTAGAGAGGATTAACGTCAGATTAAAGATCTAGAAAAAGGATGAAAAAAAAAATCAACATCAGCGACGTACATTTTGTTCTACCTGAAAATTGTATAGTCATAAAAACTGGATATTAGAGTTGCTGATATCCTATACTTACTAATATTATAAATGCGAAAGTTTGTGAGTATGTATGTTTATTACTTTTTCACGCAAAATCTACTGGACGGATTGTTATGAAATTTGGTACACGGGTAGAATATAACCGGGAATAACGCGTAGGATACTTTTTATCCCGAAATTCCCACGGTAACGAAACCCCGGGGCGTAGCAAATTTTTTATTATATGAAGTTGTTAATTTATTTAAAAAAAAAAAAACCTAATTGGCAAGGCTGGCATAGTTTAAGGAAGTGAATATATTTAAAAAAAAAAACAATGTTTAATGTATGTACAAACATTAATTCCTTTATTCAATTAAGACAAAATATCGTAGTCTTCGCCACCGACATAGAAGGCACAGGTAATATTATACAAAATGACAACATCGCTTTTTGCAAATCATATAGGATACTTCTCATATGAATATTTTGACACGCGTTATAATAATAATAAAGTTCCAGATTGCCCTTAAAAGGTTTAGTGCCCTTAATCTGTATGATTGAAAAATAAAGATTCTTCTATTGAAGAAGAATCTTTAATTGTTTTTGGGTCACTTTTTATATATTGGCAATATTTTGTCAACATGCTCAGTCCATGATTCTGAACAAGTTTTAGTATGGGAGCAACTCCGAAATCACGAAAAAAAAAATCAGCTGTTCTATATAAAATTAAATAACCTAAGTTGTGGAAAATGTATGGATCAGCTGATTTTTTTGAGGAGAAAAGCGGTTGCTGAAATTTCAAAACAGTTATTATTTTCAATGTAAAATGCATCTAAATTTTCATGTATAATAATCAAATATTGAATCGAAATTTGAAAAAAAATCGACATGCAAACGAATATTTTTTTCAAATTATGACCGATTATATGATTTAATTATTATAGAATAAAAAAATAATTAAATAAATAAAATATCAATAACGCGTGCCCTCTTTTGAACAAGTCAAGTGTCGATTAAGAAAGCAACTTGAGGTCTAGTTCTTGTTAGATTTACATAAAAAATCATAATCTCAGATATCATTACCAATTTAACAGTTGTACGTTCCATGTTCTATCCCATACACATTCATACATTTATTTTTCACACACATTAAAGGTTTCTACAGACGTTCTTTTCATTCCGTAGAAAAAAAATAATTGTGAATTTCAATAAACTTAATGAGTTTTAAATCTTGAATTCTGATGATTACTTTCCAAAGTTAAAAAAAATTTTAATTTTTATTTTATTTTAATAACTTTTAAAAATATATGTAGTCATTTAATTATTATATCAAATAATTATTTAAATCACTGGGGTCATTTCAAAAATTCATATTTAAAATCACATTTAGCAATCACTAAATAAATTTTACATGACTAATTTGTTTAACAAATAAAAAAATAGGGACAAATTATCGAGTTACAATTATTAATATTTAATTTAGCTTGGAAATAAAAAGATATATTTTTTATTTCAAACAACGATTACATGAAATCAAGTTTGATTGATTGTGAATCGAACGCCCGCAGAGCTCATTGAAAATGTGAAAAATTTATAAAAACGACTAGTGGGTAAATATTAACTTTATGTGGAAGATAATATAATGTATGTATAAAGCACCCTTACTGGAACTATTGTATATACGTTAGGCACGATTATGTAACTTTACATGGTAATATAACCTTACTTTATTACATACCTAATTAACTGTACTGGATCTATTTTATTATGGCAGATGTACTTATATGTTATTCTGTATGTAAATTTATCTATATTTTCTTTAAATTCTCATTTTTGCGCAGTAAATTGCTGTTTTTGTCTACCAAAATAAGGCCAAGTACAATAGGCATATTTTTATCACTATTTTTTTTAATAGACACCATACTATTTGATAAATAGAAAAAAAGCATTTATTTTATAAGCCACATGAATTAATCGCCAAAACTGGTGGAATTTTTTATTTAAAGAATAATTTAATTAAATTGAAAAAATAATTAATTAAAGAAATTAATTTAAAACTTGTCGTATATCTTAAATAATAATGTGATTCTTAATTACACTTTGGTAGTAATTAACTACTATTTAAATCTTAATTTACTAAAGTATTGTGAGAAACAATTTGTTTAAAATACCGGTGTGAAACGTAATACAAGCAGGTTATAATTTGTTGACAGATACTTAGTTATACCTAGTTTCACTTTTAATTAAAAATAATTAATTAATATTTACAAAAAAAAAAACTAATAAAACTGGTAAACTAACGGGGGATACAATGTGAAATGACTAATATATAAAACGAACTTAAAATATGTTGCTTTTTTATAAAATCAATTATTAAATTGGCCCTTAACATTATAAACTGTTAAGTATCTAGGCATCATGAATGTTAATTATATCGCATGGGCAAATTTAAATTACAATATTTATTTAAGCCAATAAAACATCACCCTTGGGTCTTTTATTACATACACGACAAAACTTAATAAAAAATACAAAATATAGTTCTTAGTATATTATTTACTGTACAATGAAAATATGTAGTGAAAAGGAATCTGCTACTGACATTTTGTACTTTGTAATAAATAATTTAGTAATCGGTATATAATATATAAAATAGCGTTATAACCTACAGTTATAACGATATCGAGCTACCAGGAGAGATATTAATAAATATATTAATTGATAATTTTATTTATATCAATACGTGATGCATATAAGATGCCATATATGCTTAAGTATGTTCATTTAACAACAATAGTTTAACCCAGATCGTTCATATTTTAATAAATGTAACAAATCTTGCAAAAATATTCAAAAAAATGCAAAAAATGCCTGGAAATGAATAAGCATCATCACCTAATAAATTGTCAAATTAAAAAAAACAGTCTTCGAAATAGAAAAACGTTCAAAAATACATGCGACGACCATCGAAAAATGTGAATGGATTAATAAAAATATAAAAAATATCTAAAACCAATTAATAAAAAAAAAGAATATATTGCAAGATTTGCAGACGTAATATAGAACTATTGTGAATATATTAAAATAGTCTAAAATATCGATCGCTGTCGAATAGGTACTTCATAAATACTTAGTACCAAGGACATCAGTGCGTTAGTATAGGAGTAGTTCCGATCACTCAATAGTTGTGCGAAGTGGTTCTTAAAACTTTGAATATAGGTTTCAAAGTGTTCCAAATTTGACTTGGCTACTCGGCAATTTAAATCTCGTTTACCAATTACATGATAAAACAAAAAAAATGTGTATATATTTTTATATAATACATATTTTTGTTTTTTTTTTTTCCTTTTAATACAACTTCTCCTAAGACAACGAATAAAATGTATGTGCCTTGGTACTTTCATTGATTTACAGCATTCGAATAAGAAGGTACATAAAAGCAGAAGACACAAGCGTAACAGAGTGTCGAACGGAATGAGCGTGGTTCTGGAGGAATACTGGAAAAGAAAATAAAATTGATTACTAACGTTTTTTTCGTATTTTTCGAATATCAATTTTACGAACGAATATTACATATTATTATCAGATTAAAAAAAAAATGTATTTTAGTTAATTCTGTAATTCGTAAAAGTAACTTCGCTTAAAACTTTTTGTACATAAATTGTGAAGTGATTCACAAATACGTAATTGTTTCAACTGTGTATCCCTAATAGTTTTGGAATAAAGCGATTGTTACATACAGACAGACAGATATAAGGAATCTATAATGGTTAATTTTTTTTTTATTCGTATAAGGCATCCTAAAAAATATAAATTGTAAAACAAGTAATTAATGTAAATAAAATAATCACAAAAATAAAATGTTAAATAAGCACACGTTACTTACTTGAACTTTTTTGCATGTTGATTGGCTCGGCTTCTAAAAGTGAAATAAAAAAGAAAACAAATGAAACATGCACGAAAAATAGACACGGAAAAAAAAAGATCGTTTAAAATAAAAAGTGCAACATGCGTGTAAAAAGAATCAGTACTGGCAATAGCTCAGCAATAATTTAAAAAAATATATGAATATTATTATAATCGTGACAATCAATATGTGTATTTTTTTTTAAATTTAGCAACGAAACTACAAACTAATGATGAATTATTTTTTCTTTTTTTTATCTATGTAAAAAACTTACCTATTTTAATTTTGATAGGCTCCGTATTTCTACTCCATTCCTTGTCGTTCTTAGCCCTAAGGTAGGCCTGGTAAGTGCCTGGTGCTTCTGACACTTCGTAAGAGAAGTCGTAGGTTTTTTGCAAGTTCTTGGGCAGTGGAAGTTCAAATTTATTAATGTTGCCAGTCTGGAAAATAGTGATAGTAGCAGGTTAGTAAAATAAAACCATGCGCGAGTCGTACTCGTATACGAAGGGTAGTGTACACTATCTATGAAAAAAGCAAACACGAAAAAAACGTTTGTTGTATAGGAATTCCTTAAATGTTTATTTTATTCTATTTTTTAGTAATTGTTATTAAAACGGCAACTTTAATACATCATCTGTGTAAATGAGTTGCTATTTGAAATGTTCTTTTTACATGCTTTGCATGTAAAAATATGGGATTTGGTAATGGACGAGAAGATTTATTGACGAAGCGTGTTGCTTTTCTTGTATATATTTGTTGTTATTAAACAAAAAATAAAAGTCTTTTTTCTTTCTAATTATTCATATTTTTTTATAAATTTATTTATTGATAAAAATATATTATTTATAAAAAATCTTACTTCGTCCATTAGTTGGACTTCGACTTGTTCCAGCGGCAGATGCGAGTGGACCTTGAAGCTGAGCTTGGGGCCAGTCACGTCCACTTCGTCGATAACGGGTCGCTGCACCAGCTCCGCGGATCTGTTGTGGACACCGTGGTAGTTGTGGGCCTGGAATTTATGAAAAGCTAGTTTAGTGATAAACATAACCTTTATACATTTTTTATTTTTATTTAAATTTTATTTCACAAAATACAATTTGTGAAAGTACAACAGGTTAACTTAGATAAAGCATTATCTAGCAGTCAACTATTGAGACATAAAGATAAATACAACTAGGGTGCAAAAAAAATATATAAGAATAACTCGAATAATAAACTCAGACTTTAAAATAATTAATCTGTACTGTGGTAATGTGAATTTTATGAATGATAAATTTTGGAAATGATTCCTTCTTCAAGAAAATTGACGGATCGTAATGACCGCGCAGCCGCAGCGATCGAAACTCTCTGAGAAACACCCGGTAACAACTCACCAGACAAGTGTAAGTCCCGAAGTCACTGATCCCGGCCGGGATGACGGTCAGGTTGGAGTTGACGCCATCTTTGGAGATGAAGAAATGTTTGTTGTCCACCAAAACTGGCACGTTGTCCTTGAACCAGGTGATCTCAGGCCTGGAGGAGATGACGTGGAAATATTTTATTTGTTGTTTGATAGACATTGATTGGCACAAAGAAGAAAAGAAAAGCAAATAATATAATTTAATTTAGATTGTAAGGTTTTCTGTAAGTATAAATATTGATAAGTATAAATACATTTATGTAATGATAGATGTTCGTTTTTAATTTGGCTTTTAGGTAATATTATAACAAAAAACTGAAATAGAATATAGACATGTGGTTCCGACCTAAAACTAGAAAATTCTAGAATTAAAAATATTCTCATGTGTGTTATCGCTGATAGCATCAAATCAATTTTAATTATTAAATTTGTTTTTTTTTAATTATTAAATTTGACAACTAATATTATAAATGCGAAAGTAAGTTTGTTACCTCTTCACGCTTTCATCTACTCAACCAATCTTCTTGAAATTTTGCATAAATGTAGTTTGAAATACGGAGAAGGACATAAGGTTTTCATCTCATAAAAATAGCTATTTCCATCGGAAGTTCACGCGGACGGAGAAATCGGCAAAAGCTAGTAACAAAAATAAATATTAGAAACAGGAACTTAGTCAACAGAGATCAGAGCCAAGAGCCTCTTAGGTTGGCTGAGGCAGCGAAGTAAGGAAAATTGAATGTGACTTACATGGGATCTCCCCTGGAGGTGCACTGGAAGATGGCGTGGTCTCCGATGCCAGTATTGATCTCAGTTCTGTGCACGTGCGCGTGGGGTTTCTCTAAAAAATGATAGTTAACATTTAGCTACATCCTACTTCTTGTGGCGAGGCGTGTGGTTCCGCCCTAGAATATTACCATACCATAACCTTCCGTGGATGTCATATTAAGGGAGCGAGGCTGCTGATAGGCAATAATAGCGTTCTCAAGGAGGGATGACGTCAGACAAGCGACCAAATATTAAAAATTTTAAGTTATTTTTTATGCTAACGATATAGTAACTATATTTATTATATTTTACGATATGTGTTTGTTTACTCAACTAAAATTGTTGAAATCTAACGAAATAAAAATAACAATATCAGGTATTATAAAGTACTTAGTCTAGGTATATGTTAATACTTCAGTTCAAACTAACGTGAACTTAACGCAAATTTAAACTTTCAAAGAGACGAAGTGATAAAAATGGAATTAGTAGGTAATTGTGCGGATTAACCTAGTGGTTAATCCGTGACAACATGGTAAATAAATAAATAATAATAATAATGATAAATAAAAATTCGTTTATTTCATTTACAACAAAGTGTACATTGTTAGGAATCTCTAGTAAGCAAAATATGCTCGTGTCAGAGAATCCTACTCTTTCTTAACATACTAACACTCGTTGAAAATAATACAAAATAAAAGTTTTCATCTTTCCTTAACTATTTTCAAATTCAAATCATTTATTCAGAAATTAGACCTTCACAGGCACTTTTTCTCGTCAATTTTTATATTTATAGTTATTTCTCACAAGCTACAAACTACTGGAAATATACAACTTATATATATTATGGTGGTAAATAACTAACCTAAAACTTTGATGTCTATCTCCCTCTGCGTGGAGCCCAAGTTGTTGAAAGCGTAGCAATAGTACTTCCCGGAGGCGTTGCCCTTCACGTTCTGGATGGTGACGCTGTCAAATGAGAATGTTCCGTCTCCCTCCTTCAAACGGCCGTTGGAGCCCTGGAAAAATCATTTTCCGTAAGGTAAAAAGGAAACTTTTATGGAATGACTTTTTCTATGGGTTTATCTATGTAGTTTCTATTGTAGGTTCGTCTATTTTAATTTTTCGCCTATAACATCGTTTTATTTGATGTTAACTTTAACGTGCGCGGAAGAACGCAAAGTACGCCATTTTGTTTAAACGCCAGCGGCGCGCTGGTCAAATTTGATGGTGTAATGAATTCACTCTAACCTAAAAGTAGTCACAATTTACGATTTTGGTGATCACCGTTTTCTTTTTAGTAATTTGTGTCAAGTTTGTCCTAAACTATAACACTTTCTAATAAAAGCAATTATGTATTACGTAGCACTTTTAAGAAATTGATTAAAAAGTTTTGGTGGTGCTAAATTGATAAAAAAGTTTGGGTTGGACCAGTTGTAAGGTAAAAACTCTTGTGCATCACTATGCACAAGCACGCAAATCGACAAAGGAATCGACTTTGCTATTTACATCTCACCAACGAGTCGATTCGCAGTGAGACGCAGCTAACCAATCACTGTGCGCCATTGTGACGCAACGACAACCACGCCGCAATGTGATTCGTTCGCTGCATCTCACATCGAATCGACTCGATAGTGAGAAGTGAAATGCAAAATCGTACCTCGCCCTCAATCGCCCATTCGTCATCCATCAATGCATCATCCAGATGTGTGACACAATCGTCATTTATATTCTGCTCAGGTTTCAAGGAAGCGCTACATTATTGTGATGTGTAATTGCGAATAGGACTTCCTCTGTATATCTCTATACATATAATACAACTGTAAGTGTATGTCTGTACATAATGTACATAGCCCGCTTATATATTTACCCATAATTATTTTACTATAATATATCATTATAGTAAATTAATTATGGGGGCCTCTATGTGACTGAGCCAAAATGCAAAAAATACTAGATGGAATTTGATGCGGTTTTAGAGCCGTATAATGGCCACCGTAGACCAAAGGGAATTTAGTGGCCACCGTTTTCGATTTAGTCAACTGTGAGACTACATTATGCAATGGAAAACTATAATATTAAAATTATTTCTATAACTAGTGTGTGGTATAATCTGTTAAAATATTTTTCCTTATTTTCTCTTCGTCTAAGTTACTTGTGAACGTTTCGTCTATATCTGTGCCAAATTCCATCAAAATCCATCCAGTAGTTTTTGAGTTCATTCATTATAAAGAAAAAGAAAATATCATTTTTCTTCTCTTTATAATATTACGATAGTATGGATATAAGTATGGATGCATGCAAACAATCACCTCCTGTCCTGAGCCAACCCTAGACCAGATGATCTGTGGCGGCGGCAACCCCTCAACCTTGCAGGTCAGCACCAAATCAGAACCTTCGGGGACCTCGCCGTTGTTGGTCGCAGTTAGACCTGGAACGATAAAGTTATATATTTGAATAATTTAATTGTTTAACAATTTTACAAACATTGTCAATGGTTGACTATTAGATAAATGATTTTAGAATTGTTTCTTCTTCTGTGAATGGTTCCCGCCTTCCCATCACAGGTCAGGTCCCAGTCCCGCCAGGGCAACCCCAGGGAAAACCTTCCAGGCTACCTTGAGGAAAGAAGATTTGAATATAAATGGTCAAGCAGGCAGCTGACCATTTAACCAAAGCCTGCCAAAGAATACAGATTCATATTCAAAGTTAATTTTGGTACATGGAGCCTGGGCTTTACAGCCAAACAAGAAACAAGGAAAACGCGAGAATGAAAAAGTGAAATAAATAATAATAACTACTCACTGACAATCCTCGGGCCAACCCTGAGGCTATGGACGACAGACACAGGAGCCTCCTGAGATACTGAGCACCGGTACTCGCCAGAGTCTGACGAGTCTAGGTCATGTATCACCAAGTCGTGGACACCACCTTCGGAGATGCTGTAATATTCAATAAAAAATATCTTTAACACCCGTGCAAAGTACGGCGGTAACATCTATCGGACCACAAGCTCAACGTCAATACGTCAAAACCCAATGAGGATTGCAGCATCAACAGTCGCAACAAATGGTTCGCAAATACTATAATCAGATGGCGTCTATGGTCGAACTGACAAGACTGGAACGCGCAGTTGAAATTCTCAAGATTTGATGCTTAAATATAATCTCCTAAATAATACCGTGACATTGCAATACCTAGTCTGACAGGAAGATCTTATTGCTAATTTTCCGATTTGAAAAGAACCACTAAGGTTTATGCGTACAGGGTTCCTTGTAAAATAACAGAAATCTCGCAGGACCAAAAAGCTGACATCAGTGCTATAAATACTTACATTTCAGTTTTGTTTGAGGGAAATTTCGCAGGGTTCATCTTCATTTTGTTGAAGTACAGACCCACCACCTCGTTTCCATTCAATTTGTCCCAGTTCACAACAGGCACGGACGCTGAAAAATAAATTTTATAAAATGAAAAAATTGACTTTACATGCATAAGCAATTTGTTGTCAAAAATATATTAGTATTTTTTACTATTAACGCACAAGTTTAGTTTTTAGGTTTCGATTTTAGGTAGCTCAAGATCTTGAGATCAAAAACTCATAACAACAATTATTGGGCACGGCCATTCGTATCGTGTTTATAGCCGAGATATGGAGTTTTGTTTCTTAAACATTTTATATAAATTATGAACGAATTGACAACTTCTTACGGAATAACGGATGGATTGAATTGATTGATGGATTAAAAAAAGATCTTACCTGGGCTGACGACACAAGCCAGCCGTACAGACAATCCTGATTCTACGTTATATTTCTTAGGTTCGGTTTGTATCACTCCTACTACTTCTTCTTCATTGCCTGCAATCAAACATTTTTAATTTCACATCATTATTTTACATGTAAGGTATAATTACTTATGATAAGACAGTATATGACAAGATTTATAAGACCTATATTTGTTAATTGATGTCCTTGGAGAAAAGGGTGCGGTGAAGTTTGTTGCGCCGCTTCTTCTTCACCTGCGCTTTAGAAGCCGGCAGTAGACTTAGTTTAAGTAATTTTTTGACGTCAATAAGTGATGTATATCATCCTAAACTGAATAAAGAGTTTTGAATTTGAATTTATGAAGTTTTCGGTTGCATTTGTTGTGGATACGTAAGAAGTTTCAGATACATAAGTAGTGTCGATACTATTGATTGTTTATTCTTCGATGCTATCGATTCTGCTCGAACTGTCGATAGTCGATAATATACCGTGATAGATAGGTGTGTCCGGAAGGCACGTTAAATCAGTTGTATTTGCAGTCGTTAAAACGCGTGCAATGGACCCGCGTGCTGGGTTATGGCCCATACTATCTATCCATAAGGAAGGAAGGCTTGTGCCCCAGAGTGGGGACGTTTAAATAGCTGTTGATGATGAAGATTGAAAATTTTGTGAATACTATATTTATTAGATGCACTCAATTGGATTACAACGCTCGCAATTTGTTTGGTCTTACGGTAGACTGTTGGAGAATACCATTAGGTGTGCAAATGGTGCACATATTTTTTTGGTAATCTTGTGCAATTAAAATAAAAAAAATTAAGTTCTACTAGTTTACCAAATTGTTATAGGCACTTCATAATGGTCTATCGATCAGCAATATTAGACCATTTTCCATATTTACCAGACCAAGAATCCGGTGTCGTAGTCCGGCCATTAGACTACAGAGGTCAAACCGTTTCTCCACAAATGCGTATAAAGATAACAATCCTATTGACACAATTTTCAAAATTGATTTTGTTATTATTACCTTCATCTTTCTGTGCCTCGTCGTCTATTCCCTCATCACCGAGGAAGTCATCATTATCTACGTTACGCCTCTCCATGACATGTGCATCGACTGAAACAAAGAGATTTAGATTATTAGATATTATAATTACAGATACTTAATAAGGTTTTTATAAAAACGTAATTTTTGATACAAGCGATTGTGAGAGAGATCTTGTTGCATCCAACGCATGACCAAAAGCCTTGCCCGTGCAGTAAACCGTTAAGGACTTCTCTAGTTAGAAGAAGATTCTGAGTGGACCGAGATGCTTCAAAGTTGAGTTGCAGGGTTATATTCAGTTTTTGAATTATATTATTTAAGACTGTTGCAAAACTCGAAGGCTGCGTTTTAAGGCTTTAAACGCTTGGCTCTGTCTGCCTCGTAAGATAAAGACGTGATACTATCATTCATGTATCTATAAATCATTTAAATAGCAAAGTTTCGACTTGTTACGCAATATCACAAAAGAAAATTTATCAATAAGTGTACCGACCCAAGCAAAGAAAGACCTCGGAAATTTGTTTACGTCTCAACCGACGTCGAATGTTTTTACTTTTTTGTATCTCATTTTTCACAAAAAAAAAATACTTAAATCTACATATTTTTTAAATTTCTATGAGCAACTACTTTCAAGTCCGTACTATGTGCCACATTATCATACTAAACGTTGGTTTTGTTCATTGTATGTGCTTTATGCATACCAATATCTTCGGGAAAGACTGCGTGTCGGTCGAGCACACCGTTTTTGAATACTAATGTGGTGACACAGACTAGGTGAGACAGTCCTACAACGATTTGTATATTTAAATCTGACGGTAAAATTTATTGTTAAACTTTATGACTAAGGTGATGATTAAGAATTTTAATTGGTTGACGATTGTGACAATGACTTTAGTGGAATATTATTTGAAAAATGTGGGATCTAACTGGATTTGTTGTAATAAATAAAATAAAAATATTGTATTGTGTAGTTAACGCCTTAAAAGAAATGAGTGGCAAATGTCTACATCAATCTCATTGCTATCTATAGTCCCACTAATGAACATGTCACGATCGCCCTATTATATAGACAGAGGTGTAGCCAATTTATCTCTGCCTAATATTTTTTTTAGTTTGGTTGGTCTAAATGGGCTTGGGTACATAGATCACTATTTTGTTTATAAATTACATTGGTTTTCAAATCCTTATGGAATCTGTCACATTTTGTAGATGAACTGTTAGCACCTAGGTATTCATAAATACTGTTGGTTAACTTATGGAACCAAATGAATGGAACCAACAGTCTGAAATATACAGAACACATGCAACCATTTCTTATTTAGATAATGCATTTTTTTTTTCAAATTTAGACAATTTAAATCCAATCAATCTTGTAATATCTAACCGATTAAGCTAGTCATTAAAAAAAAAGCCGGTTGCACTCCGTGAGTGCCGGCAGCAGTGAAAACTTGAATATTAACGTTGTGCATTTTTGACGTCTTACGAATTTTCGATCAGGGTCACGTGTCCTGACGCGAGTTTAACATTTTTTTACCTATCACAAAAAGTACACAATGCCGCTAAAGAAGTGTTCACTTTAAAAAAACGGCTGACTAAATCTACTGATATATTATTTAGTCTGTGACCATCAATGTGCCACAGTGTAGCAAGTAATTTGTGGACTATTTTCGTCAATGACTAGGTACTTTTCGGCGCCCTTTCCGATGGCGATATGTACAGAATATGAATTTAGTGAATGATGCAACATCCTTTGACTCATGGTATAATATTTAAACGGTTTGCATATAAATATGTTCCTGTAAATATTTTCCATCATAAGTAATGAAGCAAAAACATAATACCGTATTTATATCCGTACATATACCGTATTTATATCTATAGGGACTTCTCCCTAGAGATATAAATACGGTTAAATAAATAAATACAATGGTTCGACATCAACAACATATCAACCTGTGTACTGTACTATTGTAAACGATTAATGAATATTGTTGGTGTCGTATGAGAAGACTAGGGGAAGCCTTGAGAGCTGATAGGCGACAACGACATTCCAAAAGAGGATTGGCGACCGGCCATAAATTCAAAATTTTAAGCTTATTTTTAGAGAAAATCAGAAAGGAGCAACGTCAAGCATACCTATAACTATAAAATCCTCTGCCGCGTCTGTCTGTTCGTGATAAACCCAACTGCACGGATCTCTATGCGTTTTTCACCAATAGATAATATAATTTAATAGGAAGGTTTGGTGTAATTTTATGTTTGTACACGAGCGAAGCCGGGTCGGGTCGCTAGTATAACAAGATGTCACTTTTCTTTTTTTAGATCCTATTTCCTCAAACAAGACCTAAAAAAAAGAAAAGTGTAAATCTCTTTGCCTTTCAAAGGTGTGACACATAATATAAACTTAATAAACTAATCATTTTCTATCTACGGAATTATAAATTCCCAGGAAATCTCGTTAAGCACGTGTAGGGAAGTATAAACAATTGTATAGATCCAGGTCACATCAATTAGCTGAGTTAACAGCGGGACGAGAGCTAACAGTCATGAGACTAGGCCATCATGTCCTGCTGGATTAAACTGGGAATCGGGATTGTAAACCGATCAGGAAAAAACGTTTTTAGGAATCTTTTGCATAAATTGGAATGTGAAAATCAGTTATATTTTTGCTAGTTTTACTAAATTCGACGACTGTGGCATTTCTGGCCATTGCGCCCGTCAGCTATCTGGTCCAGGATTGGATTCTCAGCGCACGGGAAAGTGCTTGTAATTGTGTTAACATATTTGTGTGTTCTGGGTGGATTTTTGTGCGTCTATTTCTGTGTTTGTGTCCACACGATGACCACAAGGCAATCTTTGTGTAAGCACATATCTTTGTGTGAGCGGTTGAGTGTTGCTTATTTATTATTTGGAAATGGTTTTTTGCCCCATACAGCACAAACTAGGACTAAAAATCGATAGGCAAGCCATCAATGCATTTTTGGACAACACTGTCGGCTTCGTGGATCCTGACAAGGCCGCCTTCAATAGAGTAGGTATGGGCAGAGGTCTGTGACGTGCCGCATACTTTGGACCTCCCCGAAGGGACACAAAGAACTGTCCGAGAAGTTCCATTTGCACAGCAATTCGGCGCATCTTCGTTGCGAAGTTCGGCACCTATTTATTTGCGTTCATTATTTTCGCGGAAAAACAAAACCAGGAACTGGCATTTTGGGGTCGGAGACAAGAGTTTTATTTTATGGATATGGATAAATATAACTTCATTTTATTCAAAAAGCCAAATTTTGAACCAGTCTAACTTTTCTTCTGAAAATAATTCTTCGAATTGTGGATTTCTAAAGATTCTCAAATCAAATAAGCTTTTCTCAAAATCCTACAATGTTGAAAATCGTATCACAAAAACATTATTCTATGACATCAATCCACGTCTAGATTATTATCGAATCTATTAGGCTAATTAAAAAGTCCGAATTTAGCGAATCCCTGAGTCCCTGACCCATTTTCGGTATTACATCATCCTCATTGATTACCATTCTAAATAACTTCGTATTGATGGCGTACTGGCACGTTATTATGCTAATACATATATATTTTTTTAAATGGCATTAATCAATTCATGAAGAAGGAAGAATTATTTACGCTGGTCCGAAAGAAGAATATAGGAGGTAAAAGAAATAAGAAAAATAAGAGTCGATCAAGAGAATGGGCTATAAACTGGAGATTCCTTTCGTTAACAACTTATTAATTATCTTAAGTAAGTAAATTACATAAAGTATATTATCCAAATTTATTTTATAATTAATATCGGACCCGCGATTCAAGCTTAGTGCTTAATGTGGGCCGTGAGTGTCCATTTACTTATTTATAAATTACAGAAACTAAAAATCCATACAACTTTAACTGTGAATTATTTTAGTACATCCTAACTTAAACCCGGTGTTAAAAAATCCCTTCTAAACCGGTCTGGTCCCTATTAACCCAGTTTAATTACCATGTCAAATGGAGCGCAGTCAGTACCTACTCGCCGAAGACAATAACAAATGATCTGTTATAGACGTATGAAGGAGACGAGTATGTTTAACAGAAATGTTTATTTGCACCAGTATTCAAATTATTTCAATACCAGCTGTATCGTATTTTCCGATTCGCATGGAATTGAAGTTTCGATTCCATCAGTTTTCTGTAAGCTCTGTTTTTTGCTTTTGCAAAAAATAAAACAAATCGAACGTACGCATCCATCGATCGAAGATTTTCGTTTGTAAATTTGTTTAAAACCATCGAATAAAATGAAAAAAACTGATAAAGTGAACTTCGTGAGAATCGGACTCCAGGTGATTTGCGTGGAATAAAAAGTGTCCTGTCTCATTCGGGAATAATATAACTATCTACTGGTGAAACATTTCGAAAATCTGGTGAGTAATACCGAAGTTTACTCTTACTCCTCTATATAAGTCCTCGTTATTCGTTTAAGACATTGTTTAAATGAGCTATCTGATGTTATCTCTAATCTCTTCCCAGTCACTAAGCATTGGAGCAGAATCCGTTTTCCTACTTCTCAACTAGTTTGAGTCTAATTGAGACCAGTCTATGGATAAACCATGGAATTATAGTAACGAAGGATTTATTAAATCCATGGAATAAACTAAACCAAAAACAGGTCTATGACATTCTTAGCCTGGATCATTGGCACGCATATCCTCTATGACGATATCAAGTCAGTACTATTTACCCCAGATATCTTATCTTGATAGCATGGATTTAATAAGTACTTCTTGATAGTTCTTTCACTTACGAAGTCTATGCTCGTCTCATCAAATTTACAATACCCCTATACCTTTCTTTATCACACATGTGTCCGAGTCAGGGCTCAAACTAAATTGGTACATTTTATTTAACTTATTTCTCCAAGGAGATTTATATGAGCTTCATTCAGCGTTGACTGGTACTAATGACGTCAGAACATTAACTTGTACGTTTACGTTTTGTTATCGTGTGAAATTAAAGGATATCAGTTGGATTACGTTTAGATACCAAGTCAACAGTGGAATTAAGTGAAGGTTAACCATTATCTGCTACAATGTAAATAACTATGCTTATCGTGAGGTTGTTTTGAGAATTGTATGTAAAACTTATCTTTATTGTGTTATGGGATACTAACTCAACGATGCTAGATTTTATAATATGTATCTACATATAAGTAGATAATCTGAGACAGGTCAATCTGAAAAAGATCATTTTCTATTTTGACCTGACCGGGGATCGAACTCGGGTCCTCCAGTGTGTAGCAGTGATGACAATTAGGACACAGAGATCGAAAAAACAAAAGCGGCTGATTGTAAAATGACAGCCTGAAGCGGTCATTTTTTCCCGCGGAAACTGCGGTTTGAGGCATCACAGCCACAAAAAGAAAACAAGAAAACGAAAGATTATAATGTTAATAAAAGCAATTACCAAGAAGGATTCCTCTGTAACTCGATCCAGACATGACCACACTTGAGACACCCTTGGATTATTCCAGCTTACAGTGATTCATGCAGCCGGCAGCTGTTCAAATAATTTCTCTTTATTGTAATGATGGACGCATTGCACTTACTATAACTATAATGATACAGATACCATGAGTTTTCTCTTTGCTTTTTTTTGTTAAGTTAGTTTTTTCGAAGTGAAAACGTGAAAACGTTTTTTGTGATGGGTAAAACTAAAAATGTCAAACTCGCGTCAGGGCACAGGATCAAAAATTCCTAAGACGTCAAAAATGCTTTTTCGTTTTTACTTTTGCCGATATTCTCTCCATCGAATTCTCCATCGATATTCACCTTGCTCGGGATCTAAGCAACGATCGTGGTGAAACCTATATCAGATTTTAAATTAGACCTTCCGCTATACAACTGTTAAAACTGCATCAAATAGCGCACAGTAGTTTTTGCGTGATGCACGAGCAGACATGCAGAAATTCTAAAAAAAAATGTTTTGGCTTCCATTAAGCCCAAAAGACCCCCTGAGAGATAATTATTTTTCTTTAATATCTCCTATGTACAGTGTACAGACATAATAGTTTATGTATAGACATCTGACAAAAATTAATATTATGAATGAGATCCAACGTTGAAAGTACAGCTAATTTAAAAAAAAAAAACATATTGCGCCTGCGCGCCTCAAGCTCCTGTAAAGCTACATTCCATCACGCACCAGGAGTAAGGAACAAACAACTTTTCAAGTGTGCCTTTGATATTCCCGTGGCGTGGCTTTTATACACGCGTTTATAATAAGCGTCTATTGTATTGTTCAAATAAAGTGCTACACTTTATTTTTAACCTCCGACGCAAAAAAGTGGGGTGTTATAAGTTACTGGTAAGTGTGTCTGCCTGTGTACGTGGCACCGTAGCTCATCAACGGGCGAACTATGGGTGAACCGATTTAAATACGTTTTTTTATTTGTGATAGCTAATTTTTATGCGGTAGTTTTTAGATATGTTTGGTCAAAATGGATTCAGCCGTTCGATTTGCCAGGATCGTGGCAAGTGGAAGGAAATACCTAGTCTCTCTCTACTCGCATTGGAAACGGCGATAATATGCATGTATGTATGTATTTAAAAGATTCCAATATATCTTACGATTCTAACAACATACAATATTAATATGATAACAAGAGTCGCTTATCCTTTCGGAAGCGTATGTAGTTATTTGTCTGTAAGTAACGCCATATGGCAAGAACTTCCTGTATACACTGACCGACAGCTATTTATACTGAGTTCAAGTAGGATACTTCGTCTATTAGAGCGGAGTCGTTTGGCCGCTACGATGCCACGGACAGACATATGGATACACAGACACGTTTAACTTATAACTCATGTAGTCGCGAGTTAAAAATCAAAAACTTCGTATAGTTTGTAATGAAGCAACACTAAAAATATTCGTTAAGTTTGTATTAGAACAATACTATTAGAATCACATTGTTTTGGTAACCATAACCTGACGCAAGTGAAAACTGTTACAATTCTGTGAGCTATTTCCCCTGGCCTACAATACCCAAACACCGAACAATAATAGTTTGGTTTTCAATATTTACCTATATTATATTGGTGGACTAACATACGGGTGATGGCGGAAAGTAAAACTTTCCGCTAGTGTAGTGTTAACAGTGTTCAGAAAGATCAGTATCTTCTCAAGATAGACAGATAAAACATTTACTTGTAAAACAACAACACTAAACACAACCAGACTAAAAATGCAAAACAAAACACAGTATTCATAAGCACAATTGAAGATCAAGTGTTCTGTGTTGCAGCAATACAAAAAGGCCCATCTCAGTACACATGTCACCCAGAGGGGCGATACACTGATTTGACTGAGTAAAACCAACAAAGATTATTTGGCTTTCACAAAATCTAATTCCAACTATCACAATTCTTTTGGAATGTTCATTAAATCCCAAGAATATATTCACAGAATTTCAAGTAGTGGGCCCTCAGATCACACGCATATAAAGTATTCAATAAAATGAATAGTAAAGAAAACCGTTGCTTCATGATCAGATTTTATGTTTTACTATATTTTTCCCACAGTTTTGCTCGTGTTTATTACGTGCGTCACAATTTATTATTATCGATATCTCAGTTTCCAAAAAATCCATCCAGTAATTTTTGCTTGACGCGCGAAAAAACATACACACAGACAAAAAAAAAATTGGCTTCTATTAGTTCCATAAAGACACCCCATAATTATTTATCTTTTATATCTCCTATGTGCAGACATATCCTATTTACAGTTATTATTATATAAATGTTTGTATTGTATATGCAATGCATCAAAGTATCAAAATATAGAAATGGATTGCGATTTTCCAAATTAGGTTTTCTCATGCAACGGTTTTGTGAGACATAAAGAGACGCTTAAGTTTATTCTTTGCACCGCATCGCCGAAATAAAAACAGGTGCATCTTGTCCAAATACCACAACTATTTGCTTTCCTATCCCACTTTGCTGCCCGCGTTCTTGACACACATATTGTTATAACATTGAATTGGAGGTGTGAAGAAGAGGTGCGTCTGGTCATTACATCGACATACATTTTTTTTAGACATTTTTTTTTTTTTTTAATAATTGAATCGAAAGTATGAAAACCGAATGTTTTATGAGGAAGCAGCGCGGAATATGCTTAAATAGAGTATAAAAGCTAGTAACTAATATTATAAATGCGAAAGTTTGTATGTTTGTTGCTCTTTCGCGCGAAATCTACTGGACGGATTGTCATCACACTTGGTACACGGGTAGAATATAATCTGGAATAACATATAGCGTACTTTTTACCCCGAAAATTCCACGGGAGCGAAGCCTCGGGGCGCAGCTAGTAGTCTGAAAAATAACGTAGCGAACCAGTGTCTGGCCATGTCGTTACCATCTGATGATCAGAAGGAGCAAACCCAAAAAGTTGCTGGCTGTCTTTTAAGGAGGAATGCGTACCAATTGATGCCGAAGATCGTATGTAGAGGAGAAGAAAAAGTAGAAAAGCGGACATTGGTCTCCGACATTTTGTTTCTTCATCTTCTTCATGGCGTGTCGATGACATTCCAATGATATATTAAAATTATCTGAAAAGTGTTCTGGCATTTTTAGGCGCCTGTCGGTGGCCGCAATGACTCTTTCTTGCTGAGGAAGTAACCAATGTTGTTAACAACAAAATTACGAAGTTTCATCCTCAGCACGGTTGTGCAACGTCAAATGCTTACACTGTATCGTAAAACGTAATGCGAACAAAATAAAAAGCTCGTAAATACTAGGAAGCGACCCGGTTCCGCCCGCAATTGATTCGGGTCGGGTTATTTCTGTTGTAATTATGATTAGCATGTAGTGATGAAATCCTTGAAGAGTGAATGCTCAAGAAATAGTCTTCAGAACTCGAGACACGAAAGACCAGTGACAAATATGAAACCAATTCCTAGTGTGCCACGTTGTTGTTGTATTATATACACTGCATAAATAGAAGTTAAATAAAAGCTTGTTAAATGGCGTTGCCTATCATCCATACTAATATTATAAAAAGGTAAGGGTTTGTGAGTTCGTGAATTTGTAAGTTTGTATGTTTGAGGCGGGTAATCTCCGAAACTAACGAACCGATTTCAAAAATTCTTTCACCATTGGAAAGGTACATCAGGATTGTTATAGGCTATATTTTATCCCAAAATTCCCACGGGAGTGAAGACCCGGGCAATATCTATAGTGTGATATATTTCACTCAATGAATTCTAGAATATCCTCCCGTGGATGTCGTACGAGGCGATTAAGGGATATACAGCATAGGAAGCTGATAGGAAAGAATAGCATTCCCAAGGAGATGAATATTGAAAATTTCAAGGGTTTTTTACGCTGACCCATGGGCTTCGCGGCTTCACAACCCCGAACGCAAGCGGAACATGTAGAGATGAGAGAGTTAACATAGCAACAACATAACAATGTTAGGATGTTATTAAAACAATTATAGATTGTTATTACCATACTCGATGTTTAAAATCCTTGAAAATAATTTTAGCATTTCCCGTGACTTGGTCAAGAAATGATTTTGAACACTATTACTTAAGGAATAGAGTGATTTTTTGTTTGATTTCTCAGCAATCATTAGCTTTTATGGCTTGTGACATCATATGTAGCGGAAGATGTGAGTAAAACTTATTTTTGATTGTTAATTATAAATTCGTATCTTAAATTTATAAGTGGCGCGAGTCAAGATAAAAAATAACAATTCATAAGATTAAATTGTCTACTTCACTGGTTAAAAAATAATATACAAGTGTCCAGGATTTAAATAACAATAAAATAACTGCACTGGCCACCAAAATTGTACTAGAGAAATAAGTTGACAAATAAAGAAAATAAAAAATAGAAAATATTTGAAATTAGAATTATAATTCTAATTTCAAATATTTTTGGCTGTCAATAAAATTGCCGCCGATAGTTTAGTTGTATTTTTGCTTTTCAATAAATATTTACATTTTAAGTGCCACAACACAAGAGTTTCATTTATTACGACCATAGATATTGTTCAATAAGTACGGAACACCTGAAGCAGAGTCGTAATGGTCCAGTTAAACTAATAGGAAATATACAAATATACGTTAACAAACATTTTAAAGTCTGATGAGCATCTTCTGTATAGGTAACGTTACGCTTTGTCTGTACAGATAAATTTCTCTAATAATTTTTACTTCTTACCAAGAGTTGATCGGCCACGCGAACGTTGCGGGCATCAGCTAGTAATATATAAGTACGTAGTCGACATACTGTTTTATAATACTTTCTGTACTTATGACTGTTTGAACCATAATAAATGAAACAAAAATTCTCAGATAACAACTAAATTCTATAAATAAACTAGTCGCCTGTCCCGACTTCGCTCCCAAACGGATGAACCGTTTTTCGTTCAGTTTTTTTTTGTGTCATAGATAATTTTATCCCGAGTGTTCTTAGCCATGTTTCATGAAAATCGGTTCAGCCGTTCAAAAGTTGTGGCGAAACGAATATTGAAAGTCTTTTCATTTGTCTAATCTAACAAATAAACTTGTTATAATGATTTCTTAAGGTGATCTAACTGCTTCGAAACAATTCATTACTTATAAATATTATAAAATATAAATTATCATGATAAATTGTTATTGCATTTCCATACAAATGTATAAACAAAGTAAATGCTATGGGAATGCGTATGACTCATGTGACCTTGTAACAGCGGCGTGCGTATTTATTTTATGACACACATTTTCCCCATTAGGCGAGGAGAGATGGAAGATATGATTAATATTAATTTATGGTCTAGACGTGCTGTCGAAATAATCCACCGTCTATGGTAACATTGACTAGTGTAGAATCGTAAAAAGTGTCTGACATATATGGCTGTATATGTCCGTATGTGATACATGGATACAAGCATTACCACGTATTTTACGCTTACGGGGTAGACAGAGCTGAGAGTTGTGAAATTCGTTAATTTAGATATGACCATAAATGTAGTTATTTTTTACACAATATGCCGCCGACCCTCAACATCGGATAAATTAAAAGGATGCTAAGTTAGGTTAGTTCACTTTTAGACTAATATAAAATACTAGATGTTGCCCGGAGCTTCGCTCGCTTGGGAATTTTGAGATAAAATATAGCCTATAGCAATATTGTATAATGTACCTTTCTAATGGTGGAAGTATATATACCTAAAAATACTATAAACCTTAGGATAATCGACCGTTATAAGCTACACATTAAATCACAAACTAACCTACAATTTCGTGCCGCCTTCACTGTAGTTCTCGTAAATTATACCCCATAAACGGTCATTAATAAAGTTCATTAGGCATCGCACCCACAACCTACTTATTATTTAGGTCAGTGCTTTGGAAATCAATTTTGATAGGTGTTGTGCGGTTTTCTTCGCTGCCATAGAGAGTCGAATCCCAGGATCCGCTTTCGTTCTTTTTCTTCTCCACTTCATTGCATTAGCATTGTCATGCATATTATCCCTGACCACTTCTTGTATTTAACTCCACTGCCAAAACCATACAGAAGTTACATAGCCAGATATTTTGCTCATGATATTTGATGATTATACAAATCGCGTATTTTATTTTGCGAAAATAAACTATATATATTGATTTTACAAAATTTACAACAGAAACTATCTGAGTTTGAAACGTTATAATATTATAAATCAAGGAGGAGCTATTTTTTATCGGCTCATAAATTATTTCTGAATTGATTTACTGGCATCATAAATCTACCCGTAATTCGGACTAGAATTAAAATAAGGACGTTCAGACAAGGCTATGGTTGGGGGCGTATCGTTTTGATTATTATCTAAAGGCCAAACTAACATCAGAGCATATTGATAATGGCGCGGAATGTTAGAAACTGATACAGTATCACGTCTTTATCCCGCACGGGCTGGACAGAGACATCTGACTTGTTTTAAACCGATTATTGTCGGAAGCGTGAATCAGAAATTGCGGACCCATGTTTCTATTAGAAATATTCTCACTGTCTTATTCTTACTTTCTTCATCATCATCACCTGCAGGCCTCCGACGTGACCCACTGCTGTATATAGGTCTCCTTCTTTACTTTCTTATCCTTACATATTATAGTAACAATTTATCTGCCGCTTCTGTCTGTTCGCCTGTTCGTGATGAACTCAAGAACTATTGCTGCTACGGATTTTCATGCGGTTTTCACCAATAGATAGTGAGATTCCTGAGCAAGGTTTAGGCAGAAAGATGATTAATGGTGTAAATATAGTTGGAAAGCTGGACAGTGAATAGTCTATTTTATGCCTAATTGAGCCGCTGGTAACAGCTAGTATGTATACAGAATGTACTTGAATTCCAATATGTGTTAGTTCACACATTATTACTTAACCTAGCAGTGCAAATGGTGGCAAGGTTATTATGTGTCGAGTGTTTCACACCAATTAAAATCATTATAAAAGGGCTAAGTATCAATTCATAAATCACCTCTCCCTGTCGCAATTAAGTTCGTTTCATTTTATTGTGACTATAAAAATAAGCACGTTACTTTGAAGCCGTTTAAACTCACATTTTGTGTGCTGTGCGCACCAATTCTCATTAATCTCCACTTGCTGGATGCTAAGAAATCTCACTCTCTTTCTCTAGACTATACACGTCACTCTTCTCATACACGCTCTCTGATTACGGGTACTCCTAATATCTTCCTTAAACAGACGATGCGCAATCTGTTTCTGTTGTTGTTTATTTGTAGATAATCTTTCTTTATAAGAAATGCCCAAATGTCAAATCAAATTAATAATTACAGAGATTTAAGTGGGTTATAAAAGGAACAAGACCCATTGTATTTTATTCATGAACTAATTAAGAATTCATTCGGACGTTCATTCATTCATTCTTTCGCCATCAGCATCTCAAGTCACGCTTGACATTATGCCAAAACCGTTTCATTGTCGTCCCGTTTAAGATGAAATGGAGTGACGGGCCTACTTCACACTACATCATGAGCGATATTTTCAAGGGGCATATAAAAAGTGTAGGATGACGATTTTACTATTATTGACCAAGGCAAAAATACATTTTGTACACGGGTAGAATATAACTTGCAATAACATAGGGTAATTTTTTAGCGAAGCCCCGGCGGGCAACTTGTTTATATATAATGCTGATTTTATTATGACCAAATAAATTGATTTTCTTTCTTTTCTTTTACGTCCGAATATGCTGATCCTAATAGCGTTTGTTGGCTATCGATTCACGACAGTATAATATGTGTATCGTGGATTCTGTGAAGGGACTCTGCGCCTGCGCAGACCCTTCAGAGAAGGCTGTCGAGAAGCTGTAATTTAAAAAGGTGACTATGTCTTTCAAAATGACCGGTCAGAGCTTCTATCATAGCTCTTGTCAGTCGATTCTACTATCGATAAGCCGTTATTTTGTCTTTGCATATCTCGTCCGTGTTGTCTTGATTCGACGCCAGAATGTATTTCAAATGGCCTTTTTTATCATTATACGTAAGTTTATAGCGCATTAAATTTTCAGAGAATCCTAAAGATACAGCAAGAAGAGCAGCCTCGCTAATCCGTTGCCGCTCCGTCGTTTCATAGATTTGGTGTAAATCTAATACTGTGTTGATCTGTTCACGGAACGCAATGTACCAAATGAATGGGCGCTTTAATTGTCCATTGCCCCATTTTAAAAATTTCCCGGCTCCAGCCAATAAAATATATAAAAGCACACTTTTAAACACAGGTACTAAAGTTCTATATTGGTTCGGTAACGGTGAGCTATAGAGCCATGTGTTTCGTATAGTATATTCAAAGGGGCATACGTTATTGTCGTTAAGTGACCGTGAAACGAGGTGCATCTTTAAGAGATTTAAAGATATTTCAGAAGGTGTTTGGGCTTTCTCTTGAAGTCATCTAGTTAAGGCAATTTAGACTAAAATAAGAGAAAAACTTGATGTGTTTTTTTATATTACCATGCAAGCAAACAGGCATTCAACACACCAGATGGTAAGTGGTCACCACTGCCTATCAACGCCTGCAACACAAGGGGTGGCACAAGCACGTTGCCTACTTTGTGTCCTAGGATCTTTATCCACAGTACCCTTTAATCACACTGCCTCTCTCACCCTTCAAAGAGGAACACAACAATGCAAGCACTGCTGTTTGGCGGCTGATATAGATGAGAGTGAGGTACCCATTCAGACGATATCTTTGACGAGATCTTCTTTACAAGAAGAAGACCTGGTCCAAAAACAGTATAATAAAGAGTATTGCATAGTCTATGATTAAGCACTGTTAAAAATTCTAAATTGATTTAACCAGTCTACATGTAGAGAATTATACACTGCGATCCTATTGTATCCATTGTCTTTTTTATCTCCGCGCTCGACGGATTAATCTATCTAATTTCTTTTGTTTTTACTCTTAACTATAACATTCAACCATACTTTGTAATAAATGTTAGAGTTTCATCATTATGATGCCAACGATAATTTAATACGACTGACCCATATTCTGGTCTAGATCTGTAGGACGTCCTGTCAATAAGTTTACTAAATGACGTCATGTTCTATATTACTCGTCGCTGTTCACAGCTTGGGGTCTCAGCTCGTTAAATTTGCGTGGAAATGTACTAGATCCAACGAGTTTTATTTTATGAATGACTTTATGGGCTTTTATGTCAGTCAGTTGCTTAATTAATCTGCTAGACAGTGTTTTTTTTCTTGTTTAGCTTGACTGCTTGTATCTACTTTATCTTATCTGGATTTTATTTTAATCTGAACATAGGTTTCAAGATAATCTGACTAAGTATGCATGATGATTACTATAATAGGTACGTGCGACTGTCCTCTCGTCTTCGCAATCGGCGACTCATCTGTCACCTGTACTCGGGCTGACTTGATGGCAGCTTCTGATGAAGCCATCGAAGTGGCTCGGTTTTGTCAAGAAAATATAGTATACAATAGAGCGTTTGTTAGATTTGCCATAGACACGCAAAGAAGAAGAACATCAGTTTGGCTAGACTTCAATGTATCGGGAATGATCCTCAACTGTCAACCAAAATCAACACTCAAAGAAAAATATTACTTACACAATGCATCATTCAAAAGGAAATATCTTATTTGTGACTACCCTTAGCCTAGTTTCAGTATTCACCCTGTACCGATGACCTAATAGGAACTTTCCTTAGCCATCTGAAGCGGTGTGCAAATTTGCACAGACCCACAGTAATTGCGACAACCTTGGTGTTCGCAACGAGACAATATTAGCTTTGAAGGAACATAGACTGATTAAGTTTCTTCTTGTGATTCATTGTAAATATTTAGCGAATCTTCATGATATGAAGATTCGCTAAATATTACATATACGATTGATTACATTACGATTGATTTCCTAGCATTATATTATAATAGTTGGAAATAAATTGTAATGTACATTAGCTAATTAGAATCATTTAAAAAGTAGTGAGCCTGTGTATCAAATCTTCAACCCTTAACAATAACATCTATACTTATAATGAAATTGTTACTGGACTATGTCTGTACATAGGAGAGAGAGAGAGAAAAAAAAATTGGAGGGGACTATTTAGGGTACAATAGAAGCCAAAACAATAATCAATAAATATTAATGTCAACACAAAAGTTACATTACACAAAAGTTAGTAACATTAGTTTGTATACCAATCTGACTCTAGTAGTTTTCATCGTCCACCACTTGCTTCCGGTGAAGGAAAACATCGTGAGGAAACCTGCACACTGGTTAATTATCAAACTTGTATTTGAAATGGCGTGACCACTCTAACCATCTCATATGAAGTAAGGTAACTAATGATAGGCGAAACCAAATTTAGTACAGTAAAAAATTACATATTAAAAAAAAAAACTAAACGAAGTTTTATCATCGAACCCACATACAAAAAAGGAGAAACAATAGCTTATTATAAAAAAAGGTAAGATGGTGATGATATGCCATAAACTGCCCTTCGTTATGTTTCAATTATACTCGATCAGATAGCTACAATACTCAATCTACCAAGTACATTGGACGTCAGATCACGACGTGAACCAGGCATCAAAATGTCACATAATAATCCCTTTGATAATGATCCCACTGTACGTAATAAAACTACACACAAACTTCACAGGGGGTAACGGTTGTGAAAGAGATACAAATTTTGTTCGGATGTCTATCGTAAATTTTGATGGAGATTTTCGAATTACTAACATTCAATTTTGCTAGTATGAGAATCAGTTTTATATTCTTTTTCTAGTTTACGACATGTAGTGAGTATAGTTTTTATAATTGTTGGAGCAATGGTGTACTTACGAACATCTTTTTTGGTGGATTTATAGGACAATTTTCGACTGGTGATGTTACCTGTAACAAGAATAATAATATGTATACAATTCATAATTCGGCTGCTGAGACTCAGAATATTTAATATGAATATAATTCTTCTAATAGGTGTAGGATGTATTTGTTCAGTTCCATTTTTAATGTTTCATCTCTTTTATATCTCTTATTGTAGTTATTTCTGACGAGCTCGGTGGCGTAGTGGTAAAATTCTTGCCACTGAAACGAGAGTGCCCGGATTCGATCTTCGTCGGTCGGATCATGATGGAAAATGATCTTTTTCGGATTGGCCCGGGTCTTGGATGTGTATCTATATATGTATTTGTTATAAAATATGGTATCGTTGAGTTAATATCCCATAACACAAGTCTCGAACTTACTTTGGGGCTAGATCAATCTGTGTGATTTGTCATAATATATTTATTTATTTATTATTTCTCGTTCTTCTTTCTCTTAAAATGTTACCTCTTCTATTTATTTTTCTTTTTCTTCTCTATCTATTTAGATTATTTTTGCTACTTTTCGGAAAATAAATAATGTTATTAACTGAATTGATGAAGCGCGAAATTATTGTTTTTGATTTATTTAAGGCAAAGGGCTATAAACTATTTAATAAGCCCACCATACAGTTAAAGGTAGTCTTGAAATATGGCAACTTTTATCTCTGTGTACCCGGTAACTAAAAAATACTAAAAAATATTGCGACATCACAAAAAAATATTATCAAGAGAATATGATAAGCAATCACAAGTAATGGAAATGGTGAGATTTTCAATTCTCAGAGGGTTTGTAGGCATGAGGTCACTATGACCTCATCATGGAGTAGTGAAGATTAGCTGCCTTCCTAAAGCCTTCCTTATTGAGTGACGTTAATACTAATACTATTCAATTGTGATTCATTCTTAGAACAGTCATTGCGCATTTTCTAGCATCTATTGGCATCATAATGTATTTGTACACTAGTCATATAAACGACGTTATTTTAAAATAATTACTAGAAAAAATCCTGAGAACGTTCAAGGTAAAAATCAATGACACATTGATATTTTTCATATCTTACTATTATTACAAACGCAAGTTTGTGAGCATGAATGGGTATGTATGTTTGTTACTCTTTCAAGCAAAATCTACTGGAGCAATTGTTATGAAATTTGGTAAATGTTATACACGAGTAAGATTTGAACTGAGAGGATGTAAAAAGAGTTCCCCCTGTTGCGTCTTATAAACGTGACAAACTAAAAGACGACGCACGGATTTTTGTACGGTTTTCACCAATTTATAGTGTGATTTCTGAGGTAGGTTTAGGTGTATAGTTTTATCCGATCGAAGCCGGAACGAGCTGCTAGTATTTAATAAGAAAGCGGTGTAGATACTATGTAATTCATATAAGTAAACGTTAAATATCTTGATGGCTATTTTACGGCTTTTCGATGGGGTATTAACCATCATTTACTTTAACTTAATGCTTTACCACACGATCATCAGGTCCATTAATGATAATAGCCCAGCTTTCAATAAATAAGGCGTTAAAATATCGGTACTTAACGAAAACGTAGGTCAAGTGAAGAAGAAAGGAATAAACAACACAAAAATAAATCTTATACAAGAACATGTGTATTTTTCTTATATTATATTTATATATATATAATTTCGGAAACATTGTCATAAGCCAAATAAGAGAACTGTTGTTGCTAATTCTACTAATATTATAAATCTATACATTTTGTACTTATGTATACTATGTAATTAATTTGTGCAATAAAGATTTTTTGTATTGTATTGTAATGCGAAAGTTTGTGTGAACTTACGTGCCGGCAAACATCACCTGGACTCCTGCACTCTACGGCTGAGGAAGAAACCGGGTAAACGCTCAAATTAGAGAGACTACAGAATGTTTTTACCAAGTATCCCCGATTTTGTTTCAAAATTCAGAAGTGCATTATTACGACCAGGGAATACACCCACTCCCGTAATTACTTTGCATTAGATAACATTTAGGAGTGGCAATGACAGTCATTACGGCAATTGAATTCATTGTCTAGCGCAGTGGTGCTCAAACTGTGTGTACGATTTATTTTTCTTCAATTTTCTTGTCCTTTTTTAGTTCTAGTGTTGAAAAAAGAAATTTTTCTTCTTGTATTTGTTATGAAATATAGTATCGTTGAGTTAGTATCCCATAACACAAGTCTCGAACTTACTTTGGGGCTAGCTCAATCTGTGTGATTTGTCCTAATATATATTTATTTATTTATTCTTTATTTATAAACTTTGTATCTTTAAATCTTTATACTTTTTAATGTTTTTAATTATTTCTAGCGTCCGCACCGCACCTACTTTCAACATTATAAATGAAAATCGGCGTTTTTGCATTCGCTTGTGCAAAAAGTCGCGGAGGTTACGACCATAATGGTTAGCACACGAATATTGTCCTATGTTTTAGTTTGAAGGATCGTTAACAATCGTTAACGTTAGAAGTTTGTAACAGTCGAATAAACGATTCATTTTGATTTCATTTTGGCTATTTTTAGATAATGAGTTGATCGTGTTACTTAATGGACTTATAATTTCGATGAAAAATTCCTTTGAAAATAAAGTTTTCAATTTATACCTTTGTAATTTAATTCAATGTTATGTAATACAATTCTAAATTTGACACTTTTGACAGTATGGAAATGAAATTTCTGAAATAAAATTATTGATTATCATAAAAATAAAACACAAACAAATATGGCTGAAATTGTTGATACGATTTGAATAAATCCATGTAGGTATGTGGTGACCAGCTCAAAGTGGATTCCGCCCCAGTGACTCACGCTCGGCTCGACTCAGATGATAGTCAATTGAAAAGTAGACGCCTTACGCTGGATGACTTGCGATGACAATATGCTGTGTGGTCTAATTTAAAAGGTTTATTGTTTATTCGTCATACGTTTATAAACTACCTAAATTAGCGAAAAAAAAGTTAGGCTCGCTTGCAATGTTTACGGGATAAACCCGGGATAGTTATAACCATCGGTTTGTCAGTGTCAAACTATATTCTTCATAGTCGTATTCCGTGAAAACCCACGTGTCAAACTATATTCTTCATAGTCGTGGTCATTACGTGGAATTAAACACACATAACAACTTTCTTGGCATTAGTAATGGAGTGGTTTGCCATTGCCTTCACCATTTCACACACAAGTTAATAATCAACCAGTGTTCAGGTTTCCTCACGATGTTTTCTTTCACCGGAAGCAAGTGGTGGTCAATGAAAATAGTACTATACATGAGTCAGATTGGTATACAAACTTATGTGACATGAGTAGGATTCGAACCTCACGATCCACAGGCCTGTGGTCTTGACCATTACACCACCACCGCTTCAATTTGTCAATGTCAAACAATATGTACCTACTTTAGCGGGTTGACCTAGTGATCAAAGTTGCAAAATTCTATTTTAGATACAAATTAGAAGTGTCCCCGTCGGGAATCGTCGAGTGCATGCAATTCAAGGGCGCAAGTTCGATTTCCGCTCGAATTCCAAATGGGTTTTTTCAACTAATTAGAGTTTGAAAAGGTGTATTAATTCTAATAATACATTTTATAACACTGGGCTTCAAGATTTCACGGCCGCTAATGAAACAGCACATGCGAGGATAAAAGAAAGATCAGATAAACAAAAAATATACGTACTAACTTTTACCCGGCGTCGCTCGGGTTAAAAACATTATGAATTTTACCTACACCTAAACCTTCCTCAGGAATCACTCTATCTATCGGAGAAAACGCCTTAAAAAGTTTTAGACTTTATTGCGAACAGACAGACAGTCGCTGCATGTCCAAGAGTTTATAACTTGGACCACGGCCAACCAAGTCACGCGTCTGATTCCAATTAAATTGCTTGAATAAAAGTGCATCGGTTATCTTTCAAAGTGCGTCCTTTGTGCGTCCATCACTGCTGTCGAATATTATGGTGTTCTCGTGGACAGATTGTATGATAAACCACGCTGACCTGATGGAAATTGTATGAGTAATATATGTAAGTTTTAAAGTAAAATTACCATTCAAAGAGGGCGCTAGTATATTGTGACAATTTATGGTTGAATGGGAATTCGTTAATGAATCACAAGTTTATTTGTTTGACAAATTAAAAAATCCCCGAATTTATATATTAATTTCGCTACAATTTTTGAACGGTTGAACCGATTTTCATGAAACATGGCTAAGAACACTCAGGATGAAATAATCTATGACATAAAAAAACTAAACTAAAATCGGTTATCCGTTTGGGAGCTACGATACCACAGACATATATACAAATACACAGACAGACACGTTAAACTTATAACACGCCTCATTTTGCGTCGGGGGTTAAAAATATATCATTTCAATAAAATTAAATAATATAGGTTAATTGTACTTTTCATCTCGAAACTAAATGCATGAAAAACTTTTTCCGCAAAAAAATCCTAAGACTTCTTGCACTCAAAATCGTGAAACAACGCAGCAATGGATTAATCCAAAAAATTATGAATCACATAGAACTACTTTCTATTAACATAATATTGGGCAGAAAAAGTAGGAAAAAGACTACTTTTTCCTTTAGGAGCGGTCACTAGACCGCTCGATCAATGTTGTATTTTTTAAGTGAGGTTAACTGCACCGAACATTTATCTAAGAAACGCAAACGCGCATACCGGACAATGATATTTGTTATTTAGACTTATTTGTGTTATTCTCATGTGAAGTTAATTTGTAATTCTTAATGAGAATAAATATCTTAAACCGTAAAAAAACCGAAAAACATAAAGATTCATGTGAATGGAAAGACCAACTAATAATTCAAATGCCTTCAAAAATGAAGCGATTATGAATGAATAAACTTTGAAGTAAGTTAGTTAAATATAAACGTCAACGACCGACGACTAGAAACAATGGCCTTGTTCTGCGCAGTTGGTTAAAATTAACGTCAAAATTGACTGCTGCAACCTATGTTGAATGGTTAAATATAACTACAATTAATACAGAAGTCCCTTGCTCAACTTTTTACACATAACCACAATAATTTCGCAAAATACATTATTCATTGCTACCGCAGCTCCATTGGAATTTCAGATGAGGTTGGCAACCCTGTGCTTGTCTTGGACGTTCACCATTTACGCCTTCGCGTCAACTTTTTTAAAACTATTTAATAGGTCAGTACTTTAAGGGTATTACATGATTCTGTCTTCTCAATGTGGGCATGCAATATCGATATCGTAAAGATTAATCGATTAGAATATTTCTATGAATATATTGCTGCTCACAGATTTCTATGTGACTAAATTTGTTTTATTTAATCTTATGTGGGGATATTTTTTAAATCCTTTGAGTCCCACTGCTAGGCAAAGGCCTTCCCTTTCTGTTTCTTATATAAAAATGTACATATTTCGTATTCAAATATAAAAATACTATGTTGAATTGAAAATTATTTAATATTCAAATTCTATAAGATCTGCGGCATTGAAGCTCTGAACACTTCGTGATCTTCACGTCGAAATTTACCTACAGGTGTGTTTTTATAATGTCATATGAAAAAAGAAACAGAAAATGTATTACAAATAGGTGTACTAACACCTACCTACTTAATTCATAGTCTTCTTATAACATAGATGTAAATAAAAGTGAAAATCACTCACTCACTCACTGACGTATCACGAAATCTCGAAAACTACTGAACCCATGAAGATGAAATTTGGCAGGAAATTTTACTTCGATTCCTTTTAAGAACATACGTGCGAAGTCGCGGGTAAAAGCTTTGCCCGCGGCTTCGTACGCGTGAATTTCTCGCGCTTCGCGTTTCTTATAAAAGTAATTGTTGAAAAGTTAAAAGAAATAAACTAATATGTATTGAACAGTAATTTATCACACTCCAAGGAACAGGTTTCAGAACTCGTAAAGAAATTAGCAAAGAATGGTGACAACTTTAAACGTTGTCGAATTGGTCGGTACAAAAATGCAGTCGTGGCCACAGAGTATGTTGTAAAGAGCAGACAATACGAGTAATGTGAACTAGCGGGTGACACGGTTATAAAAATCTGACTGCTTTCCTGTCACTACATAGTATAAAACGAAATCGTTTCCCGCTGTCTTTCTGTCTGTCCCTATGTATGCTTAGATCTTGAAACTTATTATAATTTCACCCAAGCGAAGCCGGCACGGGCCGACAGTAGTCGAATAAACATGGAATTATTTCAACAAACATGACAATTCAATACGTTATACTTCAAAGGACATAACTGAACAATAAATTGCAAAACGATTGGGTCAAGATGCAGTCAAAAAACCAGGTCAACGAACTCGGTTCAACTCACTTTTACAAGTTGGCAAGACAAATTGACATTGATAAGTAGATGAGACTTTTCGGAATTTTCCATGTCGGCCATTTTTCCGTTGAAGGTTTCAGCTTTTTTGTTGTAAGATGAGACAATGTATTTGTAATATCTACATTTGTATTTATAAATCTACAAACGATTGTTTATATAAAGTAACTATCCACGTCTTTATATCAGTAACTAATGTCGATGCTGTTTTCACTGTGATTTTCATTATTATAACCAAAATTTGCCTAGGCCAAATTAATTTTTCCCACATGCGATAGGATAAACTGGTAGAGTCTAGGCTAAACTAGTTCATCCTATTGCATGTAGGAAGAACTATGTTTATCCTGATAGAGAACTATGTATCCTAATTATCCTGATAGTAATACACACACTCTCAGGAAAAACTGGTATGGTCTAGTCAAAAACTAATTAAGTCTAGTGCAACAAACCTACAGCGAATACCGCTATTGAGAGTTCGCATCCAGCTTTCCTCACTATGTTTTTCATCAACGGAAGCAAGTGTTGGTCTATGGAAACCACAATATAAAATCAGATTGGTATACATTAAACAATCAAACTTAAAATCAATTACAGACGTCAAGTCGTCAGAGGCATCTTAACCAAATTTCGTCAACGCCTCAAAAATCTAATTCTTTACAACACACGAGTTGGAATCAGGTATGAGAGTGTTTACAGAGGATCTTATGTCAAGAATTTTATGGTCATTCCATCAAGATAACAGCGTGATAAGACGTTGCGACAGTTTAGTATGAATGAACTCGAACTTACGCAATAGATTCTAAATTCCATTCTTTTATCGTGTGACAAACTTCTAACTGAGAAGAAGAGGTAAAAGACACGAGCATGGAGAAATTCAATTTCCTTGGCAGCATACATTGCATTGCAACCTATTCCTATGCTGCCGTGAAAGCTAATAAAAAATTTGCCAATGTATTTAATGAAAGTGGTACAAATGACGTAGAACAATGAATATAAGGTTTATTGACAGCATTGAAATAAAGCACCAAACCAAAAACAGAAATGCCTGTTGAAGGAGATGATGCTGCAGAAATATGGTTACTATACCCTATCGTGTCTTTTAAACATGAGAATACCAAAGAAGTAATTGTATACAAAAAACCTACGTTGACCATGAAATCAGATTTAAATCTCAAATATTAGTTCGACACGATGCACCAGACATTCGACACATGTATAAGCACTGATTTACCGATTATATACAAAAAAGGCATGTTTTCACGATTCCATTCATGTGTTGGTCTGAATGAAGTTACCGTATATGGAACATTATATAGCATATCAAGATATATAAAACAAAGTACAGGAAAACTCAGACAGAAAGGATCTTTGTGCCAATCCAGACGGATAACCGGTCTGCTATCCCGCAGGATAGAGTTGGAGGGATGTCGATAAGGCAGTCCAAATATCGATAAATCGTTTGATGTTAATCCTGAAGGAAGAATCATTTGTGACTTTTCTTTTGGACGAAGATGAATATAGTATGTGACAAATTTCCCCTCATTTTGTGTTTCTTAAAACAACGCAAAATTATTTGCGTTTTTATATCTAATGGTACCTAATTAAATTATTAAATTATTTTTTCGCTAGGTTAAATTTGTATTCGTTACTATCAGATATTTTGATTATCTATGGCGGTGTAAGTACAATAATAAAATATTTCTATACTGTATCTTTACAATCTTAACGTCATGTAATTTTATCTAAATCATTTTAATTTTAAGTACTTTCCCATATTCAACTGTTTTAATCAATAAAATTTCATAATCTGTATGATTTTCATTCAAGGCATAACGTTTTCGGTCACCTTCGATATTGCATTCACATCCCTACGACAGAATGCGAGGCAGTGGTTCTTTGTGTGAATGGGCACTGCATCAAGGTATACACAACTATCTCCCTCACACATAACTCACAAACTGAAAGGTAGAAAGAGACAGACGAGGTCACGTAACCCAGGATTATAAAGCTGTAAAGTCGGTTCGTGGGCAAGATAAAAAGTTTTTATTGTTTTCTGTAAGAAAGTTTGTTTGGCTTCAATTGAGATTTGAGTTTTAAGCTTCGAACAATGGAGTTGGTTCACGAAAATCTGGTCAGTAGCCTTAGATCATAAATAAATCATATTTTAATGGTAATTTAGTATTAGAAAATAAAATTTAATGGAACTGCGGCTCAATATTACTTATCCTCTGAATATTCCTCCAGTTCTTTCAAGGTTAAATAATGTCAATGAACTCACATAATCACACCTGACGAACTCTGATATTGTGTGAAACAACATCATTTCATTAGACTGCACTCCGGCAGCGCCGGCAGAAGTGAAAACTTGAATATTAACGTTGTGCAATTTTTGACATCTTACGAATTTTCGATCAGGGTCCTCCTCGTCTCCTGACGCGAGCTTAACATTTATTAAGTACCCATCACAAAAAGTGCACAACGCCGCTAAAGAAGTTGTCACTTCAATAAACTTTATAAAGTATGCTTTAGTTAAAATTTAGAGTTTACAAACATGTAGCACGTTACTTTAGTCCACATCCACATGCTTTCTCTTTTTCCTCAAATCGTGTAAAAGAAGAGTGAACGTGTGGACGCATAACGAGCTACGCGTTTGATGTTTCATGGTCCCAGGAACTTCTTAAAATAAGTAACTCTATTCTCGCCTTGTCTCTATCTACTATTGTACTATAGACACTATGAATCAGAAAATATATAATTGCATTTAGAACAGAAACGCGATGATAATTATCGCAGTTAGAACAGCAATTATGTACACACAGTAGCCCGATAGTATTCAGGAATGCTGCCTCCATTCCGTCTGGTACGGGTATGTTGTTGAGACAAATTGTACCGACATGTCTCGATCATATGTGGATTAACAGTGTTGATCGCACTGCAGATCTTGCGGTTTTTTATTTGCATCATGACTCATTAATGGATTATCAAGATGGATTAGATGCTAATCACTATATAGTATAAAACAAAGTCGCTTCCCACTGTCTTTCCCTATATGCTTTGATCCTAAAAACTGTAGAATTTTGAAGAATTCAGTCTAGTATAGACCAAAAGGTCTACACGGAAAATCGAAAAACACAGACACGAAAAATCGTGTCGAGTGTAATTTTACCGTGTCATATTCTTATTAATAATGCCTATTGCTGCTCACTTTTCACGTTAGTTATAATCAAATTACTAAACAAGTCAATTATAAATATAAATCAATGATAAAACTAATCTAGACTCAAAACTTATTTTATTGTCAGAAAAAGAAGGGTAAAACATAATTCCCGAATGTTCTTGACACTGTATTATTAATGCACTGTAGTATTAGATGGGTTGTTATTTAAACAAAAGCTAGAAACATACAATATCTATATAAAGATGATCCAACACCGGATGCTGTTTATTATATCGCATAATTAACGCATAGATAAATTAATGTGCGCAAGCGCATGCCACATTTTGGTATTATGCTGGCAATATACTGTTTCAAGGTTAATCGCAAGCTCATGTTCGCCTATAGACCTTTTTTATTTTTAAGCTTTTATCTTTATAAAATTGATACCTTAATAATGGCAGATGAGGAGAAAAGATGTGTAGTTGAACTCAAAAATATCACCTTCATATTACGTTATCTTGATTCCATATTTCCGTCCGTCTTCGCGTGTCTACTCGTATGTCTTTTGACAACGAGAACACCTCAAATCATGTCTGCCCAAAAATACTTGATGTTATTTTAATCTAAGACTTTTTCCATTAACCATAAATTATTTTCTCTTTGTAATTTTGTAACAATTTGTTTATCTTTAATAACATCTCATCAACATTGATTGGTTTGGTCTAGTATTCCGTCTCCATTTCTTTATTGGTTAGGCTTCGCTTGCATTTATATTTGTCACGCTTAAATCATATTTAAGTACCTGGGGCTTACTATCATCTTTTAACGCGATCCACTTTACGACCTAATCTGAATCTGAACTGCATCGCAAATTCGTATCATCGTCCTAAATTGAACTGAGTTGCATTGGAATCGTTTTGTAAAAGTTGATGGTAGGACTGCTGTTTTTGTAAACCTGTGTCACGACAAGGTAATCTTGACATGAATAAGGTGTAAAACTCATTATGTGGACATTCATTTTTCTCTTAGATACAGTTATTTTCTTACCAGAAATAGTACAGCAGTGTAGGTATTTAAATATTATGCAAAACAAACCAATACATGAAAACACATCGAACTCACGTGCAATAGCGAAGACAGAATCCGCGCCAACTCGGGTCATTGCTCCCAATATGGCGTTAAACTAAAATAGAACGAAAGAATGCCCGCCATTTCAATTTTAACCTCGAAAATTGTTCCAAAAGCACATAGTAAACATTAATTTCTTCACACTCTACATTAAGTACGTCAATTAACGCTATTATGAACAATTTATCGCGAATTAAAGCAATTGTGATTGAAAAATGCGCGGTAAAGTCTAAGGTTCATTATTTTTTCTTTGCGGCAATGACAACAATCTTCATACAGCCATATCCTGTGTCGTTGTATTCGATTATTTGTATTCGAGTGTTCGATCGATACAATTATAATTTCATCCCCTCGTGGGGGTCAAAAACCTCATTCAATTGGAGTTCTAATGAAGGAATTTCGGAGTGGCGAAGCATGCGGGTTTTTATTGCCTCTTTCTCGCTTGTCTGTTTCTTTTAGGGTTAATTTGATGACCTTTCCTGACTGTCAAAAAGCTAGTTATGATTTTGAGATAAGATTCAATGGATTAAATATAGATACATACGTTTTTAATATGAAATATATCGGGTTTCATCAAAAATTCTGATTCTTTCCTGTGCTTGATGTTAATGTATTGATAAATAAAAAAGATAACCTCGCCCCAGGTCTTTGCTCATAGGAATCTCGAAATAAAAAGTACATATCATTTGTTATTTGGTTATATTCTACCCATCTCCAAATCTCATCGAAATCTGTTTAGTAGAATTTACGCGATACAAGAATAAAAAGGTATCAGTAAGATGACCTTAAAAACATGGAAAAATAGTATGACATATTTTTAGAATTTCGTGTCTCGAAAGACAAATGAAACGGTAGGTACCCTCATAAAACTTGTACGTCTATCATGAAAAAGAAAACATCTTAATATGGCGCATATAATCAAGGTACGAAACCCACTACACGAGTTCAACTGGCACTTGAAAAGTTATTTGGATCTAGATAAACAATCGTGGAATATTTATAAATAGGCTGTGATGACACAGTTTCTTAGTTGGCCATTTCATATCTTCATGATAAAGGGCTTAATTTATTGATATATTCTTGAGAACCGTCCTTTGTCCTACACTGTATATTAGTAAGCATATACCAGAAAACTTATACCTCAATTAGATAATAAAAAATATGAGACAATTTTTATAGACAATATGAAAAGTTTTAAAAATGTAAATAAAATCAGAAGCTTATTTTGATGATGTGATGTGGAACGATTAATTTAAAACAGGCATAAAACTTTATGCCTCACAATTTTAGCTCAAGATACAATTTAACAAGTATCTATACTCAAACATAATATTGAAATTACACATTAAATATTACAAGAAATGTTTATTTACCCTTTAAGATTTTTTAAAATAATGAATAATATTAAATACTTTACAGTGATTTGTCGAATAAATACATTAAAACAATCAAGAAAACTAAGAGAATTTTAAATCATTTATCTGAAGATAAGGCATTTTCTATTGGTAAAAGGTTTAATTCCAAATTACACAACTACCTACTAGTATTTATTTAAAACATGTTAATTTGGAACGAACAATAGACAATTTAAACGTTATCGCGAACTGTAAATAAATTGTAACTTTGTAATCCAATCCGAAACATTCAGGCTAATGGCGGCCATTGTTTGTTCGTGATTAAAATTAGACTTTTAACACATTAACACCTATTTTGAAAGACGCTCCGCTCTACGCAAAGTGCTTTTTAACCGTTTGTACACGAGACATAACGTAATTTGTGGTAATGGTTACATTTTTCTTAAAGCCTTTAATTTATACTCGACTCACTCAGTCGGTAAAAGCCGCCTTTATATATCACTTAAGCAAGAAACAATTTTATTTTAAAGATTATTTGGATCATTTTTTTTACCTTTGTCTTATGAAAGGTTAAAAAAATATAACTTTAAAATATTTAATAATATTTATATTTAATAATATTTATATTTAAACACATTTACTTACATTTAAAAAAACTTTGAATTTGATATGAATAAAATATATATTCATTCATAAAAATACTAATTAAACTAAATAAAACTAAATACCTAAATAACAAATTTCCGTTATTATTTTTTAGTTTTAAACGTAGAAACTACTGTTCTACGTTAAAACTAAAAAAATAATCTCTATTGTCATCAAGACTTCACCTCTCCCAATAAATTGAATTCGAAATACGAACTATTATTTATTTTTCAGTGATCATAGAGACGACCCTTTTTTCTCGCCTGATTGGGACTCCTGGCTATTTGCCTAATTGATTTGATTTAAGTTAGTCCGTTTTAATGGAGCTAGTTTGGTGCATCGTAACTCGATTCTTGTTATCTGTGGATCTACTTGTGGGTGTTCGAGTAGGCTTGACGTATTTTATTTCTCCGCATTCGAGTTAATTGAAGCGATTATTCTTTTTTTTCGTCTTTATTTGAACAAAATATTACAATATTACAGAGTACTAGCTGCGCTCCGGAGATTCGCTTCTGTGGTAATTTCGGGATAAAAAGTAGCTTACGTGTTATTCAAGGTTATATTCTAGCCGTGTACCAAATTTCATAATAATCAGTCTAGTGGATTTGCGTAAAGGGTAACAAACATATGTATGTTTATTACCCTTTACGTTTTGTGTGTATGTTACACACTACTTTCGCATTTATAATATTAGTAGTACTGTAGGACATACATATTATCTTGCCTGTTTCAGAGACTAAAAGATTAAAGATTCGGAGACTAAATTCAGAGACTAAAGATTTCCACTTGCCATGATCATGACAAATCTCACTCGCTTCCTCTATATATAATATTAATCATTCCCTTCATATATGCTCTATGCCCGGTTATGGGAGCTCCTAATATCTTCCTTACAACGAAGATTCCCAATCTGTCAGAATAAAAGTAAAACAGTAAAACATTTTTTATTAGGTAGGTTTTCATATATTACTTTGAAATAATCTGATAATGTAACCGCACTAACCACTTAACGTAACATTTTTTGCAAAACCACACCCCCAAGTCAAGTCCAATCATCACATTGTCAATTACTTATCTCTTACCCTCTAAAATAACATTCTTTTTGTAGAAAACCTAACAATTCCCGCGCTAGTCGCCATATTGTTTTACTTATAGGGTTATTAACCTGTAGGGATGGGGTATGTGTATGTTTTCGATTGATGTAGCAATCAAGATCGATTTTAAACAATTGTATTATTTTATTAGATTGGAATGGAAAGATTCTTATCGATTTTATTGTTTTAAAGTTTGTTATATTCGTATAGTAATCAACTTCTAGTCTAACTTGCTTATTACTCATAATAAAAATCTTGTTTGTAGCGCAACTCTAATACGATGTACCTATGAAACTAAAATTACTCTATTTATTAGTGTTGAAAGATGTTTACGTCAATAAATTACTACAACAACGGACGCTGAATGAACAAATGCGTGAATAAAAGTAATTATATCCATGTTTACATCCGCTTTTACTGTTTATTTACCATTAAAACAATTACTTTCAAACGGAAAACACCGTTACGTTAAAATATTGTATTAGTTTATTGTCTACACTCTAGTTTGACATAGAAATAACTGTAAACAAATGAGAAGCGGTGTTTAAAAATAGAAATCTTATTAAATATATCTCGGTAACGAATTCAGAACCAATACGTCTATATTGTTATTTTTGGCCCATCACTAACAAAGGGCGTTCGAAACACAAATTTAAATATGGTATTGGAAAAAAAAGAACTTTAATTACTAATCTTTAACACAATGGTATTAAGGTTGAGAAAGCCTAACGATTAGTTTAAGATTTGTAAAAGAGTGTTGTATTTCGAAATATAGAGGCGGGAAACACCAAAATCGGTCTGTCATTCGTCAGAAGCCGTGTATTTTGGTGAATCAATTAAAATAATTGATTTCACAGATGGGACTGTTCTGAGAATTGTATTTTGCTTCGTCACCTATCTTTTGTCGGGAAAAGATGGGAAATTTCGATCTTAATTTTAAACGACGGATTTTTTATAGTGTTGACTTTGCTTTATCTATCACCACAAATAAAATAAAATCGCCTTCTGCGTCTCTCTAAGTTTTGTGAGCATTTAGATTTGTACTTAAATTATAAATTTAGATAACCATTTTACATAAACTGCATAAACTGTCTAAAAATAAATTTTTATTACGGTTAAAGTATTTTACTTTCATTCAATTTTCATAGATTCCATTTTACATCGACAATACCTCTAAACCATAAATTACTAACTTCTAACAAAATATTACGTTACGTACTCTCTCTCTCATAAGAGCGCCGCATAGCGGTCGTCCTTAGCAATCTCGCTCACATATGAGCGTTTTCTCTGTCGTCCTTAGCCGTCGAGCGTCGGAGCCCAGAGTCCGCTTTCCTACTTATTAAACTGCAGTTCGTATGGCCACCGGCACCCCTAGTTGTCAGTGACATTATCACGCAAATTGTAATGTAATTATCGACAAGTCAGCCCCTTCAATTGCTGCGCCCGTAAGGGAAGGACCCTGTTTCTAAGAATTGTCTCTATTACATACTTATTAGTACATTAAGGATTGAGTATTAAGTATTGAATCTTTGACGACAGCAAGCCAGTGCTTCTTGGGTCATCTCTCATGTCATGGTGAAAATGGATCGTCCTCAGAGCGTTCCGACCGCTGCTGCGGCCGCGCTGTCATTATAATTTTTCAAATTTTAACGTAGTCCAGAATTAGTTTTACTGTCAGACTTTGAAGTAATTAATTTGTAGTAGGTACTGTGATAATGTCAATTCTAGGAATGATTGATTTTGGAAATGATTCCTTCATTTAAGAAAATTTATGGTTAGTTAATGACAGCGCGGCCGCGCCACGCGCAAATCTCTAAGAGCAACCAAAATGGCGTATCTAGACATTTTTCGTGGTATATTTCGTTCGTACCAGCGCAGGCGCGTACTACTTTACCTACTGTTAGTAAAATAAATTTCCTACGCATATAGCTATATTAAATTCTTCTCTCATGGATAAACAAGAGGCAATTATTAATGCAAATTAAATACATTGTTTATAGAATTCTGATAGGCTTCAATCATTATTATGAGGAACCAGTGTTGTGACACCTTGCTTCGTCTAAACTATTTTGACCCATATATCCTTAACATGGTTAAGAATTCATAGACCTTAATATACTGGATTAAGCGTCCAATGAAAGAAGAGTTTTAATGTAATGTTTGTATTGAACAAATAAGGATCAATTTGTACTAGTCGCGAATAAAGATGAACAGACCACATTAATTTGATCCGAATCGTCTTTAAATTAATAAGAAATGATGTGTCTACAAAATCTGGTCTTGAAGACCAATAAGACAAGATACTTGGTATAATGACGTAAGTGAGGAACTAAGGGCCAGGATATGCTAGAAATGGTTATGAGAGATATCGATAGAATCTTGATGAAAGGGCCATCATAGAATTCTGAATTGTAAGGCCAATAGAAGTGCTCCATTATTTTATGTGAACATTTGTTTAACAGCTTCCTAAATCACGATAATAAAGGCGAAAGATTGTGACTTTTGTTACTTCTTCACACTTCAAAGGATGGGCCATTGGGTAAGTAGGTATTTTTTAGTAAATACATTACATACCTACAATTTTAAAAGAGAAATAATTTAATACTATTAGGTACAATAGGAAAGAAATTACACAATCTATAATTCCATATCCATCTATTAGAGGCTTTAAAAAGAGCTTTGACTCAACAGAGAACTTGAAGCTCATTATATAAATACTTAAGGACTTTAGTCTTATCACACTAACGTTATAAAATATTATACTTATGGCAATTCTATCGTCTTTTCATTATGATTTCTGTGTCCCCCATTGAGTAACTAAATGGCAGTGGGATTAATATGCAAATCACGAGGTTTGTTGGAACATGTTCGTTGACCATGATGAATTTGTAATAATCTACGCGTTGCTATGTATGGGATAAGTCCTGGATATTTAATTATAATTGTCTAAACACAAGTCGTAGAAATAATTACGTATGAAAAGACCAGATCCGAAAAAAGCTATAATGCTTAGTGGCTGACGAAGAAATAGGGACGCGCTTAAATAATAGAGAGTTAACATTATCACTCACATTTACACGCTTTGTTTACAAATTCAGCGACCAGCAGCACTCGTGTTTAAGTACATACCTGGAAAAGATAAATGTGATTAAAACCCGTGGGTGATTTCATAGCTGATTAGTTGATTCATCGGCACGACATATTGCGGCATAGTGTGACTAGTAGAAATAAACTTGATGCTAGACAGACAGCAAGAAATATTAAGATTAAAAAAAAAAGAATTAAAAAATTACATTTGCAGAAATACGTAGCGGCAATGTGTGAAAGCAGCCGAGTTTGAAAAAAAAAGTTTTGTGTAAGCATATTTTTGTATTAATAACTGCTTAGATATGAAATTTCCAAAGCATGACAGTCGAATTTGTTAATTCAAACGCATGCACTTCACGCAAAATGGCTGCACGAATTTTGGTGACATTTTACTATCGGATGAGTAAATTCTAATATATATATCACAGATTACTGAAATCCAATCCAAAGTTAAGCCTCAATGAATACAATTATTATATTCGTCAACATCATTTTTCGTCATTTCGAATGCAAAATTATTACAATAAACCAAGTTAGAAAGTTGTTAAAATCAGAAATCATTTAAAATGTTGCTCATTTGTCAGCAGTGTTTATTTTATCCGTCATACGTGTACGGATGAATCACGAGACGATTGTAATAGTAAATCGTAAAGCAAACAATTACACTAAAACGCTGTTTGTGTTTCCCACACATCGCTTGCCAAAATGTTGGTGAAATCTCAGTTGAAGTGGGGACCCTCCCACACGAAATATACTTAGTTTTGCCAAACATTATGGCGTTATTTGAACAATATTTATTTATGCTTTTATAATGGCATGTCATTATATTAATGCGGGCCGGAGATTAACAGGTCATATGTCTTAAAAGGTTGTTTCGAATTTCTTTATACAGTCCCCGTATAAACAACAAATAAATATCTGTTATTCAAATCTGCAACGCTATTTCTGCGAGATTATATATACAAACATATTACATCCAAAGTGTACAAAGTATCCACTTTTATAATATTCTGAAAACAACTTCGGTCTAATTCCACATTTAATGTTAAATTTTATTTAAAATCTGTTACGATATAAATGATTTACTTCTTTGAATGCAATCTTTCATGAAGTCAATTCTAAAAGAAAATGAGCACACGCCTCATATAATAAAATCAGAATTTACGTTTTTATTGAAAACAAACATATGTTTAAATGCTTATCTTTAAACAGGATTATTGAATTACGCAACTGCCAAAGAACTTGGCCCGTTTTTAACATGTAAACAGTTTATGAAAGGGGTCTTTTTAGTCTGGCGCTTTAGAGACTGATCTATTTCAGCGTAAACACACGTCTAAGCATACATTATCAAAACTATATATCTGTCCCTCCGAAAATTATAATTTATTTTACAAGCTTATTTTTAACCTCCAACGAGAAAAGGAGGAGGTTATAAGTTTAAAATTTATGCACGTTGGATGGTAGTAACCAAACGGTTGAACCGATTTTAATCTAGTTATTTTTATTTGAAAGATATTTTAATCGAGTTCTTAGCTATGTTTGAAAAATGTGCATTCAACAGTTAGGAAATCGTCAGCTCTTTTCTAACCATGTCATAATGGCAGCAACTTCTGTGTTTGTGGGTTTCTTAAATTTTTAATTTAGTTTTTATTCACCGTTTGTCTGTCTGTCATCATCATGCCTGCAAGTTTTGCAAACTTATAGATCACTATGTGACCGTCACTGCTATTGATTAAATTTGGCAAGAAAATACATGTTGTTTCAATGTTGGATAAATTGGATAAAAAATGGTTACTATAAACTTTCACAAAAATGTAAGATTATTGTTATCTGTATGACTAGACATAACATAGAGATTATAGCACGGTATTCCAATATCTGTCGTATTTTTAATTTATACCCAGACTGGCGGAAATCGGGTTTTTAGGTTGAAATGTAGGATTTATGTCGAAATACAAAAAGTTATATTACATATAACGCTTTGAGATAAATAATATTTTTTCACGGACGTTATTTTTCCAACATATTATTGTAATCGGACAACATTATTGGGGCAACAACCGTATCAGATTTAAAAAGTTTAAAAAAGTAATTGTACAATGCGGAAGAAAAAGCTTACATTTATCGTAAAATATATTTGTTTAATGTAGAGTATAACGCCAAGTTTCTACATTATAACTCAGCTAAGACAGTTAATCCCAAAAATTGTAAGAAAAAACAAAGAGTCAAAACGCAGCTGACACTAAGAAAACTGTATAAAATTATAGGGTTATTAATTAAATTGCTGGACAAGTTAATAATATGTACGAAAATGCATCGACGAACGGAAAGGATCGTATTGCAACTTCCCGACAAAGACTTTTCATAGACTAAATATGAACAGAGATTGGACTGGAGGGAAATTAAATCACATAAATTATTTACCTGATTGACAAAGTAATTATTTTATGTACAGCACGTTTGAATGAAATGATCTTTTAGTCGTATCCTGTCAAGATTTCAAATGTGATGTTAAGATGGACAGGTGTGGCATATGCACCATCGACAAGAGCATACCTGTTCTTAAATTCTTAATTATAAAAGATAGAAGTAACTTAAGGAGGTCTGAGCTATCTTCTTTTTTCATAGATATTGAGAGGAAATGAAATATTCTGATAACAATTCCTATAGTGACTGTCTTTTAAAAATTATTTAAATAGAAAATATTTTCGAACTGATGAAATAAACTGCTCTTTGCCTCTTTTCTATAATCACCTTTAGACACTATTTAGATTATAGAAGTCTATGGCGACTTCCCGACAAAAATGCACTCGGAAGTCACGACTCGACCATAACTTGAGCGTAGCCGATAAGGTGGCCATAAACCCGGTGTGAACAGTAATGGTGACCTACATATATTTCTGAATGGGCTTACACATCGCGCGAGTTGGTATAACACAAATCTTTGAGATTTATTATTATCGACAAAGAAGCGGTGGTGGTGTAATAGTTAAGAAGTCTGTGAACCAAAGGGTCCCAGGTTCTGATCTTACTTATGCCACATGAGTTTGACAATATACCAATCTGACTCATGTATAGTAGTTTTCATTGTCCACCACTTGCTTCCAGTGAAGGGAAACATCATGAACATGCACTCTAGCTAAGAATTTGAGTAGGTTGATGTGCGGTTGACTGTATTTTAAATGACCGGGCCCATCCATAACTGTGTAAGCAAACGTTTCACAATAATCTGCGAACGTGATGTCACCTTATTTGTCCGCCTCTTGACGAAGTTATTGTCCTTCTAGTGTTTACTCAGAGTTCTGAGGCGCAATTATCACAGTTTGCGCAAGTACACAAGATTTTGTTGCTTTGGTTTGATCACATCTGAACATTATTGGGTGGTTGGGATGGTGGAACAGGATTAGCTCTCAATGAGGGAACCCCTTAACGGTTACTGCACGAACACTACTTTTATGACACGCGTTAAATGAGAAGAGTTTTCTTTGACGAAAAAGCTTGCATCAAAATTTCAAACAAAAAATATTTCTATACTAATCTACGCTAATATCACTTATAAAATAATGTCTGCAAGTTTGTGTACTGGAACTATTCGACCAATACCCAATCGATTTAGACGATTTTATATCGTGCTGATATTTTTTCCAATTTTACTTTAAAAAACTTGTTACAGCTGAGATCAGCTGGTAAATTCTAATGCCTTTAATTTTCGGATCCATACAAACAAACTAATATTGACATGCCGATTTCACTATCGTTAAGTGTTTGTTTTTATCACAGAACCACAGATAATCTTATTCACATGTCAAGTTTGACTAGTAGTTGCGACACGGAATCGTCGCTTGCGCAATTCAAACGGCCCTTGGCTCATTTACGATGTGTGCTTAACCAAAATGTGTAATTAATTTGAGTTTAGATGTTAAGATGTCTTGGATAGAAGCGTCTAATTTAAAATAAAGTATGTAGAAAGCGTGAGAGCTATCGGTTTTAATACAAATGAGATTATGCCCTCCGGATTATAAAGATAACTTATGATTTTTCAATCAAAATTACGATACGGGTGATTTTTTTAAATATTTCCAGTAAAAATTGATCATTTTATCATATAGTCAATATAGTTATTTTAATATGATCAAATTTACAATAATAAATATGAAGTATTTATATTGTGCTTTAAATTTTATTATTATAAATATTAGTTAACATTTTCAATTAACTAGCAGGTTTTTCTAACTCTTGTGATATGAGCAGACAATATTATACTAAAATAATAACTGTATTTAAAATATATCTGAAGGAGATACAACATTTCAGGCAACAAAAATAGTGACTTCCTTTATGTCAATCTCGAAATCCTACCCTAACATAATTTATCCCAACCGTCTACAGGATACGCGTAACAAATTAAAAAAGAAAAATACACAAAACATAGACAATCACAAATTTAACCCGATTCTATTTCCATAGAGCGCGATGTCCGCATTGGCTGCACTCCAAAATTCTATCTTGTCTATGGGCCGGCCGGAAAGAGATGCATTCTATAAATACAATGCGTGCATAGACTTTGATGTCATTTGAATTGATCTGACGATATTGAAATTAAGGAACTGGTGTACAATTTCAGGGAATCATAATCGCGACAATTACCTATCGTACAGGAACAACTTACACGTACACTAACATATAGTGATACGATATTTGACGACCTCGGTGGCGCAGTGGTAAAGTTCTTGCCACTGAACCGAGAGGTCCCGGGTTCGATCCCCGGTCGGGTCATGATGGAAAATGATAATTTTCTGATTGGCCCGGGTCTTGGATGTTTATCTATATATGTATATGTTATAAAAATATAGTATCGTTGAGTTAGTATCCCATAACACAAGTCTCGAACTTACTTTGGGGCTAGCTCAATCTGTGTGATTTGTCCTTATATATTTATTTATTTATATATTTATAGTGATAGTAGGTATAGAATATTTCGGGAAAAGATCGTTGCTTTAACAATTTGTTGATTTAAACCAGCTTCACGTAATAGTAATATATAATAATTATATTTAATTTCATAATATACGTCCGAATCTTCAAAATGACTCACTGAATTTCACCTCATTTATAAAATTTGCTAAAAAATAATTAGAACAACGAAAATTGTACATTAATGAAAAATAATATAAAAGGAAAGGTGTCTAATCTTGTTATACTAAATTATTTTCAAAACCTATCAATCATACTTTGACGCTTCTCCTGTTATAAATATTGATTATTTTCAAAACTACTTCGACGCTTCTCCAGACTCGGTGCTAATACGACCGTGCGCGTTCAAGCGCATCGAACAATTTCGCAGTTCGTCCACGAGCCCCGAGCGATTTCACACCCCATTGGCGTCAACCAGGTGTAGAAACAAAACGTTTCGTGCCGTTGCTCACAATCAGAAATTAAAAAAAAAAACTATTGAACATTTTAAAATTTATTGCGTTTTATTTCGATTCAATTTTTTCGATTTGTTACTGCGGTTCAGTAATCATAATACTCTTTTGGTGATTGCAAAAAATGTTATAATATATTTATTTGCTCTTGAGTTCGTTACGCTTTTTGAAATTTCATTGTGTTAAATTGACACTAATGTTAATTTATAGACTACTAGCTTTCGCCCGCGGCTCCGTCCGCGTTTATTTCTCATGGGAGCAGCTGTTATTTCTTCTCCCGGATAATAGCGTACTTCAAACTACATTCATATATGCAAAATTTCAAGAAGATTGGTTGACAAGATAAAGCGTGAAGAGGTAACAAACAAACTCACTTTTGCATTTATAATATTAGTTTAGATTTATTGATATAGAAATCTTATTTTCTATTTATAAGATGCACTTTATCACATCACTTTGCTATTTCTATTTGGTCTTACGGTTGACTGGTCCAAAATGCCATATGGTTTCAGTCCATGTGCAATGAAGTTTTTAAATAAATAAAACCAATTGATGTAAAAACTATTTTCGACGGGTTGAAAGTTTCAGCTGAATTATAGCTGAAACTATGAAACTACATTTTTAAGAGCAAAATTAAAGCTGAATTTGACGACCTCCGTGACCGTGGTCATCACGCCAGACTGCTACACTGGAGGTCCCGGGTTCGATCCCCGGTCAAGTCAAGATGGAAAATGATCTTTTTCAGATTGACCTGAGTCTGGGAAGTATGTATTATGTTATACAATATAGTATCGTTGAGTTAGTATAACCCATAACACAAGTTTCGAATTTACTTTGGGCCCTAACTCAATCTGTGTTATTTGTCAATATACATACTTTTATTTATTTGAATTTTCGATCGGACACCACAAATTATACATACTTACTTGTAAGATTGAAAGCCTATTAGTCATTGTAATAAAACACAAACTAATGCCTTCTAATCCAAAGCCGTTGGCCACCCATAACACAAGTTTTATGACCAATTTTATGGAGATGTCCAAAATTTTAGCGAGCTGTAAACCAGAATATGGATTTACTACCAGTGGTCTTTAAAAGGAATGTGGGTCAGGCTATCCGAAGATTCTTTATTGTTTTACAGGATACAAATTTTAGAAATAGTCGATAAAAGTATAGAACATTAGGCTATTAATAAAAATGACAAAATAAAATTGTGTCAGAAGACCCGATTATATATATATAAATATATAAGCACAAATCACACAGATTGAGTTAGCCCCAATTATCTATAAATGTATTTGTTATAAAATATAGTATCGTTGAGTTAGTATCCCATAACACAAGTCTCGAACTTACTTTGGGTTTAGCTCAATCTGTGTGATTTGTCCTATATTTTATTTCAAAATTCCCACCGGAGCGAAGCCCCGGGCAACATCTAGTAAATATATAAAGAGATGAAATATTTCCTTTTCATTCTCACAATATCTACAGACCATCCGAGTGCTTCAAAATCGCACGTGAAGAAGAAGCTGCGTCACTTCCAGCGTTTTCTTCAAAGACGAAGTAATAGCATTGACCGGCCAATGTTCACAAATTCTCACATGCATTCAATGAACAGTACTCCCGAAATACCCGACACAGATATGCGAAACCGGGTCAGCAGATGGATTGGGATGGTAACCGCTATACACGTTCATTTGTTTCATTCTGGGAAAAATAGTAATTACAAGTTCAAATTTCTTGGGTACGGCCATCTCGCCCACTCATTCTAATATGACGGACATCAGTGCACCGAAAAGGCGAGCGCGAAGCAAACAGTTGGTTTCTTTGGCCACATACAAAGGGGAGTTTGAAGTTTCTAAGACTGATTTTTGAAGGCAAAATCCCTGGGCGGCCAGGAGATCCCAAAAGATCTCCTGGCCGCCCTCGACGAAAGTCGTTGATGACATAAAGGATTGGACCGGACTTAGATATACGACGATATGAAAATAGCGCCCCAAAGCCGCGAGGGTTTCCGTATGCTGACCTCCAAACTTCAATTCGAAGATGGCACCCCATAATAAGCAAAAACTTGATGATGAAGCAAACACTTGACTGCCGTGCTATCCTTTATTGGAACTTGGCCGTTGAGTTTGTATCAACACGTAAGTATAAAGAATATTAAACGGTCGGTCATATACAATCAAATTATTGTAATCTCAACTAATATTGTAAATGTCAAAGTAAGTTCGCTTGTTACCTCTTTATTTAGTAAGCCAATCTTCGTGAATTTTGGCATACATGTAGTTCAAACTACGGAGAAGGACATAGTATGATACCTTACATATGTATGTACCCATGGTACCTTTCATCGCGATAAAATGAATGTACCCGTGGGAAACTCACGCGGGCCAAGCCGCGGGCGAAAGCTAATAAAGTAATAAATTGCAGTAATAGACTTGGCTTGGTTTTACCTAGAGAAACACATTGCTTCATCAAGACTTGGCTAGTTTTACAGAATAGTTTTGCTCAAAAGGGATAAAACTCTTGAACAGAATATCACGACAGAGATCCTCAAGATATGGGTAGATTCCACTTTATCTATTACGTTTATCCAATGATGATTAATCTGGGAGATTGTTTGTCAAAAAATAACACACAGATTGCTTCCAGCCGATCTAGTTTCAGACTATGGGAGAAGCCTGGGTGGCTACCATGTAAATTAAAATACGTAGCACGTCACACGTTCGCTCTTTTTTACACGATGCGTACACATGGTACAGGAAATAGAGAGAGCAGGTGAACGTTAGTAACGTACTACGTGTTTTTATGACTCATGGTAGGCCTTCTGTATAGAACAGTTCAATCTATACTCCTATACTATCCATACTAATATTATAAAGAGGTAAACGTTTGTGAGATTCTGACTTTGTGAGTTTGTATGTTTGAGGCAGGTAATCTCCGAAACTACCAAACCGATTTCAAAAATTCTTACACCATTAGATAGGTACATTATCCAAGATTGCTATAGGCTATATTTTATCTCAAAATTCCCATGGCAGCAAAGCCCCGGGCAACATCTAGTGTTGTATATAGTTTGTTATGTTCACATCTTATTGTTGAGATGGTGATGAGCTTCGTGATATAACTGAACGTGACAACATCTCAAATATATACAAATACTGCATCATCCAAAGACTTGGTCGGGCTCCAAAATTCTAGATTCATTTGCCTGTTTGATGCGCGTCAAGATGTTTGAATTGTTATGGTTCATTGAAGGTCGGTTGTAAACTTGCAGTAAATAAGGTTTATTGCTTGTAGTTATAATTCTTACGCAATCTTTTGATGTGAAACATTCCTTTCGTTTTCCTGTTAATCTGTGGGAGTGATTTCGGGAAAACAACGGAAATGCGTAACAGGAAGCTAATGATCACACCATTTCATTTGACCAAAGATACAAACGATATACAATACTTACGAATACTCAAATGCCAGCTATATCTTTTAAAAAATATTCGAAATTCAGTTATACAATATTCTACAGAATTGTGCTATTACAAATTGTATTTATGTGCAATAAACTTTAAATAAATTATTTCTATATCAATCAACCTCGGTGGCGCAGTGGTAAAGTGCTTGCCTCTGAACCGAGAGGTCCCGGGTTCGATCCCCGGTCGGGTCATGATGGAAAATGATCTTTTTCTGATTGACCCGGGTCTTGGATGTTTATCTATATATGTATATGATATAAAATATAGTATCGTTGATTTAGTATCCCATAACACAAGTCTCGAACTTTGGGGGCTAGCTCAATCTGTGTGATTTGTCTTAATATATATATATATATATATATATATATATATATATATATATATATATATATATATATATATATATATATATATATATATATATATATATATATATATATATATATATATATATATATATATATATATATTATTTCATTTTTATCAAAGCAGAATAAATTAAATGTATCCTTCAGTTAAATAAGGACACATTTATATTTAACAGATCTTGAGAGTTCCCCTGACCTAAAAACCTTCAGTTATGAAAAACAAAAAGAACGCAGAAAGGATGTCTCACCATGTTGACACACATATTTTTATTTCTTTTTCAGCATAAGATCGAAAGGCGTAACACAAATTTCTTAGAACGTATAAACTTGACCAATTTTTTTTGTGTCGATTATTACAAGCTTTTATTCAATTTGCAATGTATGTAAGTATGTACAAGTACTTATGTTCGGGTGGAGGGTGGAATCTTGAAAGCATAGACTAAAGAAATATACTTGCAACTCAAGTTATGAAGCAGATATCTTCAACCAATTGAGCTCAAATGTTGTTCACATTAATTCGGTTGACAAGGGATTATAATAATAGGCACGACCACACGGTGCACCCAGGAACGGCTACCGACGAGGGAACTCCTCAGTACCACGCAGGTGTTCAAATACATATATTCATTACCAGTAGGCACGAAATATCTGTAGTAAATTCCATCTAAATCGGTCCAAAGCTGTGTAAATCTTGACAAATAAATCCTACATCATCACCTGTATGATTTGTCGTCCATAAATATTTATTTTTATTTGCTGGTATTAAAGCAAAGGTACACGATACAATACAACCTACAGGATAAAAACGAAAGAAATCAGCATTAAGCCGAATTCATGCGGTTCACCAGACGTACATATGCATGCGACCGCCTAAAAAACTTGAAATGGTCATTGAGTCCGGCACATCTGCCTCGTGCCGACATCTGTGCGCACGCGACCATGTCTGTACACAGACTTGACAATGTATAGACCAGTCAAAACTATTTAATATTTATGTTCGAATTTGTAGATCGATTTGGTTCTGCTGATAAATTTATAACTCTTTCTACAATTTCGACAACAACAAACTTGCACTATTGTTCGTGGAATTTTATACAACAGAGAAACCATTTGGGAAAACCAAATATGTCAACGACACCAATAAGCTAAAACTGTGAGGAGAAAATTATTACTTTTTCCTCCACTTAGTACGTTACTGTCTGGTCTATAACTAATTAAGTCTATGGTACCCACGCGTCCGTGTCTGCCTATATAAGTTCATTCATTGTGCCATATCGGGATTGAGACATGGATTAAGTATTTCAAGTGTCAATTAATAATGTCGAGAGTCTTTATTAGTTATAAATAACACTTTTTTTACTAAGGAAAAAAGGTAATTGAATGAATGCGTGTTAGCGAAGTTTTATGACGATTGATTTAGTATTTTGTCAAGAAAGCGTAACACATACCCGTCGTCTCCATAATAATAGAAAAAGTGCATTTACAAAAAATAAGTAAGTAGTATAGCAAGACTAAAAAATGTCCTTACCTACCTATCGATGAGGAATTTTTTTAGAGTAGGGCGTGGGTTCGACTCCTATTCGATATTTTCAAAATTTCAAAATTTAAAATCGTGTCCATACTTATTTTGGATAAATTTTGCAGTATATATCAATAAAAAATATAAACAATATGTCATAGGCTGCCAGCATTAAAATTTATTAATTTTCTATTTAAAATTTATTAATAGTCTATGACATATTATTTATATTTTTTATAGCTATAATAATGTTAATAATATCTAAAACTAAAACTTGTCTCCGATCATGAGACCTTGAATTATCATCGATGTAAATTCTGAATGCTATAAATAACATATTATTTTATTATTGTAATTATAATACTTACAATAATTATATATTCTTGGTACTAATTAACCTACTTGTTTACAACTTGAACTAGACGTTGTATTTAAATAATAATGAGATAACATGATAATATTTAGATATAAGTTTTATTCCAATAGTAATTTTATTATATACTATTTAGTAATTATATTCTTACTTCAGGGGAATAAAACTTGATTTAGAGCGCGTAACTGTATTTACCTATATTTCTAGGTCCCTTTGCGATTTCATAACTATCCAAATATAATATTATTTTAAAAGGCTATGAATGTTATATAGCGTTATATATATTCCATAGTTCAGCATTTCTATCCATCATTCTGTGATAGTTCACACTCCCGCCGAGACCTGCTCATGGGCATATCATTTCATTGGTATATCCGGGAGCGGGTCTTGGCGGGAGACCTACACAACATCGAAACTCTCCAAAGGGCCTCTACGTGTTGGATCCATATCCCCACGAAAGCCTCTCAAAGGACCGAACTTGGTGCCGTAAATTTAAATGGTGAAAAATACTAATAATATTAAGAAGATTATGGTATATAGTGATAAAAAGCAACGGTTCAATAGAAACAATGGTCTAATAAGTAGAGATGTCAACGACCGTGCGATGTGGACATGAACAAGTAGGAAAGAGGACCCTGGGCTCCGACGCTAAATTACTGAGGAAGAAACCGGAAAACGCTCAGATGTGAGAGAGAGACAGAGAGTTTTCTAATTGTTCACACAAGACCTATATAAAAGGCAATAAAAAGCACAAACAATTTAAAAGCAATACATACCAATAGCTTTCGCTGGCAATTAGCAGGAATCGATAGATTCTGGCTATATAAGGCTGAATCATGTAGAGGAATGTTCGAGCGTTATAGCGGAAAGCACAACTAGGGATGGGACACGATATTGGGAAACTGATGTCGATGTTTCATCAAAAATTTTCTAGGATCGTGTATGTTATGTACATAGATATATGTAAGTTATCAATCATCGTTAATTTCTAATTAAATTATGTGTTATTTCAGGTTACATTTATTCTACCCGTGTATCAAATTTCATAACAATTCGTCCAGTAGATTTTGCGTGGATCCTCACAAACTTTCGCTTTGATTAGATCCAAGTTGACAACTTTGTGGACGCAATGAAATATTAAGTATTCATTACTAATAATCTTAGTGACTTATATTCTTCTACATGCACAGGCTAGATAAAAAAAATCTTGTCTAAAAATCTTCAAACTATCTTTATATGCCGCGTGATGCATCGTGGCCCGCCGCCCGCTACTCGCCCCGCGCGGAGCCTCAAGGCCTCAAGGCCTCAAGGACCTCAAGGCAGCGAAGCCGAAGCATCGGAAGGACCCGTGTGATGAGGAGGGCTTCATCAAAGTGGAGCGGAAGAAGAAGAAGCCCATCATCCGCAATCATCACGGATCCGCCCTAACCGGATCGAACCATCTGCTGCGTCCGGAGGTGAAATCGACGCAGCTGTATGTGTCGCGACTGCACTGGTCTACGAAGGAGGAGGATGTCGTAGATTGCTGAAGAAATCCAACTTCACTCTCCGGGTTGAGCGGTTGGCATCTCGCCACAAAGTGAACTTCAATTCGTTTGTGGTTAGGGTGCCGACCCATCATCTGGAGAAATTTATAATATGGGTCACTGGCATTTGTATTAGGTTTTTTATACTGTACTTATATTATTACCTGAAATAAAATTATTTATTATTATTATTTATTTATTATTTACTAGATTTCTCCAAAATATTTATCTAATCCCTTCTTATAGACGTCAATATTAAACATGCAATTTCGGTATCACCGCTGAAATATGTTCAAACACACATACATTGTCAAAATCTAATAATTTCTAGTATCGCGTCCAATTCCAAACTAATCAACTCGTGTACAGTTAAATTCCCATCAATCTTGCCTCGGCAATAGAGGTGTATTTACAGTTAGGTTGAAGATCTGTTTGCTGTACCAACATGAAGTTGTGGTCGATTGACGTATCAAAAACATGCGGTTAACCGTTTGCGGTCGTGCGAGCCCGTATTGTGCGTCGGAAAAGCTAAAAACGAGATAAATGTATAACTCGTCGAGTAGACCTCTTTTAGCCTAACTCATATAGTCTGTCGCTTGATCATATGTGCGATTTACCAATTTATTCCGCAGCCGTTGAGCGTCGGAGCCCAGAAACCGCTTTCCTACTTTTTACAAGCTTTTATCTTGCAATGTAACCTCGTATGTATGTCTAAATGTGGAATCTTGCAACTCAATTTTGAAGCAGATATCTTCAACCAATCGAGCTGAAATTTTGAACACACAAGCATGACCATACAAGCATCACTCCAGACGCGAGAACTCCGGATTTACTGCACGAACATGATATATTTGTCACACATTGAATGCAATAAGATCTTTCTGACAACAAAAAAGGTGTGTGAAAAAATGATTTTTTAACAACTTATTCGTCTTGTCTTCGCACGGTTGTCAGCATCCATAATTGTCAGACCATTGGCACGCATATCACTTAACGACCTGAAGCCAGCGCATCGGGTTTTTATACAGATCGAAAATGGTCATTATTACTTCGTTTCCAAAAGTATCGATACATTCAAGACACTTCACTACGAGTTAGACATGTCCATTGGCCATATAAAGGTCATACAACTTAGCTAAAGTCGACAGTTCTAGGCCAATTTAATATATTGTTGCAACTGTTTGAAGACCTTGAAGTAGGGTGTCTATATAAGAGAACCTACTGAAATAAGTGAGCATATGACCTGGAAATTATACATAAACACCTACGCGCTAATTCTAGCGGTGAATTTGCCATAAAAATCATTTCTCTAATTGTTGTTTGATATTTTTTGTTAAAGTTTTTTGTACTAATAAGGATCGGTGGCACCAGTCAACTCTGCCGTGTCAGGCGTAGGTCAGTTAACTTGAGTTACATGAGTTACGTGTTATAACTCTGAATCGTAATTAAATGACCTCGTAAACCTATAGAAAAGTATTTTTTTCATTTGTTTCTATTTAAATCGATATACGAGACTGTCACCCAATCTCATGTAACAATGATTTTACCACTGTCCATTTTGGCAAAGTACCGTATTTTTACTTACACGACTTAGGTCTGTCAAGATACTCACAGTTATATGAATAAGGCGCGACGAGCGCACGACAATTACACGAGTTCGCCGTGATAGGCAAATTTTGCGCAAAAAATGCCTCTCGCTCCTATTCACCTGAGTCGATATTTATTTTGGTTTATTAAAGTGATTATTAATAACCACTCTTTTTATTTTAAAGAAAAATTCGAACTAGTTCGAAAGACTAACTTTGTAGGACTAAAACTGTAATTTTCTCTGTGTGTCTGTCTGTTTGTTTGCGCATGATTACTTATCTTATTTGGTCTAACTTGAAGAGAAGTGGTGCCAGAAACGAGCACTGTCTGACACGCCTATATCTGGTAACTTACACTTACCTGAGATTAGCAAAATATACATAATTAGACCAATTTTGGCAAACTGATATATCTTAAAATACAACGCGCGTAAAACAAGAGTTGTATGGAAATCTTGTCACGCCTAACTCAGTTATCGTTAATAACTCAAAGAATAATTAATATTTCTGTATTCTAAAACCTTCCCGATGTTTTAAAGCTTTATACATGTGCACTTATGAAAAATTATAGCAATAATATCTTAATACTTTTTCTATAATGACAAAAATCTGTTTAAAACTTTGAACGGCGATTACTCAAAACTAGGTTTCGCGAGATACATGAAATTGGTTTGACACGGCAGAACTTAGAGTGACGCACCGTCAAATTTGACGTTGAAATGAAGTGGCGCGCGGCGCGCCGCTGACATTTAGGCAAGATGGCGCAGGTAGTTGGCATTTTTCTGCACACATGAAAATTAACATCTAAATTGACGGTAAAACCAGCCCTTAGGGGTAACTTTTTTAACCTGCGTAGATAAACGCAAACTGCGCACTTTTGTCCAAAGGTCTCGCGCCGGTCAAAGTCAACGTTAAAGATGACTAGTGCGACTCATCCTAATATTATAAAAGCTAAAGTAAGTTTGTTTTCTCTTCAAGACTTACTTATCCACTAAACCAATACTTATGAAATTTCGTATAAGTACATATAGGGTACCTAAACGGACCTACTTTCAATCTGGAAAAGGGATATAGGACGTACCCAGGGTATGGCTTATATCTTGGAAAAATAAACGGGCAAAACAGAGAGAAAAATCTAATCCATACAATTATAAATGTGAAAGTGTGTTTGTTGGTCCTTCTTCACACAGCTTCACAGCTGTCTATTTCTACAATATCAAATTATTCAGAAGTTAGCCCTTTACAGACAATTTTTCACGTCATATTCTAAATTAAATAATATTTACCGAAGCTACAAACTACTAGCTACTACTATAAACCACACAGATTTTGCACTGTTATTTAGACAAATTATTCCCGCATGTATATACCTCATGCGAAGCCGGGCCGGGTAGCTAGTTATACATAAAATAAACAAAACACGACAACAGCTGCTGTCTTCTCGCGATCGTATGATACTCATATCACCCTGTTTGGTATGCGTGCGATTTTCCCTGTCCGTCTGTCAGTCCACCCACATGATGGGTGGTATAATGAGGAGTCGCTATATCGGTTACATTCAATTTAATCTAGCCATAATAATACAAAATAGAATAATGTAACTTTACATTTTTAATTGAATAAATTTTTGTGAAATAAAAAAGAATATGTTTCGTCTTAATACTAATTATATACATATTACAGTCAACCGGTCAACCAGCAACGGCAATAGCGGCCGCTTTGCAGGTTTCCTCACGATGTTTTCCTTCATCAGAAGCAAGTGGTGGTCGATGAAAACTAATATACATCAGTCAGATTGGTATACAAACTGGTACCTTTCAATCCACAGGGGTCTTAACCATTACACCATTGGACGACCTCGGTCGGTGGTTAAGTGCTTGCCTCTGAACCGAGAGGTCCCGGGTTCGAATTCCGGTCGGGTCATAATGGAAAATGGTCTATTTCTGATTGGCTCGGGTCTTGGATGTTTGTCTATATATGTATGTGTTATAAAATAGTATCGTTGAGTTAGTATCCCATAACACAAGTCTCGAGCTTACTTTGGGGCTAGCTCAATCTGTGTGATTTGTCCTAATATATTTAGTTATTATCACCCCTTTGGGGCTAGTAAGATATACACAATTAAATAGACAATGAGATTGTACTATAAAAGCTACTTTATTTGAGTTTTCTTACAACAACGTCAAACTAACATCTGACCATAGACAAACATTATATCACTCACTGTCTGAGGTCCCGAGATCGAGCTGAGCAAACGAACAAACAGACATATTAACACAAGTGCAGCCGGCATGCATGTAAAAGGCATTCCTAAACGACAACTGTCGCGTACAGATTAGGAATGATTTGCAGATCTTGCATTTAAATTTTTAACCTAATTTTGTTTAGAAATAAATATAATTAGATATTTCAATTATTGTTCTACTATCGGTTATCTATTTATTTACGGTTCGCCTTATATGTTTTATGTTATCTAATATTCTATAAAAAAAATGCATTAAGTAGTTACTGGATTTATCCGAAAAACTTGCAACTTGTTCCTACTTATTTTAAATACTATTAATAATAACTTTAAAATAATTTATATAAAATTAAAGAAATATTTTGCAAACTCATACTTATCGTATTTAAAATGCATTAAAATTTTAACTAACTGAAAGTACCTAACGTATTGGTGCCTAAACGTAACTATACTTTCTGAATTAGTCCGACAAAAATATTAAAACAACCCAATCATTCAAAACAGTATCTAATTTTAAACATCTGAAAATAAAACTGAACGAATTCAGAGAAACCCAAACAGACATCGCGGATCATTTTCGAATTAAAACAACGTTTCTGTGATGAAATTTCCATATTTTTTCTAAAAACAGGCCACCTGGATGTACGAAATGAATGGAATTCTTTCATAACCTAACCGAGGAAGTCTAACCTAGTTCCAAATTTAAATTTAAAATAAGAATTTTATGAATGAAAGTTATGTGTTCCATGTTTAAACATTCTGCGCTCAATGTGTTTTTAATAGCATTTGCTGGTCGAAAGGAAGCAATTAGCTTTTCCGCTGATTCTCTGTATTTTACGGAATACTGTATAGGATAGAGAGTGCTCGTATTTGTTAGAAAACATAATATGCCATATTTTTTTGATATTACACATTTGTAAAGGGATGATATTCAAATTTCAGTTTTTCTTTCAGTTTCTAACGTAATTCGAAAACAATTTATTGAAAAAAATATATTTGTAAGTACCAATAAGTAATTAAAGACTCCATTCCTGGAAGAAATGAGTGATAGAAAGAGGAGTAAATATAACCGAGAGGTAACTTCGAAATGAAAAACGGAGCGTTGGACATCCGGCAGATAGATGGGTCGGCGATGTAAATTGAATTGTTGGCACCAACTGGATAAGGATGGCCCAAGAGTTCCAGTTCATGTAGATAATAAAACAGTGATGGTGGCCGTGGATGGAAGGAGGCCTATACCCCAGTAGTGTTCACGGAAGGCTGAAGAATATGATCGCGTAATTCCTCCAATCCCTATCCAGTATATTAATTTATTCGCCAGTAGTATTCTTGGCTATTCTAGCTCACATTCCTTCCTGCTGCGTTCCTTCCTGGGTTTTTTAACAATAAAGCTCTGTATACATGCCTACTCTATGCCGCCAGTGACGCAATGTCCTATAATTTTTATGCACTTTTTTATAGTGCAAATTACATGAGAATGCGTGTAACGACGCTTTGTTTATGGTTTTTATATGTTTTCTGTCTGGACCTGATGGCTGACCTGAATACAATGGGTATCAACTTCATAATTTTAATGGTAACAATAAATATTTTTGAATACAGCATGGTAATATCGAAAGGATGCAATGAGGGAACTATTTGAATACGATGGCTAAGTAAAACAATGAATTTGAGAAGGAAGGAACATATAAGATTATCATGAAAAGAAAGTCCAGGATCTTGTACATATCCTTACGAGATGAGTACATATTTTTTCAGGAGCGCTGACTGCTTTATAAACTGACAAATAACGTAAGGAACCAGTCCGGACAGTGAGGCGAACGGAAACTAATTCCTAGTCTTTATCAGCATTGAAAAACTATTAAAAAAATGACTATCTCTGAAATTGTGGTTATTATATCTACATTTTTCCGCAAACATTTGAAGTGAAAACTTTTTTAGCGGCGTTGTGCACTTTTTGTGATGGTTCCAAAATGTTTGATCCAAAATTCCTCGTCAAAAATGCACAACGTTAATATTCAAGTGTTCACTTCTGCCGGCACACCCGGAGTGCTATGCATTTTTTATCATGAGACCTTTCGATTATTTATCCAAAGAGAGAAGAGCTCAACGACAAACTTCTCTAGTATACACAAAAGAGGGTCAGACACATTACTGAAACCCTAATAAAGTTGACGTCAAAACGGCGGGAAAGTGAGAAAGCGCCGCTGACCCAATTCCGTTTATTTGTGCACGTGATCATTGTCGGACGAGAATGGTGATGACGCATGGATGACGTAAGGCAGGATTAACGTGCTATATTTAGGATCTCTTTAGACAAGTTTATTTGTTAGACAAATTAGAAAATTCATTTCGCCGACTTTCAATATTCTTTTCGCTACAACTTTTGAACGGCCGAACCGATTTTCATGAAACATGGCTAAGAACACTCGGGATAAAATTATCTATGACACAAAAAAAAACTAAACGAAAATCGGTTCATCCGTTTGGGAGCTACGATGTGAATTTATGTACGTTTATGTATAAGTTTTAAATATTTTACGTCCATAAGTCAATAATTTTAACCTAACACTTAAAGACATTGGAAACAGACACTATGCGTTTGCGCAACTAAAGTTACATTTACAGTACACATGTGCCACAGATTATTTCAGTTTTAACGACATTTCTTATTCAGTACAGGCAACTGCAGATCACGTTACATCATTTGCAATGAAATAGTGTTGGTTTGTGTTCCTATATACTTTTTAGATCATCCTTAATTGCAATTCGTTACGGTCTTTTAACGACAAACGACGAAGAAAGATGTCTGTGTATCTGTATGTCTGTCCGTGGCATCGTAGCAGCGAAACGGCTGAACCGATTTTGATTTAATTTTTTTTTTATTAGAAATAGAATTTAATCGAGAGTGTTCTTTGCTATGTTTGGAAAATGTGCGTTCAGTCGTATGAAAACCGTCAGATCTTTTCTTGCGGTTGAGAAGATTAAAACGATTTCGCTGTCAGGAGTTTTTAAAATTTTATTATATTAATAATCGTATGTCTGACACTCAGTTTGCTTGTTCCCTAGCCATCCAACGACATCTAGTCCAGTGTTTTATTGGAGAACGACTCGAATTGACTTTTGTACAAACTTTTTGCGTCGATGAAAACTTTTGTTATGTGTTGTTTTGGACAAGCAATCTTTAAAAATAATAATTTATCGAATGTTATCAGCTGTTGCATGATTTCGATACTTCCGCCCGTTATCTACTTTCTTGAGCAAACATACATATCTTTATGTAATTACAAGTTGTATATGACATCAATACACGACTAAAGGCGTTTAATTTTAGAGCAATGATATTTATTGACAAATCTTGGTAGGACTAGAGGTGAAGCCAAACTTTCATCAAAGTATATGTTAAAAGCATATGTGATGCATGATGTGATGAGAAGAAAATAGACTTAATTTTACAAAAAATCAATTTTACATTTTACATTTTGTAAAATTGGAATAGTATACTTACAGCTGTCCTCTATACAAATTAGTTTCATTGTAAATTTTTTCGCACAAATGTATGGTTAAACATACAAATTAACAATAGGTATGTATATATAGAACACCTTTTGCTATTACGATTCAATTGAACACCATAATTTTGCGTCACCTAGTGCCCATTAATCAAAAATTCGTGGTCACTAGTCATTAAAAAAAAAACATTTTGATAAGACCCATTCATTAGGACCCAGATAGATAAAAGGCTTACGTAATTTTGTTACTACATCGTTCAACAACAGCTAAAACTAATGAATGGACAATTCATATGATAAGAAATAAGAAATGAGTATTAAATATCGCTTAATTGAAGTTAGCCATAAATATCAAAGTATTCATTTTAAACTACACTTTTTCTTCATTTTCTTGACAGACTGTAGAAAGATCCTGCTAATATTACAAATGCAAAAGTTTGTGAGGATATATGGTACACGGGTAGAATATAACTTGCAATAACACATAGGGTACTTTTATCCCGAAATTCTCACGGGAGCGAAGCCTCGGGGCGCAGCTGGTTTGGTAATAAAAGTGTATAACTATATTTACGAATATAATATAGGCGAATATGTAATTTTGATTAAATAAATGAATTGTTCTTAAGGGAATAACTACTTAATTCTACTATTACCAGTTGTTGACAGCCTCCAATAAGATACTCGTTTAGTTTAGAGCTTTCAAGTCATGTAAAGTTGTAAAGTACCTGAAAATAAAATATATTTCATAATTAGTATGACGAGAAATTTTAAAATATCTAAATTGCATACAACTCCTGACAAAATGGTCACGGCGAGTTCCCTCATCTGAAATAGATCCTGATCGCACCATCAGGACATGTTTATCATAATGCATTGTCATAGAAACTGAAGCGAAATTTATCTTCTTCTTTTTTAAACTCAACTGGAATTGAAATTTAATCAGCAAGATTTGATTACGGACAAACAGACAGATGGAACTATATATATATCTCTCTCGTCTGATCCCAAGTTTTCAGACCATCATCCCTGACATCAACCAGCATTTTTTAGGTTTGCCCCTTCTGCCAGGGCCAGGCGGTGGAACTGAATACTAAACTGGATGTTGCCCGGGGCTTCGCTCCCGTGGGAATTTTGAGATAGGTAAAATATAGCCTATAGCAATCTTGGACAATGTACCTTTCTAATGGTGAAAGAATTTTTGAAATCGGTTCGGTAGTTTCTGAGATTACCCGCCTCACAAATACAAACTCACATACGCTTACCTCTTTATAATAATAGTATAGATTTTACAGCTAGGTAGCTGTAAAATCTATAATATATTTTTATCTATATTTTTTATTTGCACTTATGTGCTGTGACCAATAAACTCTCGTCAACACATGGCCATATTTCTCAAGTATCAACCCATCCATGTAATACCTAACAGTCACTAATACGATTTTCAAGGCCACAATAACGGCGATTTAAAAGCACATATGGTTTTTACGGCCATGTGTTGCCAATTACACTTAAATAATATTTAATTCTCAAAGTTTTTTCCCGGCGGTGCGGCGTTTGGGTCCACTAAGCGCCCTTTGACCTCTTTATGGGGTCAAGTTTGCCGCCAATTTGGTAAATTATTGGTAACACTGTGTTACGATAGGGAGTGCCCTTAATGGAGAATTATTTGGACCATGTTTATAATAGGTGGCTGGACTTTTTTTTAAAAGGTGCTTTGTTTTGTTGTTCGCTGAGTCACGTTTTGAAATAACGGACGAGATTGGCGATTGGCTATTGTTTTTACATCAGACATATTTTCACACTGTACGTCGAAATAAAGGGCTCTCTCCCACCTTCGTGTTGTCGTCGTACTACATTAGAGACTAAAGTTAATTGTCTAAAATATTGCTAAAGAAAAGGGAGAAAAATTAAACAAGACATTTATTACCGACTGTACAATATACTTTATAGCGTAACAGTTCGTTGAACTTTGGCGACATTAATTACTGGTTTTTCAATCTAATTAAACTTACACCACACAGAGCCAGTTCTAGTTTAGTGCTAACCTCGTTTGAACGGAGCATCGTATACAAATGAACCTGTTATCCAGGTAGACCTAATTTCAATGAGTATTGAGACTAATATCCTGAGTGCTGTCGATCGAATGAATTATGCCAACGACCTAGTTTGGTCTGTTTTGTCTGTAGTAAGTCTTGATATATTGTGTGAGTGTATGTGTGGCAGGAACTGGAGCTATATTTCAGATTTTCTAGATTACATATACCTACATAATTTGTAAATATTATTTAACTTTAAATATTATTAAATTATATACTATTAAATTTTCCAATCGGCCGCCAGACGTCGACCTCTCTGTGTCTCATCTCTACATAGACGCGAACACACGAAGCGGTGGTGGTGTAATGATTAAGACGCCCACCAGTGGATCGAAAGGTCTCAAGTTCGTATCCTAGTCGTGCCATATGAGTTTGTATACCTATATGACTCATGTACTTATAGTAGTTTTCATCGACCACCACTTGCTTCCGGTGAAGGAAAACATCGTGAGGAAACCTGCACACTGGTGGACAGTTTAGTTCACTAGTGTGTATGCGACTACTTGCCGCTAGATGGCGGTAAGTAGTCGTAAAAGTCAAGTCAGATGCCTTTAGGCGACACCAGTGTTAGCAATAACACACTCGATGATAATGATCTTTGCATGTTCCCAGTGCATTCGGAGCTGTGACGCCGTGAAGCTTAGGGTCAGCATAATAAATATCCTCAAAATTTCGAAGATTCGGCTGTGATTTTACAACCGGCCGACTGCCTGATGTCAACCCTCTAGAAAATTCTACTATTCTTGCCTATCAACTGCCAAGGCTATGTCCCTTAGTCGCCTCGTACGGCAATATGGAGTGATTGTATTCTAGGGCGGGGACCACACGCCTCTCAACATTAAAGGATCTCAGCATCACAAATGGAACTCCTCCATAGAGCTCCATAGAAGATCTGAATGAAGCCAAGGACAAGCCCGTGGCTTTAATATGATTTGTCTGCTCTTTCGACTCGAAAAGAAAAAGAAGAAATTAAAAACTATTAAAATCACATAAAATTATATGAATTTCCTTCAACAAAACGCCTATTAAAAATCACTCATCGTATATTACTCAATTAGAAAAAAAAAAACATATGAAATAGATTTCTTGTCTATGGACAAAGGGGACATTTTTTTTTTGTTTTCGGTCTGCTACCTCTGTGGGTACTTGGTGTGTAATTGTCCAGCAAATGTGGACACATTGGTGCTTCAATGAGTAGGGTGACCATCGTGACAATAAAGACAAGGATATTTAAAATAGATTTTATTTAGGATTTTATAGATTAATTTATAACGAGTTTGAATTTGTTTTTTTTTTATTTCAAATTCTGAATATGGTGTATTGAGAGATGATACATTGTTATTCATAATATCTACTTATTTTTCGTGAGAAAAATCAAATACGTAAAAATATCTTAAGAATTGCTTGTGTGGGATTCAATCTTGCTCTCGATTTTCAACCGATTGAGCCGAAATTTTGTACACACGTTTAGTTTAGATAACAATGCATTATTATGATAAGCATGAACTGATATTGCGCCCAGGAACGGCTCCTGACGAGAGAATTGCTCAACGGTTTACTGCATGGACATGATTTATTGTCACGCAATAAATGTAATGAGATCTCTCTGACATTATTGAAAGTTAGTGTCAAAAATATAAATTGCATTTTTGGAAAGAAAAAATATTTTAACCATCTTCCACCACATACGGTAAAGTAACAACTTAATAACTCACTTTATAATAATACTTCGTGCGTGTCGAATCTCATCAAATTGATTTTAGTAATTTTGTGGCGCGCTCGGCGTTAATCTACGTTAACTTATTACATTGCGTTAAGTAATTACACTTAGATATATGGATTTTACGACTAATGTGTACATAATAATACATAAATGTATATAATAATGATGTAAATTCGTCCTCCTGATTTTTAATATATGTATAAAACCTATATTTGTTAATTGATGTCCTTGAAGAAAAGGCTGCGGTGAAGTTTGTTGCGCCGCTTCTTCTTCACATGCGCTTTGGAAGCCGGCAGTAGACTTAGTTTAAGTAATTTTTTTGACGTCAATAAGTGATGTATATCATCCTAAATTGAATAAAGAATTTTGAATTTGAATTTGAATTTGAACTTTATCTTTTTATGTTTCGTTGCAATAATACACTTCAGTACAGATGTTATGAAACTGTTACCTAAAAAAATGGTTGCCTGTAAAGTCGGTTTTACGGGCGAAGATTTTACGTGACAACGTCTTTTTACGCGCGCGGCAGACCGATCATAGTTGCGTGGGAGAGAGACGCAAGGCATTCGGCGGGCCTCTCTCTCGTTCGATGACTCATCGTAACGTTACCGGGCGTTACACTTTTTCATAAGTGACTCCCAGCCGCAACCTAATTTAAGACGTTGTCACGTCAAAAACAAATATTGTATAATTAAAGTTGAATGGTTGTGCATTGTGCAATTATTATATTATAAAGTATTCATATCATTCAATTTAAAATGATCTATAAAACTAGTATTTAATGAACCCCTCAGTCAAATCAAATAATTTATTCAGAAATGAGAGACCTCCACAGGTATTTTTCACGTTAAACTTTATAAATATTACCTATATAGTAATTTCTCAAAAAGCTACAAACTACTGGCATCAGTTCCCGCCCGACCCGATCGAACTGAGATCCTATTGTTGTTCTTATTATCTTATCGTCTTAACTTAACTTAATATTCTCTTATTTACTAGTGAGTTAGTACCATTCGTAGTTTAACTAAACAGAGTTTATAGGAATACTCATCTATACACATAACAATAATGTAAGAAATATGATTACATGAACATTCAATTTCGCTTATTATTAACGTTTCTGACGTAATTACTCATATATTTATTACATATATTTCTAACCATAGTTTTAATTAAACAATAATTGTATTGTTTAATTAAAACTACTAACATATTTTTGTGCCAGTTCATAATAAGTCAGTAAATTTTACGACTTTTAGATAAACCCATGTGAAAAGTTTACGTTGTGAAATAAAGTTCTCATTTTTTAATTAAGCGTGGTCACCCTAAACCCCAATCTTTTTGGAGTTACGTGTTTAATGTTGTATGCACTCGTTTCCTGTGCACTTTATATAAAGTAATGCGGCAACAATGTACACCATTTCGGGTAAACTTTGTGACCACAAAAATATATTTTTCTAATTTAATTTATAAAAAATGTATTGAAAGCGACATCTGCACTAATATTATAAAGAGAAAATATTTGAAGTTTGTATGTAGGGGGGTTAAACTTCGGCATATTTCAGAAATTATCTCACCAATTAACGAATTGCACGCAGACGAAGTCGCGGGCAAGGGGTCCACATTTTATACTTTTACTCATTGTATTTTGTGCAATATAGTTTAAACGACCGAGGTCAAAATTTACAGGAAAATTGTTAGATGTTGACGATAGTAAATTCCAGTTATTTTTAATTGAATTTCAACGAAAGTTTAGGTATATTGCGTTATCTCATACCATGAAGTTTATACAAACCTTTTTTTCAAAATCAAAATCAAATCATTTATTCAGAAATTAGGTCTTCACAGGCACTTTTTCACGTCATATTCTAAATTAAATGATGTTTACCAAAGCTACAAACTACTAGCATTTCGGAACGACCACTGCTGAGAAGAAATGCCGAAAGAAACTCATTCAAACAGTGTTGGTCCCTATTATGCCAGAAGGGCTTACCATTTTTTAAATATAAATTTAGCCTTTCGGCGAGGTCTCATATTATATTGGTACCTAAAAATCACAGGGTACCTCCCCTCTACGTCGCTACGTGCTTCATACGGACTACATATTTTGACAAAATCATATAGCTTAATAATTCGAGTGATTTAAAAAACACGAGAAACATCGTTTGCTTGATAGAAAGTTATTCTAGTCACGTCTTATTTCCTCGCGGGGTGGACAGAGGACGGACAAAAGTCGCCAAACCTTACGCGTGCTTATTGTTGGACGAGATACAACTATTGATTGTTGACATTATGAGAATTATATACTCGTATATGTATAACTTATGAAAGAAATCCAAAATGTATACTAATTTACCTCCTTTTTTGTTTTTCAAAATTTTCGAGAAAATTACTTAGTTATGGTTAGCTCTCTGCTTTTTGACGACATCAACACTAGGGTGACCAAAAGTCAACGATGATAATTAAAAATGGCCCTTTTATTATTCTAGTTTAGCGAGATTGTGCAATGACAATGAAGTGACACGATTAGGTCCGAGAGTAATGATAATGGTGCGGTATGGTACCATTCATAAGCGGACGGGGAAACATGTGCGTGTGGTCTGAGGACCCACTTCTTGAAATTCTATGAAATTATGCTTGGCATTTAGTGAACATTCCAAAATACATACTATATTACAAGTCATAGAAAAACATTTACAAGTTTTATTGTACACTAAAAAATATTGTTTTGGCTTCTATTGGCCCTAAATAGTCCTATCCTATTTTTTTTTTCGTAAATATCTACTATGGACAGAAATAGTCCAGTTACAGTTTTATTATAAGTATAGATAATAAGCAAGACCCTTATATTGAGTAAATATATCCTCTCAAATTATCGCTGGACGGACGACAGGAAGAGATTCCCTTAATGGGATAAGTCCGTCATTGCATATTTACCTTCTTGTTAACAACATGTGTTCACAAAAAAAGATATAACAAACAAAGAAACAAGTTTGTTTGTTATAACTTTATTGTACATGACAAAATACAAAAAATACAGGAATAAATACAAAACTTAATGGCAACGGTTAACTTATCCCATCCGAACAGGAATAGAAAAGGGCATTTTTGACACAAACTTTTTCCTCAAAACGATTAGCAGCAAAGTTATAAAATTTTCACGTGGCTTTCAATTCTCATTATAATGCATTATTAAGTATAATTGATATACATGGCCTGACGGCATACCAAGAATCGGCTCCCGACGAGGGAACTCCTCAACGGTTTACTGCACGTACGTGTTTTTTCTTCGCTTTGATTACAATAAAATGAGATATTTTATTGTAATCAATGCGACAACAATAAATGCAACATTTTTGTGGAAAAATTTATAATATTTTATTATGGAGACGTCGACCGGAGTCTTCACCCGCTCTCCGCTTGTGACTTGCTCTCAGCGGATACACTAACCTATGTGCTCTGACCTGTGGCCAAAACACCAAGTAATTATGCGCGTACGCCAGTAATTATAAGTACTTTTAAGGTAATGACCCGAACCGCCACGCCATTTTGATTGACCAGCCGTTGTGTGTTTAACGTGTGAAAAATGAGCTATTTATTTTGGGCATTTGCATTTTAAATAAATGCAAATGCCCAAAATAAATAGCTCATTTTTGGCACGTTAAACACATGGTGGTAAAAATAGGGGTGTTGCAAAATGTCACACAAAATCTCGTTTACTATGAAAATGAAAAAATATTTATAATTATTTTGTTACGTCTTCACGCTCTATCAACTCAACAAATCTTCTTGAAATTTTGCATACGTGTAGTTTGAAGTATGGAGAAGGACATAATGGGTCACCTTTCATACCGGAATACTAATTGTGGCCGTGGGAATTTTTTTCTGCGAAGCCGCGTGTCAAAGCTAGTTTCATATATTTTGTTTAGTTCATCGTATTTCATATTAAAAAAAATATCAGCACCAACCTGTGGAGGAGAGGAGCTGCAAAGAACATATGATTGATGGGAAATTCAGAATTTTAAAAGTTGGCAATTTGTTGGAACACCAACATTAAAATGTAGCAATTATTTTTTATTTTTTTGGTTACGGCAACATTATCTGTATCCGACCTTCTTGTTGGTTCTCTCTGAAATAAACGATCACGTTTCTCCGTAGCTCCTGGATTTTTATTTTACCAGCCTAAGTACCTACTTGTGAATCAAATTTCATCCCTATCCGTCTAGTACCTTAAATTTTTGACATCTATCCATCCATTCGCTCAAACATTCTCATTATTTATTAGCAGGATAGTGTTTCGTTAGCTTCCATGATCTTCTGGGAGGTCATGATTAAGCGATACTTAAAATTCTTCTCCCAAAAATAGATCGATACACTGTTTGTTTGGTCCGAGAATATCTTAAGTGACTGATCTAAAGATATACAATCAATCATTCACCCTTCCGGGTACGGACAACAAAAAAAAGCACTGTAACTATAAATACGTCATACGTCTTCGTTCGAAATAATGAGTTTGTTCCTCTTGATCTAGCTCTGATCATGAATTCAAAATTTTATTTCAACGTCAAAGCTTTACAGGACCTTTACAGGAGGCACTTTTTTCGCTACATAGGTATTCTAAATTAAATATTATTATGAAATTTTTTTGCAATATTCATCAAAGAGAATGGCCCGATAATAAAAAGTTTATTTGATAAATAAATTTAAAAACCCCCAAAAGACTTTCAATATTCATTTCGCTACAACTTTTGAACGGCTCAACCGATTTTTGATCAAACATATCTAAGAACCACCGCATAAAAAATAGCTATCAAATAAAAAAAAACCGTATCGATAAATATAATTTCGTTTATTTTTCAAAGCTCCGAATGTAACCAAAATCCACGTGGGAATAAGAGAAAGAACATTTGGATTAAAGCTTGTATCATTCTGAGCACTGACTGTACCATAGACAAAGATATAGTTCGATTCCATTAATTCAGCTCCTAACAGGCCGGTTACGTAACCACATCCAGAAATATCATAACAGAAATAAACTGATGCAAGCATATCGTATGCAATAATATAGATAAGCTGTTTAGTTTCGACTCCTCCCACCGAGGACCGGGTAAAAATTAAACTACAAACAAATAAATAATCAAACGCTCTAATTAAATGTATGTTCTGATGTGACGTCACTAGATGCCACTGGCATACAAGTTCCATGTATTTTTTGACGATTTTCATACAAACTTTCACCCCCGCCCCGTTTATGTAATATTATTTTGGGTGTTGAATGTGAAAATCACCTATGTTTAAACGAAATTACCTGCATACAAAATTTGTCCAGCGGTTTATCCGTGAAAGCAGAACAAACAGACAAAGATACAGACTTTCGCATTTATAATATTAGTATGGATGATGGATTTATAATAATAGTAACTCATTTGTTGGAGAACCAATTGTAAAAAAAAAGTGTTGCACTCCGGGAGTGCCGGCAGTAGTGAAAGTTTCGTTATGCACTTTTGACGTCGTACGAATTTTTGATCAGGGTCACGTGTCCTGACGCGAGTTCAACATTTTTAACCCACAAAAAGTACACAACGCCGCTAAAGAAGTGTCCACTGCAAAAACCAATGACAAAATGCATTCAGGTAACAACATTACCATGTGATAGTGTTTGTATGTCCTTCTTTCAGGTCGAAATTTCCTTTTACATTTTTTCATTCTAATTTCTCGCGTGTCGCGAGTCGTGTGCAACACCTAGTACATACATAAATATAAGCAACCATCCTACCCTATCCCTAATTCAAACGCTGCACCGCATTTCCGCGGTAGCACATACAGACGAACGATAACATATCAAAGAAGCCGGACCGACATGTGATGCTATCTCTTTCTTAGAACTACTGGTTTTGTTTTGATATAAATGTGGCCTACGCGTCCATGACAATAAAATTAAATTGAATGAATGAATGAAAATAAATAAATGAAAATGAACGGAAGAATGAATGTATGAAAATGAAGAAAACGTATGAATATATGAGATAGAATGGACGAATGAAAATAAATGAATGAAAATGAACGAATGAATGAAAATTAATAATTGAATTAAAATATGGCATACGCGTCAAAGTCATCAGTCGTATTAAATTTATTTTATTGACTAGCACCAGTTTTGGCGCGAACGTAATCGTATCATCGTCATCTCAAGTGACGTTGTTCTTGCCGGTGGAGCTGCCTCTATTTACATCTATATTCTACCACTGACTTTACCTCCCCATAAGACACAACCTACCTCCTCCTTCAACTTATTCATGAATGGCCTTCGTGGCTTTGTTTTCACTCTCCGAGATTGGACATTATCAATCTTTCAATAATTTCGTAAAATAGTATAGTGTCGTATTAAGGTAGCCAAACGTCTTTCCTCGTCTTGGCTCTATTGTCTTCAATAACGATCGAATCGACAATCGTATCGACCAACATATTATTTTTAATCAAAAGTAACATAAAGTTTATTACTTTTCGATATAATTTTTGACGTGTTCGATATTATTACGTCCTCGCAGATAAAAAAAAACACGTGTTAGTCCCAGTGAGAACACAATGGAGGCAGATGATTCAGTTATCGACAATTAAAGAAATAAACGTATTGAATCCTTGAAAATGAACATACATACATACATCAGTTAGAAGTGTTACGAGTAGTATTTCTACATTGATCTCCTTTTATCATCCCCGTTTGTACCTGGTTTAATTCGGAGCTGGGACGCCACGGAGTCTGCTGCACGAACGCACCAAGGGATCAGCTCAAAAAGAACCTTTGAAATTTCAATTAGAACACTTTCGTTATAGTGATATCGTACCACATCTAGAAGTGCGTTTACTGACGGCGTGTTTCAACCCATCAATTTGTCGCGTCCATTAGCCCTTAGCCCATCATTTCATAATAACTTAAGTTACCGGTTCTTTATATCATTCTGGTGCGAGATGGCCAGGCAAGTGCAGACATACATACAGAATTACAGAAATATAGATAAAATATAATATTATGATGTGACAGATAAACTAACCGTTAGATAAATCTGCGTAAAGCGATTGGCCAGTTAGCCCTATCAAAAACTTTGTTACTTTATCACGAAACGGTGAAATGTATTTAAATTTAAATTTGTCTTTAGTGATGTAAATTATTCCTGTATTGCTTTTGTTGATGTAAATTATTGTTGTATTGGTAAATAAATTAATTTATTGTATGTATACTAAGTCATTCTATTAGTAACGCTATTATTTCGTAACACTTCCTAGCGACCTGGCACAGAAGAATCTACAGTTCCGTTTCCCTTGATTGACTTTTACATGCGCGGGAGACGCAGCTAGATCATTAAATGATCCAGCTTATAGAAATGTAGTGTATACATTAAATTTTAATGTATACACTACATTTCTATAAACTCCTTAATTTCTGATCTACAAGGTATAATCTCGTTCTATGTCGGCACTCCCTTTTCATTAAAAACTAATTTTCAAAACGCGCAAAGTGTAGATAAGATCGATTTAAAAAGCTAATGAGTATAGTTCTAAGAAGAAGAAGAAATAAAACGATTCCATACCATCTAATTAAGTATATACCATCTAATATCGCCAAAATAATGTTGTTGTTGTCAGAGAGATCTTATTGCAATTAATGCGTTACAATAAAATCATATCCGTGCAGGAAGCCGTTGAAGACTTCCCTCATCGGTACCCGTTCCTGAGTGCACCTGATGGTACGCCCAGATGGAACGGTTATAACCTGTTGGTTATGATTATCATAATCTTTTATCACTGTCATTGTCTTCCAAACTAAACGTGTACAAAAGTTCAGCTGTCAGCTAAAGGTTGTAGATATCTGCTTTAAAGTTGAGTTACAAGATTCCATCCGAACATACTTTCTAATAAATTAACTTAAAAAAAAAAACAAATTCCATCAATGTAAGAAGTGTCCAAACAGACGAAAAAGAACCTCAATCCAATCGTCGTATCAAAGTCGAAATTAAAAAATCCAAACATCATACACGTGCCTTGATTGGAACTGAATGCGTTGACCCGGATAAGGTTTAGGGCACAACGATTTTGTTTATGAAATACTTCATCACTACATAGTATTAAAAAATCGCCCGCCGCGTCTGTCTATTTTTATAAGCTTTCTTCTTTTAAACGAAACTGATGTTGATGCACTTTCCACTATTCCCGTAGCCCGATAGACCTCGTGCGAAGCCGGGTAGCCAGTATTAATACAGATATATACAATTTGACGTTATTTTGGTTCACTTACGCGCGGGGGGCACATGATTTGAACCAAAATGGCGGCCGTCAGCGCAGGTTTAATTATAGACAAAAGAGTTTTATAAGATTTTTCGTGGTCCTTTATAAAAAATAATCGAGAATTTTGAATTTCGAATATCACGAAAAATTCTTTACAACACTTTCATCTCTAATTAAAAACTAAGCGTTTTGGTAAGCCATTTTGGTTGAACGAATGTCCATCGGTAGCTTGATTTTTTTCATTATGAAAAGAATCTCAATCATATTATTGGAAATATCAACATTTTGAGCTTAATAATCTGTATGAAATCAGTCTCCACAACGGTGTGTGGGCTCGATACACGGATAATGGCCGAGAGACCTGACTCTGTCCATTCACTTTATTACTTATTGAAATGGACTGAATGATGCGTTTCGATTCAATTTATATTTGTGTACATCTCAGCCTTGAGCTTATAATCTCTATATTATTTAAAATTATATATCCCACTAATATTATAAAGTGACCTTGAATTTCGCAGCTCTTGACTCTGTCTACCCCATAAGTCTCCTATTTTTCTATTTATGCCAGCGGCCCATCCCGACTTCGCTTGGGTATAAACATTATAAAATATACAGCCAAACCTTGTTCAGGTTTCCACTGTCCTTTGATGAAAAACTCATGAAAATCTGTGTAGTAATTTTTGAGTTTATCGCGAATAAACAGACGCGAATAGACAGAAAGACGCGGCAAAGGACGTTGTTTAATATGTCAGGATCAATTTGAAAAACTATAAAAATGAGATACTAAAGAAATGGAATAGCATAAGTACATACAACATACAGAAGCCTATTGAGATGGTTTAAAGCACATTAACACTAACTACCATTTACTTAGCGCGTCTAAATCGGAGAGTCAACATTTGTGGACGTGGCTCAGCACAGATAACACAAACCCTACACACCTACGCGTAAAGACCGGTCCCGGACATCGTAAAATGTACGTGTCATAGTAGAACATTCAGAAAATAAACTTCCAACGAAATAATATAAGTACCTAAGTAACCTATGATGTACAAAACAACAAAAAAATATATAATGATTATTGCTAAAATAAGCCCTGGAACTGTTTATATATTTTTGATCCCTTAGTTTTAATTTCAATTAGTTGTTCGCCGCAAACTTGACCTCGCCAACACAATATTTTTTTTTACAAAATTGTGAATAAGTATTTCAAAAATGACTTAACCTTTTTGTTGCCCCACGAACATAAAAATTCTAAGGGTACCTAGAGGACCTTTGCTACGTTTTCTTCTTCACTTCGCACGGTTTTTGGTATTCTTAATTGTCAAACCGTTGGCACACATCATCCCTAATAACATGTTATAAGTTTACCTTCTCTTTAAGAATATATACTATATTATAGTATAGAGCTATACTCTAGTTTGACTCATCCGTTTCTATCACTTGTGGTCGTAATATTTATTGTATATCTTGTGCCATATACTACGATGGAAATCTGAAGTACAGTCGACTGGGCGTAAAGTTAGTTCCACAGACCTCTATGTGGCGGTAACAACGTCGAATGTGTGATGTTCACTGTACTTACAATAAGGTGTGGAGAAATAGGCTATTGTTGTTTTCAAATAGAGATTTTGATTGTGCGATAGGATTGATATTGATAAAGTAGAAAGTTTTGTGGACGATATAATTTAGATATTTATTTGATTCCTTGGGTGGTATTTAAGTTGAATATATAAAAGATCATATTGAAGTTATAATATTATATACTAGCTTTTGCCCGAGACTACGCCCGCGTTTATTTTGTCCGTCCCGGATCTATAAATTGTCTCAATTTAAATGTAACCACTAAATAGTGGACCCAAATACAATAACAGCCACATAACCACAATATTTCTAAAATATTCTAGAAGTTTCCAATGCTCGATTGTCGAATGGTCAAATGTCAAAATGACAATGCGCAGTGATTGACGGTTGAAGCAAGATTTTAAACTTTTTGAATTGGTGTGCAGTCTAGTATTTTGGTGTCAAATTTATAAGTCATTGTTATATATTTGGTTAAAATAAAAATAAAAAGTTCTATTAAAGCTCGAAATGTTTCATGATCGAGTCAAAAATATGCATATAGCCTTGACAGCTGTTAGGCAGTAACAGCGTTTTTAAAGAGCCTTGACGTGAGACAGGCGGTCGGTCGTAAAATCCCAGCCGAATCTTCTAAATTCAACGGTTTATTTACACCGGACATGGATCTTCGAGGTAGCCGATAAAGGAATAGGAAACTAGCTTAAATCAGAAAGAGTAATAAACATACATACATCCATACTTTCGCTTGTAGGATTATAACCAAAACACTAAAGAAAGCTTTATCTTTCCGTCATCGGAAAACCATTAAACACACATTTTGCATGTTCTTCACTTTCGATTTTCTTTCCTAAGTCAACAATTACCACTTTCCACCGGTCTCAACCGGTTATGGTGTTATAATGGCTGTGTTATGACGACACAGGTGACTGTTATGAGAGTCTTATGGGTGGATATTGACAAGAAAAGTCTGGCTATACCGCTCTCGCCTGCACAAGGGGCAAATCCAATAAGTGCTGGCTTGATGTCGTCTAGGATGAATGATGGTCTAAAATTCCTTAATTATTATTGTATGTTTATGCTTATTTGTTATTGTATAGGGAATATCTTGCTTAGTGGTGAAGATAGAGCTGGAATTTAAACAATAATGATAAGCCGATCTGGCATGATAGGGACCAACACTGTTCAAATGAGTTTCTTTCGGCATTTCTTATCAGCAATGGTCGTTCCGAAATGCCAGTAGTTTGTAGCTTGTGAGAAATAACTATAATAATAAAGATTGACGAGAAAAAGTGCCTGTGAAGGTCTAATTTCTGAATAAATGATTTGAATTTGAATTTGGAATACAGAACTTGGGCTCCGACGCTGTGACTAAGGGGGAACCATGTAAATGCTCAGATGAAAGAGTGAATGGCGAAGAACGTATGTGGAGTGGAGAAAAGTAAAAAAGTGGAGCTTCGACGCGCTCTATAGCTGAGAAGGAGCCGAGAAAATCAGTAATACCTAACCTTCTATTCTAAGTATGAATTTAGAATAGCTCCTACTGCAATAGCACGTAGCTATTCCAGCATTGCTATTGGAGCAACAGTTCCAATTTAAATAACAAAATTTTATACCGAAATTCATTTGGCACGAATATCTCGCTTCCCAAAAGTTCTCTTTAAAAACAAAAAAAAATATCCTTTGCCAAAACTACATTTTGTTCTTCTGTCTCTTCGTGTCTTTCTAGCTCTGTCCCTTTCTACAGACCTTTACTTCTGATGATGTATTCTTGTACTCAATAAACCTAGTTACCTGTAATCAATAAAAAAACACATTTAAATTTCAATAAACGAAATTTAAAACCTAAATGCAGATATTATGGTGAAAATTTATTGTCAGAAGTCGGCACGACCAAGACGAAAAATAAGTATTTAGCTCAATGCTAAATACTTATTTTTAAGATCAACGACCTCTGTAGCCTAATGGTACTAATGGTACACATGAGGTTCCGCGTTCGGTTCCCGGTCAGGTCAAGGTAGTAAATTATCTTTTTCAAAATGATCTAGATGTTGTATGTTTAGCTAATTACGAGATTTACATTTTTTTCGATCTCATTAAAGTATTTTAGAAATGCGTTTTGATTCCAGTGACGTCACAATACATGTAACTAAAATTTCATAAAATTAAAAGTAGTTTTCACTAGTTGGGAAGTAGCCAATTTTAGATTCTTTATGTAACAAACAAGTACAATCCGAATTTTGCCTAAAACGAGACTGTACCTCAAACAAAATAAATAAATAAATAAATACATATATATACAGTATATTAATTTATATTTTCCACATCGAAGACACATAAGATAATAAATAAAAGAGTGACTGTCTGTATGTTCTAAGAAGCGTCTGATACCGTCAAGGATCCTTTATCTGTATTATCGCTTTATAATGGCCGGTTCACACCTCATAAAGCATTTTATCAGACTAATGAAGTGTGTCGAAAGGACCGTGGTTTGTTTTAAAACCAGTTCAAAAATTTGGGGAGGTTTTGTACTATTTTTTATCTTTGTACAGTCAACAGTAAATAAACGAACCCAAATTTAAATTTCGTCTTTAACTTTATATGCATATATATGCCTGTACCTTCAAGCAGCAGCGGTAATTTAAATGTGAATCTTTGAATTGTACTTCGAATAGTGAATAAATTTGACGCTAACCGGATACTATTCAAATCATAGACAATTGTCCGAACAAATTCCTTTTAGTTGCGGACAATGCAAAAAATCAGCCAATCTCCCTACCTGGAATTCTTGGAAATGTCCACCAGATTTTACGTTAAAAATGATATAGAAGAGAAACTTCTTGCAACAAGCTTAAAACTTAAAAAATAACGTTAATAAGCATTTTAATAACAAACTAGATGTTGCCCGCGGCTTCGCTCCCGTGGGAATTTTGAGATAAAATATAGCCTATAGAAATCTTGGATAATGTACTTTTGTAGTGTTAAAATAACTTTTGAAATCGGTTCGGTAGTTTCGTAGATTACACGCCTCAAACATACAAACTCACGAACGCTTACCACTTTATAATAATTAGTATTGGTTAGATCTTCGTTTCGCTTGACATGAAATAATAAATATGTTCTGTTCTGTGGTTGGTTACTCTGCAAGAGTATCGTGCAGAAATGGAAATAGGGTTTACCTGTCCGGCAATAAGATAATAAATTTTTTAACATTTAGGCTTTAGGCGACAATTACCTTGACTAGGAAGTGTTTCAGCATTTGAAATAATTATGAATACTGTTATATTTTGTTTGCAATTAGTCAGGTATTCGATAGCTTCAGGTAATGGAAAACTATAATGTTATCTCATAAAATCCTTTATAGCACAATTTGTTAACATATTTTTTTGGGTTATAAATAAAAAATGTTAGTGTAGCTTTAATTTTACTAAGTTATTCTTCCGGACTCTTCACATTTTGTGCATAAGCCGCATACTATGCAAAGCTATTCTTTGAAGTATAATAATATGGTAAATCATCTTAACGGGTATTTTGCTACTTAAGCAGTGTTTGTTTTAAAGATCAAAATTCGGGCAAAAACAATGATCATACTGTAGGCATATGCAAGTCAATTTAATAAGATCATTTTTGGATTATCATTCATCAAAATTAATTATTAACGTTGATTAATGACAAATGCTCTTAGCCTCTTGACTTAAAGCGTTAGACATTGTTAATTTGACAATTCATTGACGTCATAAAATATTACACAAAATAGCTGTTTACGCAAAACTAGCTGTTTACCCGCGGCTTTGAACGCTTTAATGCCGAAACAGTTTTATCTTCGTATTAAAATAGGATTGGTACACTTGAAACAAAATATCTATAGCGCATTTAAAGTACACACAGCCCTATATTCGACGACCTCGGTGGCGCAGTGGTAAAGTGCTTGCCTCTGAACCGAGAGGTCCCGGGTTCGATCCCCGGTCGGGTCATGACGGAAAATGATCTTTTTCTGATTGGCCCGGGTCTTGGATGTTTATCTATATATGTATTTGTTATAAAATATAGTATCGTTGAATTAGTATCCCATAACACAAGTCTCGAACTTACTTTGGGGCTAGTTCAATCTGTGTGATGTGTCCTAATATATTTATTTATTTATTTTATTTATATACTTTTTTTTATGTAGCTCTCAGGTCCCACTGCTGGGCAAAAGCCTCCCCTCTTTGTTTCCAACCACTTCTATTCCTCGCCAGTTGTTGCCAATCCTTATCGAAGGTCGACAGTTCTTCAGACCATCGCACCTTCTTGTATACATATTTCTAGTGTTTTTATTGCAAAGTTATAAATCGTGCATTAAGCGCCACCTACAATAGAATACAGGTTTTCGCAAATCCCACGGGAACAATAGTTTTTTTAGGTATTCTATGTCCTTCTCCACAATCTTATTTATACATACGCGAAATTTCAAGAAGATTGGTTGAGTAGATATCGAGTGAACAAGTAACAAACGTATTTTCGCATTTATAATTATATTAGTTGGGATTGGTATTTCTTACAATACTAGTACGTCCTACTGATTATATTTTTTAATAACATTTAAATTGTTGTCAAAATAGGATATAACAAAAGGGATTATAAATACTGAGGTTATTTTAAAACCAAATTATGAATTCGGAACAATATTTTATTGTATCAGTTACATACTCGTATATATCTGGTTAAACAACAGATGTTGTTTGTTATATAAAACAGATATTCATATCATGTATTAATATAATGACAAATGTACCTACACTATAATATACGTAGATAGATATATATTATAGTGGAAAGTATAAACCGATCGACACAGATAACAAATAAAGTGTTGACCCTGAAAACGCTCTATCAATCTAGTTCCATTTGTCTATATTATCAGATTATTTAACACGTGGTTCCGCCTTAGAATAGGACCACTCCAAATCCTACAGTGAATGGCATATGAAGCGAAAAAGAGACACATAGCTTTGACATCTCATAGGCATTCAAAATTTAAAAAAATTTCGAAGCTGAACATTACATTTGACATCAGCAAGCAATTAACGTAGCAGACACTGGTGTCAGAGTTTTACTACATGCATACCAACATTTCGTCAAAATCGGTCCAGCGGTTTAGCCGTGAGCGCTCTCACGGCCACATTGCGTCAAAATCTTGATTTAGACAGACAGACTTATTCGCATGAATATAATTGTGTATTTTTTTTCGCATTAGTGTATGATTTATAATAAGTATGGATAGCATGGATCTGTATATTATCTTTCACGTCCTATAAAGTGCTATCTTCAACCTTCTAGTTTTAATATCGAATATTATCATGTAAATAACTCCAATCTCCATTTTATTAATCACAACGTAATTTTATCCTACACCTGTCTGGGAGGCCGAACATATTGTAACATACTTTATATGTATTAAAAACCTTAAAAAAATTACTATTGGACTTTTTTATTTCACATGTTAAGTATACAGATTATAAATGTATTTTCATGTTTATTAATCGTTATAGGTTATAAAGAACAGATTATAATAAAACTAATTAACTATAACCTATCAAACTATCCCTGGTTGTCTAGGTCGAGATCTTTTAACGGGATACCTAAGTCCGCCGTTGCTGGTGCTTTTTCTGTCTTTGTGTTTTTGCAATAAAGTTATCACACAAACAAATTTTTCTCAGTAAAATAATAAAATGAATCGCTTTAAACGATTGTATATAGTCAACAGCACATCAAGTAACCCTGCATGAACCTCTGTGGCGCGGAATTAGCGGGCGAGATTGCAATGAATTTGTGTAGGTTGATGTGCTGTTAACTGTACACACACCAAGGTGGTCCTATAATTTGGCGTCATTAAGCCAGACGCGAGCACAAACGATATATTGAATGCATATGTGTCACAGACCGTACTGGGTGTCTATTCTGCTACAGTTCCTCAGTTATTCTTCAGTTTTTGCTGCAACTACTATTGAGACACGACAACGACTTGTATTAGTAGAATCGACCCTGGAAGTATTTTGAGGCTTGTGGTTCCGCCCTAAAATAGGGCCGCTCTATATCCTCTTGTGGGTGTCGTATGAGGCGAATAGGGGATAAATGGTTGTAAAACAATGGCCAAAAATGTTAATTTTTTTACGCGTTCACTGGGCTTTGGGTTACTAACTAATAGTTAGCTATCAAAAAGTTTGTTATTTATTGTTTGTTATTTTTAATTAGTTTAAATTTATTTTTCTTTTAGTTGTAAAACTAACTATATTTTGAAATGTGTTCCATCCAACGTAACAGTCAAATTCAGAATCCCAGTAGTTAATATGACCACACGTCTGTGTAATAGAGGTTACTTTTAAAAATATCATTATTACCTCACGTTGCACTTGGGCATCACAAAAGGCTCGTGCGGTACGAAGCACCTGCCTACGGGGAACTATCATAAATCTTTTTTGACGCATGCTGGGTTGTAGTGTGACTATATATTTTGAAATTAGTGGACATTACATAAAATAGTTTATTTTTTTATAGGTATTGTTTATTGTATCAATACGAGTAACATTTAACAGAATGCATTGTAGAGTCTGTTCGATAAATTTGTAACAATAATTAGTGAAAACTAGATTGGTTTTTGTAATAGTTTTATTGTTTCACATTTTATTGTTTCTCTATATAACTGTTTGTTTTCCAAATAAAAATAAAATAAAATTACATTCTATTTATGTGTGTTAGTTTAGTCTAAATTAAAAAATGCGATAAGTAGAAGAATTGATGAAGACTATCGGTGAATTAATATTTTAGCCTGACAACCTTTACTCCTATTACATTAAATTACAAAAAAGATATATTTGTACCAAAGGTGGACTTAACGCCATATGGCATTCTCTACCAGTCAACCATTAGACCAGACAGATAGCAAGGTGGTGCCATAAAGTGCAACTAAACAAAGGGAAAAATATAAATTAAAAGATTTTTTATTTTATTTTAGAAGTAAATAATTGGCAGCACATTTGTACTTACTTTCCTATTTAATACCTGTCTCTTGTATCTATGTGTACATAAACGGTTGAATAAACATAATAAAGTGTAATTGGTAAAAACTAACCTTAAAATACGCACTGTAAAAATAAAATCATAGTCACCCTACTACCGAAATAAGCTACGTTACAGTACGTTAAAACTTACAATCCTACATATAACACTCCGTGTTTTATTTACTATCTATTACAATGGAATAGAGTTCAAAATAAATTTATTTTGCTCTGGCGTGACTTTAGCCGATTGCATTCATGTTTGCAGGTAAAACTCATATTGTTCTTTAGAAATAATTGTCAATTGAAAATTTAACACGAATTTCTTGTACGGGATTTCTTTCTTAGCGGGGGCCATTTTGTTGTCATCAATGAATTTTTGTTCCGATTGTATGTAAGTATCAAGTTATTGTTCTTTAGTAAAACATCTTCCTGTAGCATGGAGTGCCCCCTTGTATTTTAATAATAATTATTTGTTAAACAAATTAAAATAGATAAATATTCATTTCGCTACAACTTTTGAACGGCTGAACCGATTTTCATGAAACATGGTTGGCCATGTTTCAGTGTCATAAATAATTTTATGTATCCCGAATGTTCTTGGGAACACTCGGGATAAAATTATCTATGATACTAAAAAAAAACTAAACGAAGATCGGTTCATCCGTTTCGGAGCTACGATGCCACAGACAGACAAGTTAAACTTATAACACCCCTCTTTTTGCGTCGGGGTCAAAAACAATATATTTTTTTGGGTTTTAAATTTGAAAAACGCTACTATTACTTTTAGTTACTCATTAAAATGGAATTAATAGAGGGAACGTCCTCTGATACCTCACATTGACAGCAAAATGTAAGCGAGCTTACCGCGATCTCAACATAGTTTTGGTGGCAAGATGAAGGATGTAGACGAAGGACGTATATTCCAGCAAACGTGACTTTGACGGATGGAAGCAGCGTCGCATAAGTAACGCCTACGGCCTATACGGACAAGCCGAATATAGATTCGGCTTGTCCGTTTCAGCCTCCGAGTGGTGCATATGTAATAACATACCTACTAATATCGAAAACAATCATTGAAGATCTATTCGATTCTAATAATAGAAAAGCCTTTTCTTCAGTTGTTTTATAGCTTTTGTTTTATATTTGATTTACCTAACTTTCAGAATAGGGCCTTTTCTTCCATGTGTACACTCAAATGGTCAAACCGGTGTCGGGTCGGGAGGTTCCCTTTATTGTGGTTGAGCTTCGCGATGGCTGACTCACGCGTCAACTCGTGAACGGGTGCTAATTTATTATCTATGTCTAGACATTTATCTTTATATTATTCCTTGTTTATAGGGATATGATTTTTTTTGCTATTTTACAAGCATAAATCAAGATTTTTATATTTTTTTTGTCTTCCCCAATGACTCCCATCGATAGTACCACAATTTATATCCCCAAATACTTGCCCCTTTGATTCCAATAATCTAAAACCGAAAAATAACCTTTTTACCGAACAATAAAAATTTTGTGGCATTTAAATATGGCGCCTACTATGACAGCTAAACATGCGTCGCGAAATAAAAACCAATGAAATTTAAACTCAAATCCTTTGAAATAAGATTCGTTTTTGTTCGTGCGCATATGGGCAGGTATCGCGCCCAAAGAATTTGTTAGAAAAACGAATCAAGTGAAGCAAAAACTGCGGTTTCTTTTGTAACTCAAAGTCAAAGATTACAAGACAATGGGCAAACTTTACTGTTTGGCTCCGATTTTATCGTTATTTCCAAATATCTTTAACATTTCGCTCGTAAAAACTTATTTTACACCTTACCATTAACAAAATAAGGTCCAAACCGTAATTATTTGTGTGAAAGTGTGATTTGTCGAGTCCTATTGTTCTAATCTTAAGGGTAGTTAGTGAATTACATATAGTAAACGTCGATAAAGATTTTGATGGCTTTGTTATGTTACAGTAAAACGTTTCCTAAAAGTTGTTGACATTCTTTGCTGCAAACAATGGTTTATCTAAAAGCTGCTTTTAGCGCAAATTCTAACAATAAAAAGTTAGTTAGTTCTTTGATAATTCCAACTAGGTACATAGTTATTGCATTTAGTATTAGTTTTAAAAAAGTCCACATTTTTATCTGACGCAAGAAATGCATTAAGAATTCCATAAACAAGACAAACACTTTTAAATACTGTGACCTACCAGACCTACCAATATTTTTCCATACACAAATATTAAAAATATTTTTTGCATATTAAAGAATCATTTGTCTTAGGTGGCATTTTTTTTGATGCCTAAAGTAGCATACAACGTAAGATATAGGTACTTATGTATACAGAATCGAATGGAAACCGATACCAGTTTATGTTACAATGTAAATATCATTGTTTTATCATCAAAATGAGGTGTCGCTTTTTGAATACCACCCGCCGAGGTAATTTCAAAGGTGAGTTTTTTGTCTCAACTTATCAAATGTTTGTGGAGACCCTTTTTTTTGTTTTTTTAAACTATAAGTTATGCTAAGTGTCAACCCCTTGTCGGTATGATGTAGTGGTTATAATAATATTCGGCTTTGAATTTTAAATTAGCGTTAGAAAATATCTATCAAAAAGTTTAAGTTAAGAGAATAAAATTCGAGACCTAAATTTTCTACACGATTAAAAAACCCGTTTGTATATTTTTTTTAAAACATTAAGCAAAAGACATAATAAATAAATCAATTATTTTCGACAATAGATCTATGGCTTTTGACGGCATCTGTATCCCTAACGGGGTAGACAGAGCCTAGAGTTGCGAATCTCGAAGGTCACGTTTAACTGTATGGCCTTTGAGGAGACCATCCAATTTATCCTTTATCCTTGATTGACTTTTACAATCTGCGTGGGGGGAAAAACAGCTGGCATATAGGTACTATGTTTTTCTACTAACGACTAGAAGACTAATTACGAAATCATAAAAAGTGGAAAGGATTGCTTCAAGAAAGAAGCTCTTCCTCACATTTATTGCTGACATAACTGCAAATGATCAATAAATTGTTTTTTTTTTTTTTTTACCAAAGATATCGCGTATCAGACACTCGATACGTAGCGGTATCTCATTGATTCGCGACCAGCTGCCTACGGTAAGTCAAATCACGTTTACCTGAGGGGAATTTGTAGTTCGAACATCTGTACAATAGGGTAGTTGCCAAGGCCAGAGAATTGTAAAAAGTATGTATAATTATAGATAAAATAGATATATTTAGGATCATTATGATAATTCATAGACTGTAACAACGCAGCTGGATATAAATACGAAGATTTAAATTTGGTTGGAAAGTCCATTTTCAAAATGTATGAAATTATAAAAATAAATTTAACCATCATAAATAACCAAAATTTTGTAACAACTTTTATTAAGAAATCATCACCATAAACATAATATTTATTGCAGCTGTCGAACAAACATATCTTTATTCGCGAACATTTTAGCAAGTTGTGACGTCACATGTTCGTGTCATTTAGTATGGAGCGTTTGGACGAGTCCAAGAATGTGTGATTTTTTTTTCATATCTTTGAAAGTATTGTCATTGTCACAGTAATATTTTTAGGCCTTCGAATAGTGATCAAAACAAAAAATTGGCAACTAGCCTATTATCTCTATGGACAGAGGGATACTACTATAGAACAAATTATTCTAAAATCATATTTAAGCATACAAGCTGATGCCGCGTCTCTCTATCATCTGAACATTTTCCCGGTATGTTTCCTATGAGCGTCCTCTACAACTATCTTAACCAATACCTTAATCTAATGCTCCGTTTTGACGTGAAACAGACATTCAAATACTTCTTTACATTTGTAATATTAGTATGGATATAGATCTGATATTAGTCTACAAATTTATGAAGCCCTATCGAAAACGCTAGACTGCCTAAAACTGGAAACTCGACTAGTGCTCTGCTATGATGTGCTAACTGAAGCTATGTTTCGAACATCGAATAAAATTTCGTTTGTACAAATTTACAAACCAAAAGAAAAATTACGATAGGTATCGCCACGGCTAGGAGCACGGCGAGACCTAATCCAATAAATAGAATTTCGTAATTATTAACAAACGAACTTAGCTTCATAATTTAAGCTATGAGAATGTTGTCACTGCACCATCAGTCAACAGTTTTATGAACAGATTGGATAAAATCTTCAAAACACGCACGCATCAGCATAATGAACTGCTAGTGTGTTATAAAATAAAATAAATAAATAAGTTCTTAAATTAAGTTAAGCTAAGCAGCAGGTGTGTTAATACACAGCATAGCAGATAACTTGTCGAGTTCCAGCCTAAATTATCTAAATGCGTTTTCGAAACAGATACCCGTCGAATTATAATGACAAAGTTTACGATGCCATTGTTTGAGTTGAAAACCTATTCACATTGTATTGTCTGAATTCGGACGGATATCGCGACCCCAAAATTAACGCCTGTTCGCACCGTACTATGCTTTGATCTCGCTGCTTACTATGAAAATATTCTCACTGAGTAAACATTTGTGTATTCTTGGGTACAATTCCGAAGTTTATTTCATCAATTTTTCAATTTTTTTAAAACGTTTAACACAGTTTGCGAACTCACAGAATATCACAATTGAAACATCGATGGATAGCACTCTTACAGTTGTGAATTTACAAAAGATTGGTCCTTGTACGTACAATGACTAAGTATTACAAACTAATAGTAGAACTAAAACTTGAAATAACGTCTATATCTAACCAAATTTATCTGCGATCATCAAATTATAATGCTCATGCACAATTCGATTGTGATAAACTGTTGTCTGAATGCAGAAAAAGTTATTGTACAACAAGATACACTTTTATTATTATGAATCCGGTAAATAGTTAACCTCAAAATAGTTAATTTCAACTAGGAAGCCTCCTGATTACAATACCTCGCCCTTAACTTGTAACCAGGGTTGCCAGATGGCCGGTAACGGGATTGTTCTGGAATATTGCGTGTTGTCCCCTGCCCAGTGATTTCCAGTGATTCCAATGATTTTATCCCGGAATACACAAATGCTAAGCTTTTGTGAAAAAATAGTTTTTTGAATAGCGAAGTCAAATATACTTAGCCGTAATATAAACTAATTAATTAGGTACATATAAGTAGAACTGTTTAATGAAGTACCTAATAAACAATAATAATTTGTTTTCTAGGTGGTACACTTTTACAAGACTGCTATAGCAATCGTAACAATTTAATCTTCTTTTGTGTCTCGTCGAGCGTCCACGAAAGTTAAACACGGATCGGACACAAAACTGATCTCGTTTGTGGCCCAAGACATGTCCAGGAAAAGATAATTCTGGATCTGACAACCCTACTTGTTTCACATGAATTTACTCACTGGTTAAACCAGTTGCTGGGTAGAATCCAGATACTCGCGGTGTGTGGGTGTTCCCCTCATACAATTTAATGAAGACATTCAGTAATAGTAATAATATTACAACATATTTGACCGTCTATACGGCAGATGTTGGCGCCATGCGGTCGTGACGTCATCTAGTGACAATAATATTGTAACCGTTTTACATATTGCAGAGTATGTGCCAAATCTGCTTTAGAGAAAAGGCTGCGGTGAAGTTTGTAGCGTGCGCCGCTTCTTCTTCACCTGCGATTTGCAAATCTGCGTTAGACTTGAGTTTAAGTATTTTTTATGACATAATAAGTGATATATATAAGTATATCGTGCTAAATTGAATTTAGATTTTTTAATTTTCTACTTGACAGACAGTACCTATATTTAAATGATATCCCCTTCAATCCTAATGCCCTATATTCGTCATAGCGTGGCATGACAGGCGCCGCGTCGGCTGGCGTCGTTGTCATGGCGACGATATCTGGATTTTCCCGTATCAACAGAGAATGTTGAAAGTCTCTGATTTTGGTCGTCGGATCAAGTTTCCTTGATTTTGACTTGGTATGAACATGTTTGGGGATATTTTGTTTTTAATTGTTGAAGATAAATATTAAATAGTATTTTATTTTATTATCCCGGTTGACAACAAACTGCTCAAGACCTTTGGAAGACAAAAAGGGAGGGTTTTGCCCAGCAGTGGTATACATAATACAGGGTATAAAAAAATACCGCAAGGCCTATTCTTTCTAAAAGCTATACAAGAACCCAAATTCTTTATTTTTCTGTTGGCTAACAACAAATGTAGATACACACAGTGGCTGCGGTGATTGCTTACAGGGAACCCGATGGTATAAAAAAATGCCAAAAGTTATAGTATGTATGTGTGAATGTTTGTTACCCTTTCACGCAAAATCTACTGGTCGGATTATTATGAAATTTGGTACACGAGTAGAATATAATCTGGAATAACACATAGAGTACTTTTTAACCCGAAATTCCCACGGCAGCGAAGCCTTAAAGCCTTAAATTTAGAGTGGATGTATCTGCATTGCACTATCAGCATTCATGAAATTCTTAAGCTGTATCGGAACCACAAGCATTCGTCATCTTGGGTGCAATACAGGTATCAATCTTGACCTAGAGAAAGCGGGACGTAGTGTTCACGGTACCTACATACGGTATACTTGTATTTGGATGAGCTCATATTCAAGGTTCCTTTCATTCCTCAATAGTTCTTCATGTATTGACTATTCGCCGAACAGATTATAGTGTATCTCTCTCAACTGAAGATGTTCCCGAGTACACTCACGGTTGTGACGTCTCGAAGCCCGAAGTACAACAAAAATATACTTATATTTTTGACAATCTGTCTATCTTGAGATATGAAATGCTCTTGTTACGTATATGTCCTTTAGTCCTCTTGTACGTAATATACGAGCGGATATGCCCCTAAGACGATACTACACGCCATATTTCGTCACATTTATTCCTTAACTAGCGACCCGCCCCGGCTTCGCACGGGTGCAATATTAATCATGTTATATATATATAAACCTTCCTCCGGAATCACTCTATCTATTTAAAAAACCCACAACAAAATCCGTTGCGTTTTTAAAGATTTAAGTATACATAGGGATAGACAGCGGGAAGAGACTTTATTTTATACTATGTAGTGATAGTGATAACACTTCAATATTCTATAGAAGTAATAAACATAAAAGTTCCAAGTAGCTATTACACCCAGTTTCCTGTAACACTAAGCAATGCTTATGGAATAAATGACGAACCGCCAAATTTAATTTCCATGGCGCTCTGCACCAAACCAATGTTAAAACAGAGATGGCTCATTGTTCGCTCTCTATTCTGGACGCTGGACTATATTACGGTAGGAAAAGGAGATTATGTCGTATGCAAAGATTTGATTGATTTACCATTTTTTTAATCCTGACTATATATACAGTTACTATGTTAGTCGATCATAATTTTTCGCCAAGACAACGTTTATTTTTTTTAACTTTATAACAATACCTTACCATCGGCCGCGGCTCCGATCCCTCGGTAACAATACTTTTTCAGATGAAAGTTACCCTATGTCCTTCTCCGTACCCCAGAACGTGTAGGCAAAATTTCATGAAGATTAATTCATTAGCCGAAGTGTGAAAGCATAACAAACTCAGTTTCGCATTTATAATATTAGTAAGGACTTAAATGGCGCGGTCTTAAAGAGGAGCCCTGTTATTCTTAAAATAGTTAAAGCTTACTATAAGCGAAAGTAAGTTTTGTCTCTATTGCACTTTACAAAATTTGGCATTGACAGAACGAGATAAAACACACTTTAGCTTAAAGTATGCCTATTGTAATATTAACAATATGCATTTATCGAAAACTTTTTAACTTTCTGTGTATTCTTTATTTGTAACTCTGTCCCAAATGTTTTCACGTGCGACATAGTCTATTCCATTCACTGTTCTAGGTAAGGGCACGTGCACACAAAATGCTAAGCGGCACCGTATTTGAAGTCTAGATTTTCGCCACACATCGCGCGGTCTAGACTTGAAAGTAGCCTTTCTCCTTTTAATATTCATGTGCTAATAACAACTTATGCGATTAAAATTTAACATTTACAGTTGTGAAACAATGGTTTTATATTCTTGTAACTGTTTTAGTCATGTTCTTTATTGGTTTATCGTAATAAACTCTCCGTTTGTTATGTAAGCATAGCATTCAATGTGGAATATTAATAAGGATAATAGGCACGTTTGATCGCTATATACTCTATAGTTCTAAACTATTTTAGCGTAAATATGTACCATTACCATAAATATGTACCATACCATTCTAAGGGAATGTTTTGAAGCAAGTGGTTTCTGTCACTGATCTTATGTAGTAAATTACCTGGTCTACCTTTTCCCCTTTTGTCAAACTTTACGAGCAGAAGTGAAAATATTTTTACAAAGCTATGCACGGCATAGCATCGCATAGCTACCAATCTGTGGATCACAATCAACACGTTTCGTTGAGTCATAACTTATTTCGGGTATTGAAATTCTCAGTAAAGACTCATTTGGTCAAAGTTTGCGTGATTGTATTTGACTAAAGATTATCTGATGGATAATGGGTTAATATTTTTGTATGTTGACGCCACTTATTTGCATGCAGACTAAATATTTTATTAGGGGACGCGGACGTGTTAAGAATTCATAATTTACGAGTACCTTTATTGCAAAACTCTCGTTGGGGTTTTATTTTTTGAAATGTGTCACCAAAAATAGTGCTATGGTTTCATCAATCATTCCTATTGAAACATTTAAAAGTTAAAACTAACTTAAAATTGATCTCCTTTATGACATCATCTTCAAGCAAGCATAATATAAACTCAATATTTCGTCTCCTATTGCCAATTGAGGTTTTTTTTTTATCCCCAGAGAGTTACTCCACTCCCCACTCTTATTACAATAGGTTACAATATTAGAAAAATATGGTACAATGTTGTAATGTAGTCTTAATTGGCAATTGAGGGTTAACATTTGGGAAAAACACATCCTATTTCATGCTTTGAATCTTTACTATATATACAATATACCCAATTTCATCAAAATCGGTAAAGGTTTGGTCGTGAAAATGTAACAAATGGCAATTGACGTATTTTTGATTGTCATTAATTTGTCATTTCTGATTTGAAAACACCATTAATCTTCTCAAACCAATAAATAATATTCAATGAATATGTCAAGTCATAAGGACCAATCTTCAGTGTATTTCCCATGAAAGGATAAAGGATGATTATGATAATGTCAGAATCGATGTTAGCATATGAATCGAGTCGGCGAACCGAGACGGTCCCGATCGATTGTGGACCGTAATCGATACAAATTACGCTAATTTGGGTATCGGTGGCCACTTAACATTGTATCGATTTTATAGCTCTGCCCGTATGAGATGGAAGGAAACCTATTAAGTGTGTAATATACCCGTTACGCTCGTGACTTCAAATTATTCATTACTTTTCTATAAAGAAAATAGTTTTTTTATTATAAAAAATACGTTATTGACACAAGCTTTTACTGTCTTGTCAGAGAGATCTTATTGCATACAATGCATGGCAAAATACATCTGAGTGTAGACTGTTGAGAAGTTCTCTCGTCGGGAGTCGTCCCTGCATGCCCAATGCTTATCATAATGCATAAACTAAACTTGTGTACAAAATTTCACCGCTACAAATATCGCCGAACTGAGGCAGCTGATGACGATTCGAACGCACGAACCGAATATTGAGTGATATACATAGAGAGACAGTATTTTATTAACCGTAGTGAAAAACCAGCAATGTATACAGAATCATGCCAAATTTCATTATAATCGGTCTAGCGGATTAGCTGTGAAAGTGGAATAATACACACACAGAATTTCACATTTATAATACTTATTAGTAGGTATGCATTGATCTGTTGAACTACAAATTAACAGTAAGTTTTTTGACGTGACAACGTCTTAAATTAGGTTGCGGCTGGGAGTCACTTATGAAAAAGTGTAACGCCCGGTAACGTTACGATGAGTCACCGAACGAGAGAGAGGCCCGCCGAATGCCTTGCGTCTCTCTCCCACTCAACTATGATCGGTCTGCCGCGCGCGTAAAAAGACGTTGTCACGTAAAATCTTCGCCCGTAAAACCGACTTTACAGGCAACCATTTTTAGATCATGGATTTAGTAACTTCGTACCTACTAATTCCATGGTGTAGATAGACCATAAAAGCTAGATGATTTTCGATTATTTTTTGCTTGTCAAACACACAAAGGGCTTTTAGTTTAGTCATTCATTAAATTCAGATACAATTCAACATTTTTACTATTTCACGAACCGCAACGTTGATAACAAAACAATATCTAAACAAAACTACGTATAAATATTTATTCTATTAAACAGTCGGAAGTGAATCATAAATCTTTGGCAACAAAAAAGACCTGGGTTCGAATCCCGCGACAAAAACTATGATAAAACATAGAGGTACATAGAGAGACCAAGCTATATCATATCATACACGAAATAAAAATGTGATATTTAATTGAAATATTGTGATAGTAAATCTTTGTGAAGTTATAAGATTGTTTACGTATAAAACATTTAAATTTGATTGGTAGACCATCTGATCAAGCTCAACGGTGTTATTAAAGATATTAATACAAAATAAAATAAGTATAATGTAAGTATAACATAACCTATATACTTGCGGTTGTGAATCTCATTTGGCTGGAAGGAGTAATTTTCTTTTACTTTTGTTTCGATATATATATATATATATATATATATATAACTTGCATCCAATCTCTCTATCCACGTGTAGTTTCAAAAATAGTTTTCCATTTCAAATCAAATTTTCTCAGATTTGAGTTTATTTCAAATTTACTTTTTTTGCTGTGCATAAATCTTAGTCTCTCACTTCTACTCTGCGACAGAGCCTAACGGGCGTTGTCACACACGTCAATTATATTGACTGTTTCCTGCGAATGACGTCAATTTTGTTTAACCGACTGCACAGAATTAATTTGTTGCATGATTTAGAATGTAGAACACGAGCATTTTCTAGTAAACCATTATGTATGATACAAGAAGTCTGTCCTTACTTCGCTCGAGTAAAACCATAATAAAAAAGTTGCCTGTTGTCATGTCACTCCAGAAGGTTTCGTCTATCTCTGTGGCAAATTTTATCAAAATCGGCCCAATAGTTTTTGAAGTTTAATTTATTCATTACGAACAAAAATACAAATCTTTTCTCTTTTGCAACATTAGTATTGATTTTGTAAAGTTTGTACGTTGTAGTAACGTTGTGTAGCTGTAACGAATGACAAATTTATTGAAATGTGATCTTTCATTCTTTCTTTTTGTCGTCGCTTCAGTTTCAAAGACATTGATTTTAAAAAATATATCGCACTCCAGCTATTGTCTTCTCAATGTAAAGTCTGCCTACGGTGGACGATTTAAAGCACATATTTCAATGAACGTCAAGCCTTGTCGGGGGGGAGCGGTGTGGTAGAAGTGAGCTATCACCTGAAGCGACCTAAAACGAACTTACAATCGCATTTATACCTAATATAAATTTAAATTTAGCACAAATTGGCAATGCTGCCAGCCTTTTGGGCATGTTACCGCAGGGCATTACCCTTGATGGGATTAATTGTTTTTGTTTTGATTTTGTTTTTTTTTTTTTTTAGTTTAATTTAGCTTTAGTTTGGGATTTTAATGATTATGTCGTAAATTTTGTATTTCTCACAACGAAGCTGTAGAATAGTGGTATGTATATAGGTCAATATTCCAGCTTTCACTGGTAAACAAAGGTAGAAATCGATAGTTTAACTAGCTAACAAGATAAGCAACTTCCAAATTACACGTGCCTTAAGTGCACATGAGTGAGTACTCTAGACAGAGCTAAGAATAGTAATATTCAAAAGCTTTGCGTCATTAAAAAAATGCTGCAGTGGAGTTAGGATTTGCGCTTTGTAAGTATTATCTACCTAGTTTTATGTATGATAAATCTATAAATGCTATATATAGATATACATAGTACTAGCGTTCCGTCCCGGCTTCGCTCGGGTAAAACCGTAATAAATTATAAACATTCCTCGCAGAAATCACACTAGTTGTTGGTGAAAATCGTATAACATCCATCTGGTAGTTTTTGAGTTTATCGTGTTCATACTGACAGACAGACGCGACAGAGGAACTTTTTAAATACAGTCATACAACCTTCTTATATAAGCCATTTGAATGAATATTTCGACGACCTCGGTGGCGAAGTGGTAAAGTGCTTGCCTCTGAACCGAGAGGTCCCGGGTTCGATCCCCGGTCGGGTCATGATGGAAAATGATCTTTTTCTGATTGGCCCGGGTCTTGGATGTTTATCTATATATGTATTTGTTATAAAATATAGTATCGTTGAGTTAGTATCCCGTAACACAAGTCTCGAACTTACTTTGGGGCTAGCTCAATCGGTGTGATTTGTCCTAATAGATTTATTTTTTTTTTTTTTTTTATTATATTTAAAAGTGCTACTATACATAGGCTGCTATTTATGTATCCGGAATAACAAAATTAAACAAACATATATTATTACATATGGTTTTATTGTTTCTCGAAGTATTCTCCGCGATGATCTATGCACTTCTGCATACGATGAAACCAATTTTCAAAGCACTTTTTCCATTCTGATTGAGGTATGTCCAAAACGTGTGTTTTGAACGCATCAACGGCCTCTTCGCGGCTCGAAAAACGTTGACCACGTAATTTATTTTTAATGTTTGGAAATAAATAAAAATCATTGGGTGCCAGGTCGGGGCTGTACGGCGGATGACCCGTCAATTCAATCTTTTGACCCTCCAAAAAATTATTTGTTTCAGCCGACTTGTGGCAGCTAGCATTGTCGTGATGAAGTATGATTCTGCGTTGTGGGTTGTTCTTTCGTATTTTTTCAAAGACTTCTGGCAAACAAATGGTGGTGTACCATTCAGAATTAACCGTCCTACTATTCTCTAGTGGCACTGTAGCTACATGTCCGTTGATACCAAAAAAACAAGCGACCATTTGCTTTAAAGTGCTTCTCGCACGAACAACTTTTGTTGGATTCGGTTCATCTTGAAAGACCCACACCGTTGACTGCTGTTTAGTTTCAGGGTCATAAGCATAGATCCAGGTTTCGTCACCTGTGTAGATATTATAAACAGCTTTTGACGTGCCACGGTTGTATTTTTTTATCATTTTCTTACACCAGTCGACACGAGCCTGTTTTTGATCTACGCTCAAGTTGTGCGGAATCCAACGCGAACAAATTTTTTTAACAATTAAATGTTCGTGTAATATCGCGTGTATACTCGTCATACTAATGCCCAGAGACGCCTCTATCTCGCGGTATGTAACATGACGATCTTGCATTACTAATTGTCGCACAGCATCAATATTTTGTTGTACCACTACCGATTTAGGACGACCCTCCTTAATTTCATCCGTGAGCATAGACCGTCCACGTTGAAATTCCTTAAACCAATAATACACAGTGGTTTTCGATGGTGCTTCATCTCCAAAAGTTAAAATCAGTTGTTCGATGCACTGTTTTTGAGTTAATCCACGCCGAAAATCATAATAAATCATCGCGCGAAAATGTTCACGAGTTAAATCCATGGCAATGAAGACAAGCTATTTTCAAAATTGACGCCAATTGAAAAAAACAAATGACAGGGACATGAAAAATATTTATTCTCTAGCCGAAGAGTTCTATTTTCAAATGTTGTAATTACTTTTTAAATATTCTAGAATTATTGGCCAGTTCCGGATACATAAATAGCAGCCCTCGTATAGCCTACTAGATGTTGCCCGGGGTTTCGCTCCCGTAGGAATTTTTAAGATAAAATGTAGACTATAGCAATATTGGATAATGTACCTTACTAATGGTGAAAGAATTTTTGAAATCGGTTCGGTAGTCGGAGATTACCCGCCTCAAACATACAAACTCACAAACCCTTATCTCTATATAATAATAGTAGTATAGATATTATAGAATGGAATAATATTTACTTTTCCTTCAATATTTGTAAAAAAAATTTCAAGCTGTGATGTCGATAAACACCCACTCACGATCACAGGTGTTAACTCGATTAAACCGGCTAATCGATGGTTTTGGCAACGTTCGCTTTCATCGCCTCACCATAATCATCTGTGTACTAGATTAACTTCAATTCACTCTCTCTATACTAAGCGTGCTCCCGTTTACATTCTCGGTTGTGACGCCACGAGCTCAGAGACTCGTTATTCATAAAAATGATATTTTTAACCTAAAAATACGTTTTGTCATTATCGCACTTTACAATATTAGAATTTGACAGAAAGAGACAATAAATAATTAAAGCATGCTTCAACTGTTTTATGATAAATATCTGTTACATTTATCTGTAACATCTCAAGTCTTGTAATTGTTTTATTTTTTCAAAATCAATCATTACATTAGTTTCGTAATTATTCGTATGATTAATGAAGACGATATAAGTAGAAATAAGTAAAAGTAAACTAAGAAAAACTTGTGAAAACCCAGTGAACGTACAAGATTACTTAAAACAGTTTTTAAGTTTTGCGTATTGAGTGTTCAGCCAACTAATGCAATATTCTCGTATTCGTAAGTGAAGTTAACAACATTTATTATAATCACAAATGTGTTTTCAGTTCAAAAACCTCAAAGTTAACTACTCCCTAAGTCACAAAAGTGAAATTAACACTTTTACGAAAGAAGTGGCGTGTCTATAGTCTATTCATTAAATTGAATGGGTCTATTGAAAAGTGCTTTGTCTAAATTACCAGATTTTGTTCGTCGCTTCAAGTGGGTGGTAGGAATATTGTATACTCCATTCTTTCGTTGTTAAAAAAAATAAAAACCGTGATATTATTCCATTTCTCGAAAGTACACAAACTAAAATAGATAGAAAATACCTATATACAATTAAAGTCAATTCAGAGTAAAAATTTGTCTGAGAAATATAATAACAACATTCAATATAAAAATAAAATAAAAAATCAAAATTGTTACATCTGTAGATAGATTAGATTTTTGAGCTGAACTTTCCTTTAAATTTCAGTTTATTTATGTACTTAATTATATTTATTTAATTTGCCAATAAATAGTATTTAATTTAATAGTCGAGTTTGTCTCAAAGTTTCAAAGTCCAAATGACATCGTTAGGTTTTGTATGGAATAATGATTTTTTTTATTTTTCTTCCTTTCATCAGCACTTGATCACAATCATAATATGTTTCAGTATATATTTTAACCATGTACTTTATTGTGTACTTACATTGTTATATTACTGATAAAAAATTATACATAAATTTATATTTAAAAAATGGTAAGCCCTTCTGGCATAATAGGGACCAACACTGTTTGAATGAGTTTCTTTCGGCATTTCTTCTCAGCAGTTAGTAGCTTTGGTAAACATCATTTAATTTAGAATATGACGTGAAAAAGTGCCTGTGAAGGCCTAATTTCTGAATAAATGATTTGATTTTGATTTTGAATCATTTCTGAGATAGGTAATAATAAATATAAGTAAAACTAATTTACGAAACTGCGTCAAAATTTTTCCATAGCGAGGTTACATAACTTGAAGCTACGTGTGATGAATAGTTAAATACTTTAGATTTTCAAAGAGTAAATTGTATGAGTGGTCCAAAAATACCTCTGTATGGCTGTTAGCTGTAGCTCAATGTTACTAATCTATGGTAATAACTTAGTGGCGTAACTACTGTTAAGTGTACGTGCTAGAGATCCCTAGCTCGGGGGGCTGTCGAACCCTGACCGGGGCGGGGCGCAGTGGCGACCTTTCATTTCGCTATACACTAATCATTTCAATTCAAAAAATGTGTTAACTTACTTGGGGTAAAGCCCCAGATTTCATAGTCCAGACGTTACAAAAAAACTAGGCATTAAATTGGATCTGACAAAAAAGGAGGGGTTAAATATTTTTTGCCCCAGGGCATTTGGTGACTAGGTATGCCACTATGACTCATAGACAAGGCCGAGAGTGATTTAGATGACGTTTTCAATTACATGCGCGTGATTGATTTATTTGCTTTATGGTCGATAAAGATCATCGATGACTATGAGTGGATATTCTTGCTTAAATCAGAATTTATAGCCAAACCAGGGGCTGTCTTCGTGATAGTCATTAATTTTTGGGCGTAACTTCCTCTTAGATTTTTTAATAGCCTATTTTACCACCTATTTTAATAGCTTCAAATCCTGAATAGGCCATACAAAGGTGCTATGCGATTCCACTTAGCCTCTTTGTATGTATGGTCACTTTGGTACATTTACAATTAAGTTTAGATTTTCCTGTCAGTTATGGTCCTAAAAAAATTAAAAGATACGGACAAACTGATAATGGCGGACTTATACCAAAAAGGGAAATATCCACTAAACCGAGAGGTTCGACCCCGTCGGGTCATGATGGAAAACGATCTTTTTCTGATTGGCCCTGGTCTTGGATGTTTATCTATATATGTATTTGTTATAAAATATGGTATCGTTGAGTTAGTATCCCATAACACAAGTCTCGAACTTGTTTTGGGGCTAGCTCAATCTGTGTAGTTTGTCCTAATATATTTATTTATTTATATTATTTATTATTTAATTATAAATTCCAAAATTTTTTTATTAAATCAATGTTGAAATACAGAAAAGATTTGCGGCGTTACGCGTCAACTTTGAATTGGACCTACGCGAAATTAGGACAAAATGGCGCTCTTTGCGTTTTCCTGCGCAGGTCAAAGTTAACGTCAAAGTTGACTGGTACAACCCACTCTTACTGAACGCTCGTCACGTGTCTAGTCTACCAAGAATGTAACTTGTAAAATGTACCAGTATAATACAAATAGAAAACCACAGATACATTACATGTAAACATACGGACAGACTTGAACTTAATGGAGCTTATTGAAGCAATCGGTTCCGCGTTCCAAGTTAATATAAAGGGGAGTGCACACTATACATTTTGCTATTTATTTAAGGCGCTATAAGTTACACACTAGCGCCAACATCGCATTTTTATCAATTTCTTTTATTTCTTAACGAAAATTAAAACAATATCGTAACAGATTTATACCACAGTAGATAAATAATTTTAGTAAAAAGTCAAGGACGATATGCATGCCAATAGTTCGGACTATTGGCTGCAACAACGGCTGCTAACGACCGTGCGAAGTGGACCGTGACCGTGGGCTCCGACGCTCAACGGCTGCGGAAGAAACCGAGAACACGCTCAGATAAGATGATAGATGTCATGAGCCAGCCACGTTGATCTAATATGACTAAGGGTTAAACTTGGAAATACAGAGCGTCTCTTACTTATACGAGCGGTTTTGACAAATTGAAACAACATCAAGCCAGTATACCTACTTTTTGGGTTCGTTTTTTATAACAGTTATTTATTTGTAGACATACAGTACATAGGAAAGTAAGGACAAAGGTATTATTTATTTCAAATAAAATTTCGAAATGTGTAAATCTAACTTGAAAAAATATCTTGAAAAATAATGCCTAAAATCCTAACTAATATTCAAAATGCGTAAATTTGTGTGTTTGCTCTATCTACTCAATCAATCTTTTTGAAATTTTGTATACATGTAGTTTGACAGTTCATTCACAAGACATGTCATTGGTGTGTATGTGCCTTAACATCATTATTAATGCGTCGAATCCAAGTGGACAACGAAGTAACATTACTCATTGACACTGAACGGTATATTATAGTTTGATTCCCGATCGCGAGGGTCATTGTCGGTGAATTGGGGCCGACATTGAACAGTGGTCAACTTTTGGAAATAACTAGCTATTGAGCGCTGTTACACGGGGACAGTGGGAAATTTTCGTGGCGAGAGGTATGTCCTTGTCCGCACTTCAAACTACAGGTATGCAAAATTTCAAGAAGATTGGTTGAGTATATAGACCGCGAAGAGGTAACTAACAAACAAACTTACTTTCGCATTTATAATATTAGTTAGGAAGTTAGGATTAAGATGTAGTGCAAAATAAATTTAAATTTTATCATATCGATGAAATGTTTACCATCGTTCAAATACTGCATTTGATAAAACAGAATCGTCGAAGTAACACAAAATGCCACAAATTATTCAGAATTCACCCTCCACCCTGTCTAAATCACCCCAATCCATTACCTACCATGGATTGTATGGTCAATATTTATTTCTATAGAAAGTCTAATTGACCCGCCCATATTGACGGGTCACGTGCCAACTCAAAAACTTCAATTAATTTGACCCCTATTGCTAAAGCTATACCGATTGTTTGTAAAAATCATGATAAGTTGGGAAATTGCGGCGAAATTAAAACTGAAGTTCAAGCAATTAACGCTTTTATGACTATAAACACACAGATGTTAAAATCTTTTGCCTTTAAAGATACATTTTGGTAAATATAATTGTACCTAAAACTGACCAAATCCAAACTTGCCCTCATCAAAATTTTCAACCTTTCTTTATTCAACAAATCATTCGTATAAATAAAAAAAACATACATATTATAAGTTAAGGTAATGAAGTACTATGTCAGTTAAAAAGTGAACCTTCCATATTACATAAAAATTTTTTTTAGACGGACTAATGCTGGTGAAGTAGAACTGGCAATAAACACAAGCAATGAGCATTTAATACGTCTATGGATATGTGATAATTTTTTAAAAGTCCATACTCACGTTTTACTAAATTTTGTTAATTAGAAATACACGTAAATGTACCTGTAACAATAAATGTATTTAATTAGTAACTAACACAGATATATTTTTATAACATTTTTCAAACTAATTACTGGTCTAGAAGCGAACGAAAAACATAAACAACGAACGGGCTTCACCCGCGTTTTTTTTTTCTCTGCGAAAACAAAACAGATACGATTTTCATACAAACTTTCACACCCACTTTTCACATTGGCATTTGGGGATTGATTTTTGAAGAAAAATAATGGTGACCTATGTGTAAACGCGCAAGTATCTGAATTTTTTTTTTTTTTTGTAATGTGATTCACACTGAGCTTGATAAATAATAGTTATAAAACAGACACGAAATGCAATAGCACAATGAAGAATCTCGTCTAGGCAATAATTAACGCTTTACAATTCATTCAAAAAAGTCGCCGATGACCAATATCCTAGTGGCCGTTTGACCAAATAAAATGGCGGCTACGATGACGTAACGACGACCAATTGGTCGCAATTAAACAAAATGTTCCGCATTGTGTGTGAGAACCTTCGGGTGTAAAATGGTATCAAAAACTCGGGTGTAAAATTGTATCAAAATCTATGAGTCAGAATTGGAAAAAGAGAAAAACACGTTTTTTACAAAACTGTCATTTTAGACACATGCTTTAACTGTTGTCAGAGAAAGATCTTGTTGCATTAAGTAAACCATTGAGGAGTTCCTTCGTCGGGAGCCGTCGTGCTTATTATAATAATGCATTGTCAGCCAAACTACACGTGTAAAAATTCAGCTCAATCGGTTGAAGATGTCTGTTTCAAAAATGAGTTACAAAATTCCACTCGAAAATATTAGATACATACATTGCAAGTTAAATAAAGACAGAATAGTATATATCTAGTTATTTATAAAACTATCTACAAAACATATAGGTCGTTTCGCCCACAATTTCGCCTGATATAAGATTATCTGTTTCTGAGAAATGCTGTCAGTGACAAATAAACAGTCCTATACCGGATGCAGACCACCGTATATTGTGGACACACTTTGATATTTGAGACGCAAATTAATAATTTTATCATGTGAATCGTTAGGCTATTTGAGACATGTGTTTAGTAATAAGTTTCTCTAGTAGCGGTTCGTAGAATTTCAAAAAAATATTTTTGGTTGTAAATTTTTGTACGATTGCTTATAACAAAAGGAAAATTAGTATGATCGATAGAAATATATTACGTATTCGATTGATGAAAGTAATTGAGAAGCATCGCTTTCCCCCAAAATAAGATGTCACTGGCAATTTGGACCCCCATCGCAATTTATTGGGAGTTAGCATTGCAAATCAGAGAGGGGATACGGGTTCACTAAATAAATAATATTTGTGCAAAATATACCGATTCATTACAACCGATATCATCCATTCAGCTGCAAACTGGTTGGAAAATAATTTTGAATTTATATTAATTTTTTTTTGTTCTGCTGTGACGCAAGTTTTCCTGTGTGACATTGACATTTGTATGTTTTCACTATTTTAACGCTGTCAAATTTATTTTCATTTCTTTTCTTCTTTGTGGCAATCAAACTTCTTCAATAGAGCTTATTTTTGCCAGTGTCGCTGTCAAATTCAAAACTGGTTTTTCATTTACTAAGTATTCGAGTCGTGTTTTGTTTTTTTTTACATCAAGGATCAAAGACCAAACTCCTGGCGTCTACTGGCACCTAATTTAAACAAAACGCCGTCAACTAAACAATAATATAATATCTCATAAACATCTCATACTTTTCCCACGCACCACCACACATATTTGCCCTCTCTTTCATTCCCTAATGAAACGAAAGAGACAGATATGCCAATAAGTGCGGTAGCATGCGGAGTCATTCATACTCATTTAGGAAGTTCAACTCGTTTTTACCATGCGGGTCGTTTGAATATTTCTAATTAGTTTTTGGGACCGAAAGATACGAATAAACAAACTGACGGTTTTATGGTTTAACTTAACTTGTATGCGTCAGATGACAATTTAGCCTTATTGTTAACTTAACATCACAAGTATTGATGGATTTTATCACGTTTGAAAACTACATTAAAGTATGTAAGTACGACATATTTGATTTTTGTATATTCAAAAATATGTTGCATTTGAATTCAACGTGACACATATTTTGTGAGGTTCTTTTCAGCTTAACTGATTTTATGAGCTTGAATCCTGCTTTGCAACTTTATCTTACCAAAACACCCTGCTAATCTACAACTTTCTAGGTTATGTCGTTAGACAATGCCAGCACTAGAATACCTACGAACTAGTTGGGACTATGGATGTGAATAAAACAATAAAATAAAATAAAACACGTCAAATTGAAGCAACTCTTATCCAATCCTGCATGCTTTAAACCTTTATATGAATTTGTAACAAATACTTTTATGGAAATTTGATTGGACTTAAAACAAAAATATTTATATTTTTGGTTATGTTTTATTTGGATTTATTACTAAAGACTAGGCCTTTTAGGCCTCAATTTTTGATGTACACTACAGACTTGGCTTATGCCTTCTTCTTCAGTGGATATTAGCCACTCTTATTTATATATAAATATTCAATACAAAAGACTTGGCTGTATGGGCTAGTACTCTTTGCCTCCTCAATAAAACGAGGGAATAAACCAAAAAAAAAAAATGAAAAGAAACAGTTTGCCATGTCAAAACATAAGGCCTTTCTCTTTACTCAAAGCATCTTTTAAAGCGTAATTTTCATACTATTTCTTTCCTTTTCTAAGCAAGAGACACAAATAATCATCGAATACAGCCGATAGTGTATCTAGAATGCGACGTTTTAGCGATGTAGCAATAAAAATAGTGATAGAACCCCCGGCGATTGGTTAGTAACGATGGCTCCCTCATACAGTGGCATGCACCTTAAGTTAAGGTAATAGCAGTGAATTTGCAATGCGTTTAAGTTGGTAAAACGGTGTCGACTGTACAAGGGAGCGGTGAAGCGAGGAATGTGCGGTGTATTTGAGTTATTTTAAGATGTCATGTATTCGGGGAGCAAAGTAGTTGAATTATTTCGACTTTGTCACAGATAAATAGCCACCAATAATGTTGAACTATCAACGACAAATCGGCCACGTTGTCGTCGATCCACTTGTTTTCTTTCTGTAAAGCATTCTGACAAAGTCTGTAAGCCTGGCGACCAAAATTGATAACTTTTAAATATCATTATGAAATTGATGTCTTGTTAAATTTATTCAACAGCAGCGACGCCCCCATCTGGCCACACAAGTTTGCCAATCTGAAAACCTACCATGAAACATACAAACATGTAACAAGTTACTAACATCCCCATGCTATCTCTTTTTCCATATTGTGTACGCATCGTGTAAAAAAGAGCGCGAACGTGTGGACGCAATTATTTGTTATGTGTTTTATGTAGCACCCTTTACCTAGTTGCTAAGATATAAACACAATATTAATCATTCATCTAATAGGTAGTCATATCACTCGACATGTCAAGTAGGCAGTAGGCACTTATCACTTCAGCACATTGTCAATGCAAAACAAAACATAGTGGAGCTACTTAAAATGTCGACTCGACACCTTTGATGGGAACGTTATTTTAACTATTCCATCTCACGCACTTTGCTACCTATGATGTGGATTTAAATATAGCTTAACAATGTGTGACGACAAATGTATTCAAGTATAAATATATACAAGTAGTTTGTAGCTTTAACTTGTTATTTAGTTTTACAATTTTAATCTTTTTTTTTTAATAAATATATAGGGACAAATCACATAGATTAATTTAGCCCCAAAGTAAGTTCGAAACTTGTGTTATGGGATACTAAACCAACGATACTATATTATATAACATATACATACATTATATAGATAAACATCCAAGATCGAGGTCAATCTGAAAAAGATCATTTTCCAAGTTTCCGGGGATCGAACCCGGGACCTCCAGTCTAGCAGTCCGGCGTGATGACCATTAGGTCACGGAGGTCGTCAATCTGTCCAGAATAAAACACAGAATAAGCCAGCTTTCTCTTCTCCTGCCCTGGGGCCCGATTCTCACGCAATCGAAGTTTACTTTATCAGTTTTCTCAATTTTTTTCTCTAAGGCTAGCACCGTTTCTGGATTTATAAAAAATAATTGCCACAAAATTTCGGGCGAACGTATCGATGGAACTTTTTCGTATGTAAATTTGCTCAAAACCATCGAAAAAATTGAAGTAAATTGATCGAGTGAACTTTCATTGCAAGCTTGCGCTAAACCGCTGGACCGATTTTCATAAAATATGGTATGCATATAATTAAAGATTTAAAAAAAAAGCAACTTTTTTTTCAACCCCCAAATGACTATAATGGGGGGTGAAAGTTTGTATGAAAACCATGCCCGTTCCGCTTTTGCAGTGAAATTCACGCGGTTTACTATAATTATAAAACAATAATTTTCTTCTCATAGTCGAATACACTGGAATTTAAGTAATAAGTCTCTCTCTCTCTCTCTCTCTCATCTCTGTATGATCCCAATTGCGTTCGGGGTTGTGAAGCCGCGAAGCCCGGGGTTAGCGTAAAAATGCCTTAAAATGTTGAAGACTCAACTTTGATTTTACAACCAGTCGCCTGCCTGACGTATAACATTCTCTCTGAAGCTAAAAGGTACAATCTAAACATCTAAATCTGCTAACGGTACAATATCAAGTCAACTAGATTCCCTACACGATCCGCGGCCGCTATACAATGCTAATGCAATGGCGTCGTGGAATGATCACATCAGGAGACGCTTAGGAAGTTAATCACAATCGAAAGCCAGCCTTCGATTAGGCAATTTGTATCTTGAGTTAGTGCCGCTTAAACATTTTATTATACAAGCTAGAAGAAATTATATCTTTTAAGAGAGAAAATACGTGGTAGGAATGGAATTTGATCTTCATACCAAAAGACAAAAGACAGACACACGGATAACGAAATGATCCTATATATTATATTGGTATATTAACATCTATTTATTGTTCGACGTATGATGGATTTCATAAGCCAAACCTATAGTATTCAGGTGTACACTAAAATTACAGATTCAGAATAGACTTTGTGCTGTTCTCGTGGAAATTTCAGAATGAAAAAATGTAATTCTATTCTAAATCTACTAGTCGTCCAGAATGAATGCTTTCCAATTGGATGCTTAAGACCGAGCGGAGAGGAGAAGAAAATATGGAAAGCGGACTCCAACGCTTTACAGCTGAGGAAATAACAGAGTAATCTCCCAGTTGAGTGAGAATTGAGCCCGCCCTTATTAAAGTCGATCAAATCAAATTGCAACGTGAAATCGCCGGGTCTTAATTAAACCAATCAGAATTAATGAATGCACAGCCCCACTTTCATTGGGTCAAAAATATCCGATTCCAAAGTGAAATTCTGCTTGCTAATAAACAATTTCATTACAGATAATAAAACTCGAGCAAATGTCATCTCGGTTTCAATAAACGAACAATGATACGCTGAAATTTGCATTGAACTTGTGTATATTGCGCTTCAGTGTTTTATCTGTGTTACTAGCGACCCGTCCCGGCTTCGCTCGGGTTAAACCATATTAAATTATACACCTAAACATTTAATCTATTATACACACTATCTATTTAAAAAACCCTTATCTAAATCCGTTGCATATTTTGAAAGATACAAATACATAGGAACGGACAAACAGCGGGAAGCGAATATTCTGGCAATCAGATCAAAAACAAATAGTCTTCCAAATCGGAAGCAAAAAGACGTCTTCTCATGTTTCCCGTACCAAAAAAAAAAACGAAAATAAATTGCTCAATCTAAAAAGGGTTTAAGTACCTATAGTTTATTTACAAGATAATGTGGAATATGCAATAAAAATAGTGAATGCAGCGTAAAATGAGGTTGTCACTCCGCACCTAATAAGTAGGCTCATTGAGACGGTAAAAAGTTGTAAAAACTGCGCACGAGTGGAGCCGGTTTGGGGCCCAAGTGATGGGAGTTGATTTTTCAATAGGTACATGTAAATTTTTTTCCAAGCCCATTTTGTGTCCCACTGCTGGGCAAAGGTCTAATCCCATTAATATTATAAAGGCAAAAGTTTGTATGTTTGTTATTTCTTCACGTTCAAACGGCTGGGCCTATTTTTATGAAATTTGTTAATGAGGAAGCTGATGATACCTTGGATTATTTTTATTTATTATTATTATTGGGTACTTTTGATCATGAAAGTGCGCATGAAACTATTTATATATGGTAGGTATTTTACAAAAATGTCGCTCTCGCTTCCGCTCATGCCTTACACATCTGTCTTATCTATTCCCATTCATTCATGCTTTGACAGCTTCGTACTCCATCACATCCTGACATTATATTTTTCACACGTCAACGCACGTCAAATTAATATTTATAATCCTGATTGTAATAATATGGGGTTCAACTTGAAAATATAAAGATGAATGTGGCTTTAGCCGTGCCACACACCTGGTTTAAACAGAATTTTACGATTAATCAGAGAAAGTAACGTATTGAATTTATAATATACTAGATGTTGCCCGGGATTTCAAATTCCGGGGAAATTTAGAGATAAAAAAATATAGCCTATAACAATCTCGGATAATGTACCTTACTAATGGTGAAAGAATTTTTGAAATCGATTCGGTAGTTTCGGAGATTACCCGCCTCGAACATACAAACTCACAAACGCCTACCGCTCTATAATAATAGAATAGATATAACTTATTGAGCCTTTACTCGAAATGGTTAGAATTACACATTAGTAAATTTATTGTAACTAAGTGAACTATTATTATAGTTCTAAGTACGTACGTAGTAGTATATATATTATAATCAGTAATATATATATTATAATCAGCACTCGGATCACAATCATAACCTGTTTTGATATACCTTTTGACTATGTACATTATGTACTTTTATATATTATTAGAAAGAAAAAAAACATTGTAAGAAACAATAATGGTAAGCCGATCTGGCATGATAGGGACCAACACTGTTCAAATGAGTTTATTTCGGCATTTCTTCTCAGCAGTGGTCGTTCCGAAATGCCAGTAGTTTGTAGCTTGTGAGAAATAACTATAAATATTGACGAGAAAAAGTGCCTGTGAAGGTCTAATTTCTGAATAAATGATTTGAATTTGAATTTGAATAGTAGTAAGTACTATTATAGTTATTATTTTTATTAGAAGAGTACCTACTACTCTCTAATGAAAATACTGTACGTCGGCGTAAGACGAGATGAATTAATTTTGCCGAACTGGCCGCTGGTCTCGATAGCTCAGTGGTCAAGAGCACTGTTCCGGATGGTAGCAGCGCGTGTTAAATTTCCGATCGATACCAGAATTTTTTCATGTCATTATTATTTTCCAAAATAAGTTTATAAGCATGTCTGACATGTGTAACAAATCCATTTAAGTGAAGTATTATTATTCAAGAATCTCCGAGCTACGGTTAAAAGAACCCCATAATCAGAACTAAGTATAGCGAAAGATGATAGGCAATCCGTAATAAGAAAAGTATGATCCAATACACTATAGTTATATTATTTGCCACCCCATAAACTAAGTCGAGGGTTGGAATTAGATACAATGTTTTAAGTCAGGGTTGCCACATCAAAATATTTAAGAAAAATATCCGTTTTTGAATCCGTTATAGTGCAAAATTGAAACGTATATAAATTTCGATTTAGTCCAAAACTCTATAACATACTCGGCTTATTGTTGCTTCGGATGTAGGTATAAACTATTACAATTAATCAAAATTGATCTACTTGCACTGTCGTCTACTCATACATTTACACACATCGAATGATAATAAATCTGAAAATATATAATTTCCATTGATAATAATATTACATGATTTAAATACACATTATTATGTTATATAATTTATCAAACTACGAGAATGCTTTTAACATGAAGTTAGCCATTTGTTTATAAGTATGATTTGACATGGCAACCCTACTGCAGTCGCTGACTCAGCTCTGAGAAATGCGTGGAGAATGCATTCCGAGCCACGATTTATGTGGCTATGGTATCTGTGACTGTGGCTATGCAAACCCAATGCTAATGTAGCCTGTAGCATGGGGAGTTCCGGGGCTTTGTGGGAAATGAGTTAGGATAGAATAAGTTTGAAAACTGAATGAATGAACTCTTTACACTACTGTGTAAAGACACTATAATAATTAAAAAACAGAAATATAACTAAATAAACAATTGGCTAATCTCCAGCTTTTCGAATTAGCAGGCCTACTATCAACTTTTACAGTACGATTCCAATGCAACTCAGTTCAATCTAGGAACCTAAAATGAATCGCATTCATACAAAAAATTAAGTCGATGGTACGAATTTGCGATGCAGTTCAGTTTAGGTCGTAAAGTGGATCGCGTTAAGAGATGATAATAAGCCCCCAGATAATAATTTTCTAATTTCAAAAACAAAATTTTATTGGAGCTTGTATGACAGTAATGTGACGTCACGGATTTTGGAGTCATTAAGCGTTTCTAATAATTATTCTACTTTAATGAGACCGAAAAGATAGTAAATATCGCAATTAATAAAACTGATCGATTAAAGTATCATTTAATTATTGTATTTAGTTATTAAATACCTATATGCATTTTATTTTATACCCAATTAACGGTCTTATCGCTAAAAACTATTTCTTCCAGAAAATCGATGGTTAAAAATCGTTTTATAAATAATTATGTTATATGATATATATTACATCTTTTTTTTTTTAATTTTATATGGTCTATATTTATTTATATACGTTTTATAAAAATAAAAAAAAAACCGCATGTAAACATCACTTCAAGTTATGAAGTTAAGAATCTAATTAACAATGACCAAACAACGTACAATAACCAATAAACCAAAAACAGAGCACAGTTCACGGGGGTCACTCCCGTCTGGTGTTTACACAACGCATGCGTAATTCATTTTACCCGGGCATTTTTCACTTTGACGGCAGCCGTGTTTGGTCTGCTGCACGCTGCACTGCAGCTGCAACAATTTTGTTTCTTTTTTACGACAAGTGACAATTTTTACCCGCTGACTGGGTATTTATAAAAATATTTTTTTGTTAAAGAGATTCGTGACGGAAAACCTAAAAAATAATTGCTAACTAGAACCACTCTGTCACAATATTTTGTCACAATAGAGTGACACAAAAGATTATTTTTATTCACAGTTACACACTTATTTGATGTCAAAGACAAATATTTTATTTCAGCCCAAACTTGATGGAGTTTTTTTTGTTTCATTCGATTTCCACCGGATTAACCATCAGATAAATTTGTTATTCGATCTAAATATAAATTAATCAGCAGAAATTTTACTCCTTTGAAAACTTTTACAGAAAACTAAATTAAAGCGCTGAGCACAAAAAAAACAACATAAAAATGCTCCGGCTATTAAATAAACGGTCACTTTTTCACTACACAACCCGCTGCTCATTTTTCATTCTTCAATCGTGAACTTAAAATATAACCCACAAGAATCCCCCATAAATATTGCCCAGCACAAATCAACGTGAGGAATCGGGTTTCACAAAATGAAAATGTCTGGAGCTCGCGTGACTCTGCGCTAAAAATGCATGAGTAAAAAAAAACACGACTGCTTTTTTTCTTTTGCCTCAGCTGGTCTCGGGGCATTGGAACGAGAATAACCTTCTTGGTACTAACAATGAGGAACTGTGTGCTTATTGTGGTCTTTCATTTCACTTCTCACTGTCAAGTCGATTCGCAGTGAGACACAGCTAGCCAATCACAGTGCGCCATTGTGACGCGACGACAACCACATCGCAATGTCATTGGTTATATACATCTCACTGCGAATCGACTATAGATAGTGATAAGTGACATGCAAAACCACAATTCACCTCTCGTAAGTAATGGTGTATTTTTGAACATCTTTTTAAATCCATAAATAGAGCTAACAACAACGGCTATAGATTAAAATCCTATCTCTTTATCGAAGGACTTTAAAACACGTAACATTTCCTACACAAATGCGTACGAACTCGACCATAATTCATACTAAAACTACAATTACATGTAATACCCCTGGTTATGGAGGCAATTAATTAAAACACGTTTAGTAAAGCGTTCATTTGTACTCTGGCCGCACCCCTTGATATAAATTAAGGAGAATTGAAGATACAGATAGATTTACATATATAACATGCAGGTTAGTATGATAATTTAAAAAAAGATCGTTTTAAATTATTTTAGCTAGCTTCCGCTTGGTTGAAATTCTTCCTTTGTTCTTCCTGAGTAACAAACATCCTCACAAACTTTTGCATTTATAATATTTGTAGTATAACTTATTGTACCTACTTTCTGGTAACTTTGTCATAAAATTTAACAATCTTTACTTATTTAAGTTTTTTTAATTTAATTATTATGTTTCATTAGAAAATTATTCATTAGAAAATTTGTCTTAGTATTCTATCAAAATTGTCACCCAGTTACCCTTCCGCAATGACATTATTTTAAGCTCATAACTAGAAATTATTTATGATATCTGCGACAACGGCTAAATTAAATTGTAATTACGTTGTTTTCGTAATTGTAAACGGAACTACTGCTGTTTACTTTTATGTTCGCCGTATCAATGAATTACATCATTTCAATTAAGAATATCCTTTGTAAATTATTAAGATCTCTTGAACACATACGTCTACCATAAATGTATCTTTAGACAGCATATATAAGGGCTAATTTTCTACTGAAATAAATGTGTTCACGATTGTACTCGCTCACGTAATTAACAGAGCCAGTAAAATTGCAATAACTAAGACAACCTTATTATAAAAATGTTTACCAGTTATATTTTTTCGTTTGATTTAAAAATAAGCAAGTTTTATATTTGTGTGTATTTGTATTTTATTATCATTTTACTAAGGCGCGTTGTCAATTAAATTGTCTTATTGATACCACTTATTGAAACGGTGGTGGCGTAATGGTCAAGACGCCCGCTTGTGCATCAAAAGGTCCCAGGTTCGAATCCTACTCGTGCCACATGAGTTTGTATACCTATCTGACTCATGTATAGTAGTTTTCATCGGCCACCACTTGCTTCCGGTGAAGGAAAACGTCGTGAGGAAACCTGCACACTGGTTGATTATTAACTTGTGTGTGAAATGGAGAAGGCAATGGCAAAACACTCCATTACTAATGCCAAGAAAGTTGTTATGTGTGTTTAATTCCACGTAATGACTACGACCCTCGGCCATGAGGAATACGACTATGAAGAAGATTGATACCACTCTTTCTCACAGATTAATTAAAATAGATTTTGATATATAAGTCCTTGTACAATTTATTCTTACGTAACAAATATATATTTATGCGACAAGTCTAGACTGCTTTATCTACTAATCGTACTAAGATTATAAATGCAAAAGTTTGTAAGGATGTATGTATGCTTGTACGTTGGTTACTCTTTCACGCAAAATATTAAGGACGGATTGTTATGAAATTTGGTACACGGGTAGAATATGATAGCCTTGAATACATAGGGTACTTTTTTATCCCGAAATTCCCACGGAAGCGAAGCCCCGGGGCGCAGCTAGTAATAATTAAAGTTAAAGTAGAAAAAATAAAACTTTTGTATTGTTATTCATCCTTTCTTTCTGTCATTAGAGCGCAGGCAGTTTCTTTTTCAGCCGTCAGGCGTCGGAGCCCAGTGTCCGCATTCCTGCTTTTTCTCCACTTTCCACTGTCAACAGTATCCTAGACACGCATTTCATCCTAAAGCCAACAGGTTTTGGTATTTAATATTTATACCTATGTTGTTGTTAACCAAATAGGTATTTTAACGTCATTTTATGTAAATTATTTTAATCAACAATATTAGAGATCAATATTTGCCAGCCTTGGTCTAAAACTCAAGGAAGTGATTAGATATGATAATAAATCTGCCATTCCATTCATGTGTGATTAGTGAAATTTTGTATTTAACAAATCTAAATGCTTTTAATCGATCATAATAGGTAGCATAGATAAAAGAAAATTATATGAAGATAGCTAACTAAACATATAATATTCGGCGTGTGGTTCCGCCCTAGAATAGGAACACTCCATATACTTCCGTGGATGTCGTACGAAGGGCCACACAGCCTAGGCAGCTGATAGGCAAAAATAACATTTCCAAGGGGAGTTGACGTCAGGCAGACGGTTGTAAAATCGCACCCGAATTAAAAAAAAAAAGGTTTTGTACGCTGATCCTGGGCTTCGCGACTTCACAACCCCGAACGCAACTGGGAGCATGCAGAGATGACAGAATACAAATTATATTTTAATCACATGATTAAAAATTGCCCAAATATTTGGGACGCCTTGATCCTCATCTCATAGATGCACGGTAAAGATATATATATTTACCGTGACTAGTGGAAACTATAAAGATCGGTGCACACCGAACCCGTATTCAGCAGGGGCACAACAATAATATTGTATTGAATTTTACATTTCATAAATACAAGCATGCAACAAAAGGTGTGCACAGACCTTGAGGAAAGGAAAATAAAATTAAATTTAAGTATTTAACAATTCAAATTCATCAATCGACGTAGATAATTGGATATGTCGATGTTCATGAATTCTGTTTTAAACAATTGGCTACTCGACCGGGATCGTAATAATTTGGCTTTCACAAAATCTAATTCCAACTTTTCACAATTCTTTTGGAATGTTCACTAAATAAATAAATATATGAGGACAAATCACACAGATTGATCTAGCCCCAAAGTAAGTTCGAGACTTGTGTTATGGAATACTAACTCAACGATACTATATTTTATGACATATACATATATAGATAAACATCCAAGACCCGGGCCAAACAGAAAAAGATCATTTTCCATCATGACCCGACCGGGGATCGAACCCGGGACCTCTCGGTTCAGTGGCAAAAACTTTACCACTGCGCCACCGAGGTAGTAAATCCTAATCCCAAAGAAGTGGGCCCTCAGACCACACGCACATAAATATAAAATATATGAAGTAATATTTAAATAATTAAACACGATAATTAAATGTCTAATTCTTATATTTACGATCTCGTCTTTTGACTCCAAAATCCGTGACGTCACATAACATTACCGTCATATAAGCTCCATATAAAATGTTGTTTTTGACATTTGATAAAAGTATCATTCGATTAGTTGGAGATCATAGTCGATTCTTGTTCAGCTAACAAACGTCACCTTAAGCATATACGATTTGAATAAACAATATTATCGACTAATTATGTTTGAATATTTCGCTAAATATTAGTAAAACTCATAAGTAATTATGAATTTTTGAATATTAAATCATATACCTTACAAAAATACTACGCAATTATACCACTGATTTGAAATTCGAATTGTAATTTTTAAGATTCCGTTTACATTTAAATAAAAAATACCTGTATTGTTTTTCAACGTATTTTTAACTAAATCGGCGCCAATGTTTTTTTTTCACTATTCCATGGAAAATCACTTGTGTACTTTAATTTATGTTTCGGTGTGGACCTTGCGTTATGTCCTATGTTGTCACTCGTGTAATAAAAGTTCAGATTATGTCACAAGAAAGGCCAAACATTACAGCGCCTGATAAATGATAAAAATGTTTGAACTCTCTGTTGATAACAGCAGGCAAACAGTGGCGCAACTAGTCTCACACAGCTTTCATCTTCTGAAAAAAAGAGTACTTTTCTTTTTAACCTCCGACGCAAAAAGAGGGGTGTTATAAGTTTGACGGCTAAGTGTGTCTGTGTACGTGGCTCCCCGTAGCTCATCAACGGTTGAACCGATTCGGATGCGGTTTTTTTTATTTGGTAGAAAATTTTTAAGCGGTTATGTTTGATCAAAATCGGTTCAGCCGTTTAAAAGTTGTAGCGAAATGAATATTGAAAATCGGGGGTTTTTTAATTTGTCTAAGAAATTTGTAGAAAGAAAACGACGACCTCGGTGGCGCAGTGGTAAAGTGCTTGCCTCTGAACCGAGAGGTCCCGGGTTCGATCCCCGGTCGGGTCATGATGGAAAATTATCTTTACTGATTGGCCCGACTCTTGAATGATTATCTATATATGAATTTGTTATAAAGTATAGTATCGTTGAGTTAGTATCCCATAACACAAGTCTCGAACTTACTTTGGGGCTAGCTCAATCTGTGTGATTTGTCCCAATATATTTATTTATTTAAATATGCGTCTCATTTTCAATCCAACCCAGGACTGTAGTCCTGTACGTACTGTATACGTACAGACGTATAGGACGTACAGACTACCATAAAAACCTACAATATCAGTGGGGCACCAGACATAGGTGTTTATCATCGTTACGACACAGATAAATAGACTTCCTTGTTATGACGCAAATGCCGGTATCCACTAGATTAGTGTAATCCTTCTAATTAACAATCATAAATTACTAGATTTAGCAATTTTTAGTAATCTTGTGTAAAGAAGTGACGAAAAAGTAGTAAAGCGGACCTTGGGCTGCGACGTCAATGGCTGAGGAAGCAGCCGGGATTCGCTCAGATGAGAGAAACTTTGTGTAAAATTCACATTATCACATCCTAAATATCTACCTAATATTTTCTATAAATGCGAAAGTAAATTTGATTGTTTTTTTGTTACCTGTACACGCTCTATCTACTTGAAAATTTGCGTATTTAGTTTGAAGTTGTAGAAGGACATAGGCTACCTTTCATCCCGGAAAAATTACGGCTCCCGGAAATTCACGCAGGCGAAGCCGCGGGCAAAAGCTAATATAATATGAACGGGCATTCACTCTTGGCTATAACTATATACCCAATGCGTAACAATAAAAAGCCAATTTCTAACACAATGCATTTATAAAAGCGTGAAATTTTATGTTTATAAATAAAGCCGGGCCCAAAGTCACAGACTTTTGGTATAAAAATATCTAGATTACAGAAGAATAAACAAGTTTTCTAGATTCTTAATCCACACTTCCATATACTAATATAAAATAATATTATAAACGCGAAAATCTGTATGTCACATTTTCACGGCTAAACCACTGGGCCGATTTGGATGCAATTTAGAATAGATATAGTTCATCTTCGGAGGTGGAATATAGGCTACCGCAGGCGGAGTTGCGAGCAACTGCTAGTGCATCATAATTCCTTCTAAAAGGATCGTGTTAATTTTTTTATTAATATTATAACATATTTCTATGGTTTAATTATACAATGCCTAACACATACATCGTAAAGTTTCCACAATTAAATAACTTAAATGTTGAACATTTTGTAAACACATGATAAAATATAAATAATTTATGTTTTACTTCAAAACCTTGTGTAACCGCAAGAGGATTGACGATAAAAGCAAATGTTATATATACAGTAACTGTACTTATTCATTTTTACTAACTGTTAGTAAAGACAACATGGAAATTTCATGAGTTGATGTAATGAATTATTTTTTAAATATTTAATTCTGTAGCAATTTTAATTTGTTTCCTTGTACGCAAACTTTGGCAACAGACGACAACATTCCTACAAACCGGTCCGAGTTAACTAGTTATTTATATTATGTCCATTTATATATACTTCGATGCACGTGGTAACCTCAATATTCACATAACTAATATTCGAAATAATCGATGTTACATCTCGAATCGAATTCGAAAGAAGAAAAAGAAATTCGGAGATTTAAATTTTCATTTTTATCGCCTGTTATTGTTTACACTGACGTTAGATTTCATTCAATTCGAAGTCAAAGCTTCTGACATGACTTTTACGAATAACACAATGGTTTATAACATAGATTAAAAAAATATATTTTATCTGTGATTTGTGGACAGTATTTCTTTGTTTTTAAATATTTTAAACATTTTAAATTCTTAGTTTTAAGTCTTCTACTAACAAAATATCAGTCTGAAATAAACAATTTCATTCATTCATTCATTCATTCATTGTGGCGAGTTGAATTCTAACCTAAGGCCTTTAGAATATAAAGTTTAGATCACAGCTGGACGACTGCAAAAATACAAAAGCCATAATTTGAAACTTAATCATATAAATTTCGCTTTTAGAAAACTATTAATTTTCAATCAAATCTAATGTAAATCGCTGCAAGCGAAGCCAATTTAAAATTGTGCAATATTCGCAACCAAAGACAATGGGTTCTAGTGCTACATCGATCATAGACAAGGAATAGTTGAGAAATCAATAGTTGAGGTACCTACCATAAAAGTCCCTACCTATTTACATTACATATCACTATAATGGATGCAGACATAATAAATCTAGTATTAAGATAATTAGTATCTAATTAAACACGAAACATTTAGACTGTGCGTGTCTGTTAGGCGTTTGGTAAGTCACGCCTGTGACCTGAAATCAATTCGCTGAAACACGACACGAATACGACTTTGATTAATAAATATTCAGAGTATCTTAATTACCATAAATATTTCTCGCAAAATTTACAACATTTCCGTACTGTAAACCATTGAGGGGTTCCCTCGTCGGGAGCCATTCCTGGGTGCACTATCAGGTCATGCTTATCATAATAATGCATTGTCATGCAAACTAAACCAATCAAATTGCAGCCCAATCGTTTGAAGATCTATTCCAAATTGAGCAGCAAGATTCCACCCGAACATAATACATACAGTGCAAGTTTAAATGCTTGTAAAATATATATATATATATATATAGGTTCCAATTTTACATTTTGATTTAATGAACCCTAAGAAATCTTTCGATATTTAAAAACAGTTTTCATCTAACTGTAAAATCAACAAGACCTCAATTCTGATTCATCACGTTGACAGCTTAAGCGTTTTTATTCTTATTTTGACGTTTAGATGAACACTTTTAATACCGTTACGATAAAGGTCATTTAAAACGATGTGTATAAATATGGGTACCTACCGGAGCAGACCAAATGCAGTATATTGTAACACATTGTTCAGCGTAACAGAGTTCGGGGCGTTGTTATATTGCAAGTTAAATAAGAGCATGTAAAAAGCGATTCGGTCTGAATAGCATAGCAGTGTTCATGCTGTGTTTTAAAGGTTAAATAATCTATAACGCAAACAGGAAATCACTCGTCGAAACTGTCAAAATTATCGTAATACCACGTCTTTTTTGTTAGAAAAAAATCTAGGTTGTTTACTGTCGTAGCGACTGACTTAGAACTATTTCTAAACATTCCTCTGTTAGTCATTCATGACGTGGGCTTTCAAATCTTTTGATAGCTTAGGCACAACTATTAACAATTATTACTAAGCTCTCACTTTGAGTGTTGCCAGTACCATAATTTGTACAGTCAGTCTATATATAATAGGAAACGGATTTTAACTACAGCTTGACCATAAATGGTAGAAATTAATTAAAATGGAACTAAAAATTTTCCATACAAAATTGTTGCCATAGTTACTTCAGCATTTTAAGTCAAAAATGAAGAATCTAGCGCCCTGATTTCTTGTCATCTCTCTATTATCAAGCTGTAACTATACTTTCATTTATAATTGCAATACCAAATATAATGCTGAAAATTTATTTTATCAATTCCCAGTGTTGCCAGCCAAGAGGACACAGTGCCCTATTTATTTTCTACTGTTTATAGTCAGACTGAACCTTAACTATATTTTTTTACGTAGTCCACTCCACATACCTTTACTGAATCGTTTAGAAATTATACTTTTTAAAACATATTACATCGGCCGTCATTTTCAACCCAATCCTACGAAAGACGCTGTGTTTTTTTGCGACAACAACTATCCTTATCCTATCCTAACCAATATTATAAATGCGAAAGTAGGTTTGTTTATTACTTCTTCACGCTTTATCTTCTTGAAATTATGCATACACGTAGTTTTTTGAAGTACGGAGAAATAAAATTTTCCCGGACAAATAAAATTTCCTGTAGAAAATAAACCTTGGCGAGGCCACAGGCAAAAGCTAAATGATACAAAGAAGGTAAAAAATGTTTAAAATTAAATGGTTAAACAATAATAATGATAGTAATTATACACTAGTAGGAGTGCTGGTACATTAAACGCATACTTAAGCAATCAGTTATTGCTTATTGCATATTTAAGTTAATTTGAAATCTATCTATAATATCATCAGCCACTCCCAGCTTGTAGAAAACGTACCGGCTTTTAATATGTCACGGTCACATAATATTTTAAACTTTTATGACAATAAACATTGTGATAAATAAAAGAAAAAAAAATACACATATGTACCTAATTCATTTACATTAATTTTTAAAAAAATTAATTCAAAAACATACAATTTGTTTTTTGTTTTTTTTTTTTTTCAATAAATTACATATTTTGAGAGAAAATGTATTTTTAATTTGCAACGCGGCTTTTCAGGTAAAATTTGAGTCGAGTCTACGTGGCGTACATAACTATGCAACCGAGTAATTGGTATCTACATACAATTTTCGTTGAGATTGGAAATAGGAACAAAATGAAACACGAACAAGGGAAAAAACAAAATTTATCATTCTTTATGTAATGCATATCTTAAAAAAATACGTAATTAATAACATTTATTACCTGAACAATGCGAGATGACAGCCAACACCACGAGGAATCCACACAAAGACCATATCCGGAGCTCCATTTTTGAAGTTCTGTTTTTAAATCGAGAATCGAAAACACTGGCAACACTAACTTTACACGATTATTAACACTAACACTCAAGGCACATCCCTAGCACTCAAGACTCAAGCACTTGTATACCTGAAAAGAAAATTCAAAATTAGAATAATTGGACATACACTTGAGGGAAAAGAAATGGTTACATGTTACAATACTAATAATTTGAGAAAGTGCCTTCGATATTTCGAAAATGATTTTCTGTGGGTTGAAGTAAACTACTACAATGTTACACATTTATTATATTAAAGTAAAAATAAACTGTCAACAATATAATTAACAACAAATAAAATTACGCTATTTACTGATAATAAAAAAATAATGTCTGCATCAAGCTAAAATCATTGATATTTAGTAACATCTAGTATTTAGGTACTGTCTGACATTTTGCAGCAAAATTCTGTAAATGTATCAACCTGACATTTATATATAACACGCCGCAAAAGATAACGTCTACATTGGACACCATTCTTAGAAATGAAACGCCGACGAAGTTGCGTATAGAAATAGCGTGGTATTATCGTAACTTGCTGATTTTAATTTTAAATTTCTATCTGTATTAAATAATCTTAGAATCATCAACGTTATCCTATAGAATAGGAACATACATTAACATGAAAATTCTGTGGAAATGTCATTCTAAACTTAGATCCAAAAGAGTTAAATAAAAGCAATATTTAATAACATCATTTTTCAAACGCTAACTTGAAAAAAATATCATGAAACATTTTTCAGTGAAATGAAAATAGTCGCAGACGATTTTTATCAACTGGTGCCAAAATTGACGCAATATCGATCAAACGACAGTATACTTTTGACCGTATAAAAAAGTGTCTATGACTGGACTACGAATATTAACAAGGTCGATGAACTTATAATTATACAAACATAGATTGCAAAAAAACTTGCATGACGAATGTACAGTTATAACCAAATACATAGAAATGTAAATTTTGCTACAGCAAACTGGGTTCACGGCAGGTATTTTGTGCAGATTTTAATAAATTCAATTTGTTACTTCTGTTTAAATTAGGTTCATATACTGGGAATAAAATATTAATAAACATACTTAACTACAGCCAAATTATGTACAATCATATATACGGGGTTATTAAAACAAATTAATTTGTATCCTGCCATGTCCATTTATCGTGTACCTATACGTATTTTTGTGTCAACCACCAATATAAAAACCTTATCAAAATTAATCAAAAAGAGATGACGATGGAAAACAATACACAATACTGGAAAACGCTGAACAAAGGTTAAAGTTCTTTGCTCGATAGTGTATTTTTTGGGTTCATTGACTTCTGTTTTACTTAGATTCTAAGATTTTATTATTATTAGACAGTTGTAGTTTTTTTGTTTCTCAAAAATAAATAAATGATGTTGAAATATGTTTTTAAAAATCTAAATAGTTTTATGATAATAATTAATATTAATATAATAATTGATAATATTTTGTTTTCTAAACAAATGGAACAAAGCGTGTGTGCCTGGCATTAGCCCGCATAAAATACCGGTTGTTCCCAATATTGAAAAACGCCAAAGAAGGACTACATACTAAAGTTTTAATCGTATAAATATTTTATGTTATTTAAAAGTATAAAAGGTTTTCCCCACGATAACACTTTACGGCCGATTTTACCGGGGAAATAAAAGAACTGTTAATCTGTTGTAGGCATTATAAGTGATTCGCAGACGTAAAGATAATACATAAAAACGCAATTTGTGCCATGAAGGCTTTATGCTTATAGAACGTAACACAACAGAAATATAATTATCATCATTAGAAATATCATTTAACTTTTAAATACAACGATGGAAGTGTATGTTCATCTTTCATGAAAAAATCTAGCGGACGAATTTTGGCGAAAATTTTTACACATACATAGAATGGGGTAATCCCCATTCTATGTATGTGTAAAATTACCTACCCCATTTTATGCCGTTAGGCAAAGGGTATTTTTTTTTTATTCCTAAGGACATAACCCTCTAAGGATAGACCAGGGTAAGGAACCCCAAAGCACTGGCAGCTTTTATCGAAAGAAAAATCGATTATAATTAGAAACTAGTTTTTTTTTACAAAAAATAAATTTTTGCTACAAGCTTGCTTTTATAATCTTCAGAGAGATCTTGTTGCATTCAATGTGTGACAAAAAATCACGGACATCCTGCCCGGACAAAACCGATGAATAGTAGCTACGTTGGGAGCCGATCTTGGGTGCATCTTCAGGTCACGCTTACCATAATAATTGTCATGGAAAAAAACAAATTTCAAGTTTGTACGATAAGCGGAAGTAGGTGAATTTTAACTTACAAGATTTGATTACTGACAAATAAAAGTCGGGACAGGTGACACCTAATAAAAGCTCGCAAATAAAAATATCTTAGATATTAGGTATATAATCTTCAAATTGGTCGAATAATAAAGTAAATTCCTCGTATCATTGCACCCTTGCATCCAGGAAGTCTCCAGTGTCATCAACATCTTAATATTGTCCAAATATTTAGATTATGACTAGAAATAGACAGGATTCCTGGGTCTGTGCCAACGTTTTAAAACTCCCTAAGGCTCGGCGCGTGCGCATGATTTATACAGATATATATTTTTTCCTCAATACAACATCAACATCAAGCCCATTTTTACGATAATTGTTCTAGCATCATTGTATGTCTAAATAATATTACACCGAGGCGAAATGTTTGACTAAATAAACAAAAACTGAAAACCTGATTAAAAAGCGAATTATTGGATGGTTGGATGAGACGAGGGCCTTTTCACATGTAGACCCGTAAAAAACCGTATCCCTGTCCGTATGTACGCTTCTGCTAGATATTTTTATCGTGTATTTACAAAATAGGATGACACAAGATTAGAAGCGAGCTCACACGATCACATCACGTTGCAGAAAAAAAAATGGACGGCAGAGATTTTAAACTCTTATAATTCTTCACTATTCATCATATGTGATGGTTAAGTAATTTTCAAATATAATTTGCAAACAGTTGATACTCTTTTTTTATTGATCGAAATAGTTCCACTTAAGAGTTATATACGTCTTCGTAATTTTATAACAACAGTAAACGAATTAAAAAAATATGACTCTGACTGCAAACAATAGACACTTTTCTTTTACATTGCAACAATTTAAGTAGGTATACATTAAGACATACATTTTTACAATAAGAATACTGTTCAGTGCACATGGAAAACAACGGATGGATCTTCGTGCTCGTCCACGCGTCGTGTAAAATCTTTCATGGGAAAACTATCCATGACGTTTTCAAGCGGCCTTAGGCATAAAAATTAACCTCTAAATACGGACGCATATTTAGAAACAACCATATAATGTAACTAACTATTAACTGTGGTGATTTTAAACGTGTCGTATCTCTTCTACGTGTCTTTAAGCCTTTGACCTTTCCCTTTTTAGGCCGCATAATATTATGATGATATTTCTTCATATAACAATAAATTAATAACTACATAGGAACAAATCTCTGGTCATGCCACTTCCGCCTGGTCCAAACCCAAAGAGTGCTTTAAGGGTGATATTTGTGTCAAAGGTCTGACAACCAAAGATACTGAAGACTGTGTGAACTGGAGAAGAATAACTAGGAAATCGGACCCTGAGCTCCAAGATTTTGAATGTGAACTCCTGCTGAAGCGGCGGTGGTTAAGACGCCCGCCTGTGGATTGAAAGGTGCCAGGATCTAAAGGATTAGATCCTGTACGAGTAGGAACTCGTGCCACATGAGTTTGTATAACTATCTGACTCATGTATAGTAAGTTTTCATCGACCACCACTTGCCACTAGGTGAAGGAAAACATCGTGAGAAAACGTATTATTAACTCAATCATTCAATCACTCAATTAGTCAATAAAGTTGCCAAATGCCAAGAAAGTTGTTGTGTCCATTTCATTCCACGTAATGACCACGAACCTCAGCTTTGAGGAATATGACTATGAAGAAGGACGCTTGCAACACCAGGGTTGTCACACGCGCGTCGCCTACCTTGTGTCATAGAATATTTTGCCACAGTACCCTGTAATCACACTGTCTCTCTCGCCCTTCAAACCGGAACACAACAATGCAAGCACTGCTGTTTGGCGGCAGAAACAGAAGAAAGAAAGGTACTCATGCAGACGAAGTCTAGTCTAGTCTAGTCTGGTAACGTGTTCATAATATCCACTTCTTGTACCTAGATTTAAAACACATTTTTCTACATATTTGCAATTTGTGATTAGAATGAAAAATATTTGTTTTGGAATGACAAGTGACGAGATAGCGATAACCAATCTAGCCAACGATAAGCAACACGCAAATAACGCTCGATAAAACAAATTGTGGTTGAAAATGCGATAGTAAAGAATATCGTTAAAGTATAACAGACTCTATCGATTCCTATCTCTAGAACAATCTAGAATACAAAGTATGTCCCAAATTTCATCAAAATTCTAGAGAATTCCCTAAATCAAAATTCGAGATATAACTATTTGTATAACAATTCTAATAATTAATTAGTGCGTAGTATAAAATTTACATTTAGATACCATTTTGTATTCTGACATTCCAAAATCAAACAATCTTGGAATTATTTTCGAAAGTAGTACCGTACCCGTTGTTTTAGGGTTCCGTACACAAAAGATAAAAAGTAATGTCTCTTCTGTCTGTCAAAAGGCTCTCCTCGTTATACATAAAAGAGTTAAAGTTTTAAAGTCAATCTCTGGGGTTATATAATTGAAATGTTTATTACTATTGACCGTCATGTTAAATATTCTATTTGGTGTGATGATTCCATTCCATTTTTTGCGATACCTATCATCATCGAACAGAACCTCGGTGGCGTAGTGGTTAAGTGCTTGCCTCTGAACCGCGAAGTCCCGAGTTCGATCCCCGGTCGGGTCATGATGGAAAATGATCTTTTTCTGATGAGCCCGGGTCGTGGATAAACAAACAAATAAACAAACAAACAAATATATTAGGACAAATCACACAGATTGAGCTAGCCCCAAAGTAAGTTCGAGACTTGTGTTATGGGATACTAACTCAACGATACTATATTTTATAACAAGTACATATATAGATAAACATCCAAGACCCGGGTCAATCAGAAAAAGATCATTTTCCATCATGACCCGACTGGGGATCGAACCCGGGACCTCTCGGTTCAGTGGCAAGAACTTTACCAATGCGCCACCGAGGTCGTCAAATGTCGTGGATGTTTATCTATATATGTATATGTTATAAAATATAGTATCGTTGAATTAGTGTCCCATAACACAAGTCTAGAACTTACTTTGGGGCTAGCTCAATCTGTGTAAATTTGTCCTAATATATTTATTTATTTATTTAACAGGGGGGAGGACTTTGTCCAGCTGTGGGATATCTAACGGCTATAAAAAAATAATCAGCCGTCATAAAGCGAGACTTCAAAGTGGATCAACAGTCATCACATTCGGAATGAAATGACAGAGATATAATATATAGGAACAAATCATGATATATAGTCTGTAATCATTCCATCAAATGAAGAAACTAGTTTGATTATAGTTCACACAACTGTAATTGCCTTCGAGTCGGATGTCGAAGTAATTGTTTTTGATGATGGTAGAAAATCTTTGTTTTTCTTGTACTAGCTGCGCCCCGTGACTTCAATTTCGTAGTAATTATGGGATAAGAAGTAACCTATGTGCTATTGTAGGTTATATTCGACCGGTGTACCAAATTTTATCAAAATCCTTCGAACAGATTTCGCGTGAAATATACTAAAAAACAATACAAAACAGAAAATTTAGAATTAATATGGAAACTATCAAAAGTATTAGGTTTATGCATATTTTAGATATTGTTAACGGTAGTACTTCTCAAAGATAAATATCGATAGCAAAATAATCGATATTTCGACGTCACTAGCAATTTCATCAAAGAATTTAGAAAATTGGAACAAGATTTATACACACATCTTTCAGTGAGATAAATCTAATTCCACTGTCGGCAAACTGTTGGCCGAATTTGGCGGATTCGGCGTACATTACTGGTTTTTCATTGCGGTAAATAAAAGCTCACATATAAACTAAGTAATGTTGATTTATTCGTGTCGACATCTGTCCGAGTTCGGCGATAGCGTGTAGCCAGCATAATCATCTAAAGAATTCACGACAAAAAATATCGACATTTCACTATAACAATTCTAAACAGTCGATGTTGGCTCCCCCATTGAGTATTACTCAATCCAAGGCAGATCAAAGGAGTTTTAGCCGATAAATTCTGGTTTATTTTTACCCGACTAAGCACCGTCTTCCGTCGGTATGGTATAACATACGGTCTTGTTCTCACTGATTGCTCATTATAGATGGGTTTTTAACCCTCGATGAAAATAAGGATGTTATGTTTAACGTTTTATGGAACTATATATATTTTTTTTATTCAAATTAATAGGCAGTTGCGGGAACAATTTTTGAGATCGTTTGACGAAAGAAGTTATAAGAGATGAATGTTAATTGTAAAGTCATAAAAACTTTAAAGCATACTTTAAGCTAAAGTATATTTTGTTTCTTTCTGTCCGTTTAAATTATTATAAAGTGCGACAGTGACAAAACATTTAGCTTAATGTATGCATGTTTAACTTTTTTAATAACGGGGCTAATTTTCAAAAGGTCACTTTTAGGCAGACCAAAAAATTTGTGCGTAAAATATCTTCAGTTGTTATTCCAATGTGACAAAGTCTTAACGCAGTTATAAGTTGTAAACACACCAATGCACGTGACTGTACCAGATAAAATGTGCGTACGTCTTTTGTAATAAAAGTTGCTAAATAATTTCACTAAGTAAGACACGGCTCTCATATAAGTCCAATCAATAAAAGTAATATTTCTTGCATTATTAATATCAAGAATTTAATGCTAATTGATAAATAGTTTACAGCAGTCGTAAAAGATAACATTTTGTCACTAAAATCATTATAAATAATGTAAATACGCGTTGCGACACGAAAACCAGTATTTCGATAAAGTTTCCCACAACGCATTTAGTATATAAAACATTCCTATTTCCTATAAGATTGAACCACAGAAATCGGAAGAAGATGACTAGAAATGCCATTTAGGATTGCCTATACTAAAACTAAGTTACTACACGTAACTCAGCAAATCAATTAATCACACACAATGTGACACATAAGAAAAAATAATTGAACTTAACTGGCAACACTGGCTCAATATAAAGCAATCTCGATACTGCAAGAAAACAAAATTGGTCAGTTGTTTGTTTTGTACACACTGGAGATTGCAGAGCATATTTTAAATTTCACTACTTTGTTTAGACAACATGGCAAATTTTGCGTTTTTCTGTGTAGGTTAAAGTTTAACAACTTTGATAGGTAGTGTGTGAGCGAATTCTATGCACACATCCTTACACGCGTAACCAGCGAAATAAGAAATCTTAAAATCTTACGTACAATCATGAATTTAGTATGTACGGAGAACTTACTAATTCCATGCGTACAATACTTATGGCATTAAGAAGACAGCGACACAATCCTTCGAATTTGACATTTCTATGTTTTTTATTCAGAATTCCGTGTAACAAATTGACATAACAGGTTCGATGACCAATGGGCTAATACGATTACATCTGTACCAGATTAGTCTTTGAGTTATGGTGTCTATGATATAAATTTGTTTTTAGATAAAAGTTACTCTCTTTCGGTTGAAAAGCGTTTGTTACGTCAACAATTTCAACTGATCACCAAATAACTGTAGTTACTTTAGAAAATAATGAAATTGTCAGCTCACGTTTATAGTTATACGAATACATTTAAGTTGAATCGTTTCTAATACATTATTCCTAAAGTGCCTAATTTACATTTTTGGTAGTTATAACAAATTTCCCTCTGACAATTGATGGCAAAAGAACTAACATTTTTTTTTTTTCAACAAAAAAATATTTTAACCTTTCATTTTAATAATAATTGCAAAATAGAATAAGTATGGATTTTAAAACATATGAAACATATTTTCAGACTCTGACGCCACACGGCTCAGGAAGAAACCTAATGAGCTTAGATGAGATAATTAAAATATAAATATCAAATCGGTTGTTTAACTCTTCTCACGATTACGATCAAGTGATCGAATCCAAGACATTAAGAGCAAGGTCATAAGATTATTATTATTATGCAAATCATAATGGAGGTCACCATAGACATCACACGCATGAGTGAACATCAGATTATTGTCTTTGGAACAATGCTCTTTGCAACTGTTGTTAGTGACGTGTCGTTTTTATGGTACGACCTTTGACTAAGTTTTTTTTAACCCCCGACTACAGGAGGGAGTTATAAGTTTAACGTGTCTGTGTATCTGTATGACTGTCAATTTTCATCGTAGCAACCGAACGGCTGAACCGATTTGGATCTAGTTTATTTGAAAGAAAACTTTATCGTGTTCTTAATGGTGTTCTTAGACCATAGATAAAAGAAATATATATTAATTTTGGATTGGACAATACGTTCAGCCAATAGAATACCATCAGTTCTTTTCTAGTGGATGAGTTGATGCCAACAACTCCGGAGACAGCGGTTTCTTAAATTTTTAATTTAGTTTTTATTTAGATACTAATTGTAGCCCGAAATATTTTTATGTCATTGAACCTCGCGATAAGATATTGTAGCGTGTGGTCCTAGAAAAGGAACATTGCAAATCCTCCCACGTTGTCGTACGAGGCGACTAAGGCACACGTGCCTTAACAGCTGATAGGCAAAAATAGCATCCCGAAAGAGGGTTGACGTCGGGCCGTCGACGGCCGGTTGTAAAAGCATAGCGACATCTTCAAAATTTAATAGATGATTTTTTACGCGAACCCCGGGTTTCGAACACTAAAATGAATGCGCGAGTGCGAACACTCGAGAATGAGAGGAATCTGGTGAGAGGAAAGGTGACAAGGAATAAACTAGATTAAATTAAAACAGAGATTAAGTAAAACTTTTTAAATTTTTATATAAGTGTGTGTGGATTTATCGTACCTATATTTCGTAACACATATTTTTTTATCAACAAAAACACTTCAAGACGATGTCCACTTTCATAAACTCCTTCGGCACATATTTTTCAAACACTTGAATAAAAAAAATACATACTTACGTCAAACTAAAGAAATTCCACTAAGAATTCGCGTGACGACCAAAGAGTACTGAAGATAACAAGACTGGACAAATTACAAATTGCACAATCTTTACTATCAACTATGTAAATACTTTGATATAATATCATAAGTGTTGTGTTCACGTGGTCTTTACCCGTAAAGTTCATGGGATAATAAAAAAGGTTTATGGGATAATAGGTATACACTTCTCTCAAAAATCTTATACTAAAGGTGGTGTACTAAAGAATTCCGTAAGGATTTCCAATTTGATTGACCTAATCTTAAACCATAGAATATTATAGATAATAATTTTTTTTTACAATAGGCGAACTTTATAACTAAAATATATTTACAAGTTTGGCGAGCCAATCTAACATCTTCCTTTTGGAATTTAAAATTGTTTCCTATTCTTTTTAAGGTTATGTACGTATATACAAAATAAACTCTAATATAATCTTTTTTTAATTTAAAATATTATGAGAATAATTGAGGGAGCAAATCCTTCAAGATTTGTTTGCGAAACTTGTCACCGACCAATATGAAACTTGTAAATAACTAAAGTAAGTAATAGGTCAGTGGATTTATGTGACGGCAGAGCAAACGAACAAATATCGTTGTCATCCTCTCTTTCTATATACTGGAAAGAGACAAGAAATCACAGAAGAGCGCGAAAAGCAAACATCGTGACCGAGTCAAGGTTCCACAGGATGTCGATTTTGCATTGAACCCCTGACTTCTTAAACCGTTTTTTTTTAACTTTAAATATTTTTTTTATTTAAATTTTATAACGTATTTAAATATAATGTTTGTCACTCAAAACCTTTTGTTATAAAAACTAGACTAAGATTAAGTAAAACTTTTTAAATTCATATTGTTAGCAATTAAATACCATTTTCAACTTCAGAATTAGGTATATTTTGTAACGATAAAAAAAAATATGGCTATCACAATTTTTTTGTGATAAAAACGCAGAATATTTCTAATATTTTGATTTAATGCAAAAAAATCATTAAAAAGATTAAATTTCCAAAAATTATAATACGAAACGAAGTGCATTATCTAGGTACCACAAACTTTCAAATTTCGTTTCTGCCAACATTAACATTGGCGTATGCATTGGCGACAATGCGTAAAAAAAAAAGTAATAATAATTTATGAACGCATGTCGAGAACAATTTCAATTAGTCCAAGCAAGCAAGTACTTCATAATAAGTGGCCGAGAAGTTCATAATTATGAAATGGTAGGCCCAAGGGTCACTAGAACAAGATAACTCTCTCCACGATTTATAGGACGTTATCAATAGGCCCTGTGTCTAACAAGGTACAACAGAATGCTTGCGACGAAGACCGCCAGTGATTGGCATAGATTTTCACATATTTATCTCCATTATGTTCTTTTTAACGAGCTGGTTGTAAAAAAAAAAAATAAACGACCATAGATAATGTCATTTTTGTGTGTTTATTAATGTTTATAAATAGAACAAGGCTTTGTGCTGATATTTTTGGTGTAAAGAATCTCATTTTTTATTTTAGAAATTGTTCCCGGTCGATACTGAAGAAGGAATTTGTTAATTTGAACAGATGTAATTATCTGACCTATTTTTAGCTACTTTATGTGGTCTCTTTGTGTCCGATTTCTGTTAGTTTATACATATCGACAAATATAATATAAATATTTACGGTTCACAAGGAGATTTATTGCGTCACCTAAAATTAGAAATATTGTATATTTAAAAATTATTTTCTCGTCAAATCGTTCAACAGTAGCGAACTGAGTTATTTTTATTGATATCTCTGACGTAACAGTGTACGGAAAATTATAAAAAAAAAAGTTTGTCTATATGATCACAATAACACGCGGTAAATTTATCGACGTTGGACACACATGCCGTCGTATCTCGATGCTTTATCGCACCTCAGCGTGGGTGAACTACGCAAATCCCGCGATTGTCAATAGTCAATAGTGTAGCACAATCTACATGACATAGTACTTCATAGATCTCTAAGCCGTTGCCATAGACATTTACTTTATCTAGAGGAGGCTGTTGCAATAGCACCAATACAAATTAGCAGATTTTATTCAAGTCGCCTAAAGGCATCTGACGTGACTTTTACGACTACCTACCGTTTAGTAGCAAGTAATCGCACACAATACACACTGTGAACTTAAACTGTCAAACAATGTGCAGGTTTCTTCTCGATGTTTTCCTTCAACGGAAGCAAGTGGAAACCTATGAAAATGACATGAGCCAAATTGGTATATAAATTCATGTGGCCCGAGTAGGATTCGAACCTGGGACCTTTCGATCACAAGCCGACGGTCAGAAGCACTTGACCACAACAGCTTCAAAGATATAAGTATTTTTTTCATCAAGAAAACTAACCTAAATATTACCATTAAGTATAAAATACTTGAAAGCAAGTTATCAAACAGATAAACACAAAATATTGATGGAAATGCCCTCTGTGACTCGACATCATTCATTATTCTGAGATGCCGTTATGTCATTAAATCCAAATTCAACTTGCTAGAATATAAATCAGCCAAACTGAAGGTTAAACTTCATACGTTAAGATATATTTTATCACTTTACAAACAGCGATTTTGTAGTAAGAAATGCGTAAACATAAAACACTCATTGACCTAACAAGTATTTTTTATTAATTTATTAAATAATAACATACCTACATAAGTAAAAGATAGGTACTACTTACAATTAAACATATCTACACTGCCGACATTGTAATCATTAAATTTTTCAGCAAATAAGTTAGTGATTCATTTAAATCTAGAAAAATCATGGACAAATATAATCTTGTCATTTACTTTTCAACGACTGTTATTATGAAAATTCAAAAAAAAAGGCGCAACATTATTTTGATGTTATCATTCAGTTATACATTATAGTCTGTAACGATCTTTATATTAATCTTGCCGTATGCATCACTGACACAGCGCATAATATTATCCATAACTCGAAGCACGCAATGCGTCGCCCGGCTTATTATTTTAATTATGATGTAATTATCTCATAGATTAAAGTTATTCATTGAGGGAGGTCAAAGAAAATATTAATAAATAAATAATTTATTTTATTTAATCTCAACAGGGGTCGTCCCGTACAAGTACATATTTAATTTAGTAATTTCTTATCATTATACAATTTCGTTTAGTATCTGATTGTATGTCACATTATAAAACATTTATCGGAATGCCACATCTGTCTTCTACGAATGGAATATGGTAGGAATGTACACGTACTGATAACTTTGTACAAACATGTATAAACTTATCATATAAAATAATTAATAAACCTATTTTTAACCCCCGACACAAAGAGGGGTGTTATAAGTTTGACCGCTAAGTGTGTCTGTCTGTCTGTCTTTGTAATTACATCAACGGGTGATCCGATTTAGGTTTATGCGGTGGCTCTTAGATATGTTTGATCAAAATCGGTTCAGCCGGTCAAAAGTTGAAGAGAAATGAATATTGAAAGGAGGGGAGGATTTTTTTAATTTGTATAACAAATAAACTTGTTATAATTAATTAAAACATTACTGCACAACTTAAAAAGTGACTTTATGCCACAGGCATTCTCTGCCAGTGAAACATCAAGACAAGAATTGTTTTTTGATAAACTTTAGTTTTTGAAACAGTCCGATTATGCCCAGGCTTGTGCCCAACGGCGGTCGTAAACGTTCCCATTGCAATCCACAATTGTACATTTCCTTTCGTAAAATACTTGACGTAAATTATTCAGTAATTGCGAGTTAATTTGTCTTTTACGAAGCCGGAGAAAACAAAAAAGAAATTCTGTTGTCGATGGTTTTTAAAAAGAAAAATAAATGCACCCACCGTTCAGAAATATTTAAGTCAACGACCAAGAGACAGACAAAGATCAAATATATATATTATTCTCTGTCTAGATTTAATAAGTCTCTCTTTCTTTTCGGTTGTGTTAATTGCTAACACTGGTGTCAAGTTTTATTCAAGTCGGCATTTGACTTTTACGTTTAGTGGAAGTAATCTAATATAGTAAGTTTACGTAAATAATTTTGTCTCGATAACACATGAGATTATAAAATACTTGCCGCGCATACTTCGCTCCCGTGAAAAATTCAGAATAAAAAGTACCTTATGTGTTATTCCAGGTTATATATTATGTACCAAATTTCATAACAATCAGTCCAGTAGATTTTGCGTGAAAGAGTAACAAACAAACATACATACCTACATACACGAAGAAACCAGAATATTGCTCAATTGAGAGAGAAAGAGAGTGAGTCAGACAAGGAAAACTCCATCGTCATAAAATCGTCTATAAATGGAGTTATACAAGTATTTACATATGCTTGTCAATAAAAAAAATTCAGAAAGCAAAATCGATTTTAAAATGGCGAACTCTGTCAAAGTCGAACAGATTTAACGAGATAATTAATCTTTCAGATTGCAATCCTACGTTTTATCAGCACGACAAGGCAGCAAACAGTGGACAGTGAATCAAACTATAACTGTTATATAGTTATGTATAAAAATTATTCACTTAATTAAGACATTTGCCTTGTACGAGAAATCACCACTACACTTTATATGCATTGGAATTCGTTGAATGAATGAATGGAAATTAATTACGATAATTAGAAGTGTTTGAATGAGGTTTATGGTTTCTTTGAACTGACGCAGGTGAAGGGAAACTATGGTACGAGGCATAAGTAAAAATAAACATATTGACAACACTCAACGGGCCACACGAAGTAAAAAACTTATATCATGTGTCCGACAGATACAAAACAGAAATATACACACCCAGAACCGTAGAATAATAACTGTGATGACAAGTACAAATGCTTATCCTGCGCTGGGAATCGAACCCAAGACCTCCAGACATACAGGCGTGACCATGGCACGGAGGTCATCAAGTCCCAACTAAATAAATTATTATATTGTTCAGAGTGATACAGCGATCGAGTATCCGGAAATAAAACTAATAGTGAATGTAGGACAGACAGACAGACTGTGGCGTGCTGGTGGTGTCAAGTTGCTCTTATCTGGCAGATGTCTGTTTGTCACTTTGTTTGTCGGGATATATGTATAATATTTTACCTAAGTATTTCGGTATCACTATGTAGGTTATCAGTACTCGTAAATTCACCTCATGTGAGAGAGGTATTAGTTGGTACAATACCGATATACATAGGTACTTATCGACCAGCATCCTTACATTATAAGTCCTCTACCTCGTCTCTCTGTCTGTCTATCTGTTGACGATAAACTCAAAAACTACTGCCAGGATTTTCATGCGGTTTTCGCCAATAGATAGTGTGGTTCCTGAGGAAGATTTAGGTGTATAATTTATTCTGTTTTTACCAGAGCGAAGCCGGGACGGGCGGCTAGTATTTAATAAATTGAGTCAGGGACTAAGTGTTATCGGATTGATTAGTAAACTTAGGTACGAACCATTGAATTGTAAAAGCAGCACTTTGAATTGTAGAAGCAGCAATTTTAGATTAGATAAAATACCGTAATTTGTGTTTTTCTTCTTTTCAAGTTAACGGCTAGTTGACTGGTCCAAGTGGCAGATGGAGCAGAGTGGAAAAGAAACGTGCCCTTAGGCAAACAAAATGAACTAATTAGACGCTTTACCATGTGACGTTTATGTTGTCAATGCCTCGTAAAATAGATCCTGTGAAGATTTCCCCCTTCTTATTCTTAGCAGAACAAAAAATAGCAAAAAACATCGCGTCATGATAAAATTATTTTTTTATCCTAGCGCGAAATGTTCGCGGATATAAAGGGCTTTATAGATAAATTCATAGATCACTTTCAAAATAAGGGGACGTCCCTTATTTCCCCTATAGATTGACCCTTTTAAGCCAGGTGACTTCCGTGGGATGTACTAACCTAACCTTGAAATTTGACACAAAGCCATTTAGCAAACATTTTAAAAATGAGGGGGCTAAATCTTAGGTGTGAATTTATTATCAAATGAATCGAACGGCACTTGTATGCGAATGATTTGAATGAGAATGAATGAAAGGGTGTTTAGTCATACACTAATGGGATCAACGCGGGTTTGTATAATGAGATGGGTGTGAAATTATAATAATAATTATAATAGCGACGTCTAAAGGAATATTAATGTTTTTTGTGGTTATTCATATGATATTAAAGGAATTTATTTATTGCATCGGGGTAGAAAGAGATTTCTTTCATGACAAAACTAGTAGCAAGTTATTATTTTATTTATGTATAAAAATTCGTTTGAAAATGCATAATTTTCTAGTTCATTGTAAAAATTATTCTTTTATGAAGTGGCAACATTGTAATTAATAAATACGCAATTTTCTTTATGACAATATAAAAAAATTACGTTGAATACAAATATATATACAAATAAACCCGAATCGTACCTCATGCAAATATGCCCATAACACTTGCGGTATTTCCCGGCTGTATTGCTAGCGATACTGCTCTGTTGACAATATTAGTGTTGGAAAAGGCTGATGAAATTGTCGAAAATTATCGATAAAATTAAGAATCCGATAATGTAAATGATAAGGACAAACTTGTCAATATTTACTTCTTACACTAAAGACACAACCTATAGAAAAATTGTAAAAGCAATGTATATAAAAAAATATACATGCGTGAAATTTTTAGTTTTCGTAATATTGTCTAAAACGTCACTCGGTGACAAAACAAGCTAATAAGCACGAACTTACCGCCACATGCATAACATTGATTAGACATTGCTGTGTCTGAAATTATACAACTAGCAGACCTGTTACGAATGTCAAGGTAAAAAAAGTCACTATACTTTCGTACTCGCACAGGAATATTTCCAGTGCCTTAACCAAAAAAAAAATATGTAAATTATGCAAGAAATAACTAATAACTCGTATAGTATTAGTACCTTTAGTTTTTTTTACTCTTTTCGTTTTCTGTTTTGTTTTTTTTTTTTAATTAAAAAAGTTTTTTGCTTTTATTTTTTTGCTTTCTTATATAAATAAGAAAGCAAAAAAAAATGAAAACGAGAAAAAAATATTTAGTACGGGAGCTAGAACCCCAATAAATAGACTCAAGAGGTGCATGACAATTTTAAATGTTGAAAGAAAAAATATATATTTCTTTTGTATGTTTCAAACAACTTTATTGCACAACAAATAAGTATTGATCAAATTCAAATCTTTGAAGAATAATGAAGTCAGTCCTACGTAATCTGTGGTACCGGCAACCGGCACACGAATGTCAAGGTGATAACAAATGAGATTTCTAACCGAAGCAATAGCAGTTATCGCAATTTTTATTGCTATGTTCTATTCACTATGTTTCCTTTTATCGTCAGCTAGACATAAATGACGTAAACAGGTACTTGCCTAGTTCGAGCATTTATGTAATTAGAACATATTATTTTAAACTAGCGAACAGCCCCCTAATATTGTAGAGGTAAGCTGACTCACTATGCCATCAACTTATTCTAAAATAAATATTTATTTTAAGTATGTAATAAAAATACATGAGTGAGAATGTAGAGTGTATACCTACTGAGGCAGGTACCTACACAGATTCTACATAACTATAGTAGGCAAAGTGCGTTATATTCCTAGGTAAATGGGGAATACCTAAATTTATTAATTGTAACTAGGCTAGTATCTAGATAGCGACTACTATTAAGTAGCAGCCGAAATTAAATTTCGTATTAATTTCATACAAGTTTCAATGATTCCAATATTAAAACAGATCCGGTAGAAAAATTAACAACTAGGCAATGTAATAAAGTACATGAATTCAAATGTTACGAAATTATAATCAAACTCCGTCGAAAAGTTGCCGAACAAGCGGGAAACTGTAATTTTATGCAGTAAATTATTTTAGGCGCTGCCTGCAGCCGGCCCGACCCTAAAATAAATTCGTTACGAGCAGCGAGTCATATTCACTATTGCTATAAAATATCTCAGACACAAAACATATAAAACAATTTGCCCACAGAAAATCCTATAAATAACCCTCCATCTTCACGACGAAAACACTAAATACACAGCAATAAAGGCACTTTCCCAATTCTCCAATCACATTGCACAATTTGAAAAAACGAAAATAAACTTTTTAAAACATCACTGGTAAAAAAATATACGGAATGTAAATGCTTCCAATTCGACATTTGAAAAGTTTCGAATTTGGAACGTACCGGCCGTAGACGCGACTCCCTTGCCGCGATCGCTAACTCTACTGAGGTGGTTTATTTTCCGAACGTTTTTCGAAAGATGCACGAGCGCACACGGACGGGATCTGCGCGCGCGTGTGTGTGCGTAGCGTGCGTAGGGATGGGCAACACTATCGATATTTTCACTTCACTATTGAACCAAAAATCTTTATAAGCATTACAATGTTTTAGCTCTTCTCTGTTTCTCTGTGTCTGTGCCGTATAGACGCATAATATTTATTCCACAACAAGTGTATTACCTGTCATATTTTGTATGTCATTGTTTGTGTAGTGTACCTGTCATATTTTTATTTGGTCTACATATGTATAAGTAATGTTAAAATATAACTTTATTGAGTAGAATAAAATTATCAAAAGACCTTGATCAGACCTAATGTCCGTAGTTAGCATCGATTTAAATAGAATTAAGAATTATCGAAATCATCACAAAGGAATTCTAAATTCATTCATAATAAAAAGTGCACAGACGTACACGCACAGACGGACGCACTTCGAATAAAATTGAATTCAGCAATTCTAGAAAAAAAGTAGAAAACAAAATTACAATATTTATCTAACCTAACTTAGTACTTTTCTGTTTCTACATTAAAAAAAAAATAATTGCTTTAATTTATTTAATATTCATACGTTTTGATTCTTGACACCACTTATCACTATAGGAGTGTGACTTATTGAGATATGCTGCAGTTTTAAATTATTGTTAAGTAGGTATATTTTTTCATTCGTAAAATAATAATAATCTCATGTAATTAAAATAAACTTAAGATTTTACATAACAATATTAGTAACACTAAGTTGTAATATACTTACATAATATAATAGAGTCTATTTAAATTTTAATAATTCCATTAATATAAACATAAATTATTTCGAAAAATATAAACAACATTTATCGATAAATGAAATCATTTCTCATCACTACGCAAACGCGTTCACGTAAACCTTCCACGCACACCGCTACACCTTGAGCTTTAAGCTGTTTAAGCTAAGCTATGTGAAAATAGACCTTAAGTCTATGAATTTAAGATTTAAAATGTTTTGTTGAATATACAAGTTAAAACTTAGAATTGATTTAAGCATAGGTAAATTTAAATCTCAGAGATAGGCACTGGCTATGTGCAATATTTGATTAAAAGTATATATATACACACACCCGAAATGATTAAAATAATATTCATTTCGACTGGATAATGTACCTTTCTAATGGTGAAAGAATTTTTGAATTTCGTTCGGTAGTTTCGGAGATTACCCGCCTCAAACATACACTTTAACACACGTTTACCTCTATATAATAATAGTAAGATTATAGTTTTACCCGAGCGAAGCCAGGGCGGGTCGCTGGTAAGTAACAAATGAAGTTGCAACAAATGCACTTCCAAGAATTGCATCTTCCGTAGATTCTGAGAGAACTATTAGTAATATACGTTATTTTATAATGCGGTGACAAGATGCAGTCATTTCTAATATTCTGAAGGATTATTTCAATTATTGTGGTTAATAACGACTATGTCAATTCTATTTTACACCTTTTGATTACGTTCTCATTTCTTGTTAATACTTTTATATAGCACATAGCGTAGGATTCGAAGCTGTGATCTTTCAATTTATACCTAAACTAGCTTTTGCCAGCGGATTCGCACGCGTATATTTCCCACAGAAACATTTTTCCGGTATAAAAGTCCTCTCCATACTTCAAACTACATGTATCTTATGCAAAATTTCAAGACGATCAAGGTTTAGTAGAAAGAGCGTTAAGAAGTAACAAACAAACTTTCTTACGCATTTGTAATAGTTTGTAATAGGTTTAAGTATACAACATTTTGTACATAAATATTTTATACAGTAAAAAAAATCACAGGTGTTATTAAAATCATGACAGACAGACGGAATACATTTAAACCTTTGTTTGAAACAAGGTTAAAGCATAACTTGTATAATACCTACTTCCAGTAGCTAAAGTATGTTTTGTTCATGGATTTAGTACGTGCTTCGTTCGGAATACTTACTAATTCCATGGTTTTGTTTCTTTCGGTCTGTCAAATTTTGTTATAACAGTCACAAAACATATTTCAGACATGGATTTTATATGTACTTCGACGGAGTACCTGATAATTCCATTATTTCAGCTAAAAGTACGGTAAACTTTTTTAAAGTACGGTAAACTTTTTTATGAATAAGATATACGATGAATAATAATAAATTAATACACATTTGTTGACTTTTATGAATAACTCTGTCCAATGTCTAGTGTGCGACTCACTCGATTGCAAATAGAGTGAGTGGCTCACACATTAATGACTCGTCAACCTAATTAGGCATGCTGTCACACAATCTATCTAAATAGGTTTATTTGGCGTACATTGTGCTCCATTGGTCATATACCTATACACTAGCTGCGCCTTGATGCTTCGCTCCCCTGGGATTATCAGGATACAAGTTTATTTGATTTTGAAAACTCCCGTTCAATATTAATTTTTCGGCACAACTGTTGAACGGCTGAACCGATTTTGATCAAACATATCTAAGACATACAAATTTGCTATCAAATAAAAAAACCGCATCCAAATCGGTTCACCTGTCGATGAGCTATGATGCCACGTACACAGATAGACAGACAGACACACTTAGCGGTCAAACTTATTTTTGCGTCGGGGGATATAAAAATTAGGTATTTTTCACATTGACCTGGGATGTTTATCTAGATAGATATGATGCTATTTAATGGTATTCTTCTATTTCCTTTTTGTTACATTTTCTAAAATTAAAGTCTGTCATTTTTGTAACGAAGTCATTTTTGTTATCCTTTCCTTACTAGTTTAGAATGTTACATTATAATTTTTGTAAAAAAAAGATAGATATGTACCTATATGTTGTAAATATAGTACCGTCTTAAATACCTAAATAAAGTCATGAAGCTACTTTATGGCTAAATCAATCTGTGTGATATATTGGTCCATATATATACCTATCCATTCAAGTACAACATATATATTTCTATATATCCTCTCAAGGATCACCTTCCATTTCCATAATTCAGTATTAAACGGCTCACGTTACTTCACATCGACATCCGTAATTAGACCCTGCAAACGAACCCAATTTCCGCGTTGCTACGACCTTGTTAATAAAAATACAAATTAGATATAATTCAAGCATGCAACCCTGAAAGCAGTATTACACAACAATTAGAGACTTAGTTTTAATTTGAGCACATTCTCTTATAGATAGCACATTCGTTATTTACCTACTTTATTATTTTCTCGACTGCATGCAGCATTTCGCTTTGTCTGTTATCGACATTTAAGAATTTGTCGAGAAAAATTAAATGTTGCTAAAGAATTAAAGAATTCTTTCTTTTCCAGTATTGTGCTATTTTATCAGCGAAGTAGTTATTAGTAACTGTAATGAGATCATTTTCTGAATATATTTATGTAATTAGACTATAAGACCTCCATAAATTATTTTAAACCCAGTTACGTTAATGTAGTCCTTTTTATAATATTGTGGCTGATTAATATGATAGTCATATTATCTTGAAAAGTTTTAGTAGGAGATTTATTTTCTTTAAAATATCTCCTACTAAATAAAAAAACCTAAAAAACTTTCTCTTTCTTCTTAAAGACAAAAAAATAGTATAAAATCCTAAAGTTGAAACAAAATTTTGTATGTTTTTTATAAATAAAACCAAAACGTCATTCAAATGTTTCTTTATTTAGGTATTTACATAAAATGAGATGAGATTTCGCGTAATTGCAATATAATATTAGTGAATAATTTAGATTTAGATACAAATGATATATTTAGTAGTACATACAAGGAAGATTTGAGGTCTTATATATTGCCTGCTTGCGTGAGAAATAGCATACTGGCCATCGTCTACTCCACCATGGAATTAGCACGAAGTACTACTAATTCCATGTAAACACATTTCCATTTCGACTATTCGGCTGGCCTACACTTTAAAAGCGTGTTATACTAACAGACAAATACTATGTCAATAACTAAAAAAATATATTTTGGTCTATCTCTTTCAAATGCACAAGAAAACTAAAGACAATGTAGCTAGCATAACCAAATAGTTTGCAGCCGTTTCCATAATAACTTACCGGTCAGTCTCATACAAAAGCAGCAAGATAGACGTTGTAAAACCGGTCACATTATTATGATAAAATATACCTATTCTGTAATTTAATACGTCTTTCTCTCTTGTATGAGCGAAATGGAAGATATTGTCATGCCTGTACTTTTTACAGGTAAAAAAATATATAAAATATATACCCTTGTTTATATATAAAATATATAATCAAGTGTCAAAAAACAAAAAGTGAAAGACCGCTATTGACATTTTATTTGTCTTTTCATTAGTATAATATTGTAATGTTTCGATTATAAAATTCAATATGTTTATTTCTATAAGCCATGTGGTTTTGACTCTTTCTTGGAAGTAAATAATTTGTATTATTTGATGACATTTCTTGTTCCATGTTCGAAAATAAAAGCGAAAATTGAATATAATGAAGATGTCAAATAAAAATAATTTAATTTATAAATATCATTGTTAATAATGTATTATTTATGATAGGCTTATAGAAGAGTGAAGTGATAGGTTCATATATTACGCGACTAAAAAGAGTAGACAATAAAATTTTATACATATATTATTTGGCAATATAAATTTATATTGCCAAATAATATATGTATAAAATTTTATACGATTGTTATTGGTCAAATATTTTGTTTGATGATTGTCAGACATTGTGAGAAACTTTAAATTATCAACAATTGAGCGGACAGCTCGCTGTCAGCTATCGTGTTGTCAATGTAAAGTACGCTTACAGGGAACGCCTTAAAGCTCACTTTTCAATGAACGTCATCTTGCCCTAACGGAAAACAATTCTTACTTTCTACTCTTTAAAATCGTTTAAAATTAATTAGAGTTAGAGTTGGTCTATGTTGAAATGACTCGCGCCACTCAATCGCGATTCACATACACAAATATTATAAAATACGTAATACAATAGTTGCACGAGTCATATCAACCTATACAAACAATACTATTAGAAGCGTAAACTATTAGATACAATGTACTTAGCTGATATCATCTTTTCGATATATAAAATGCAAAAACTTTCATATATGTATCAATTTTAGCAAAATCTACGTCTATCCTTTACGACATAACCGTTGGATTACAAATTACAATTTTTAACAATACAATACAATCCTATGCTAGGAGAATAGATTCAACAATTTTACATTTTATTAAGATCAGCCAATTTAATAATTCATAAAATCTTACCTCTTTATAAGCCTATTTTAGTTAAAATATGTTTCGTTTCATTATTATATCTCTTTTTAAACTAAAACAGGCTTATTAAGCGGTGGTTAAATAATTTTATGAATACAAAGTTACATCTAAGGAATTATTTGCTTTAGTGATTATAGCCAGATATACTATACTTTTAGCATTTTTCAACTCAATTGCAAAAACTCCATGTTGTTAGAATAAAGATTATTATGCAATAAGGTGTTTTCGTTAAAACAAATAATTTCTTGGACATATTTTATTCTATACACGTTTCTATACCAATTGACATCATATATTAAAGTATGACTCGGAAAATTTAGTATATTGTCTCAATTTTTCAAGTATAAATATATACTTTTTCAAATTAAATTAAATAAATTTGAGGAACTCAGTACATTTATGCTCATATAAAGTATTTAAAATATACATAAAAAGAATATATTTAACACGAAATTATAAATTTTATTAAAATAAAAATGGTCTCGATACAAAATCGTGTAAACTTTATATAAATGCTTGTGTTGTAAACAAAAGGTTGTTCTTGTGGGGAATGTCTATTCTAGAATCCATGCGACATTTCAAATGAATTACTTCAAAATCCGATTTCAAGTTAAGAATAGGTATGTAAATTATATCATTGTATTGCTTTGTCGAAATGTGTTCATTTTCTATATTTCATTATTGAAAGCCACGCATCTGCCAATACCTCTATAAAGAGTAAAAACGAAATTTTAACGAACTACATTTTTTTTGCTATCGCAATACCAAATCAGCCAACAAGAGACAGCGCCCTCATCCTACTCCGTGTCGACCTCCGTGAACTAATGCGTCACCACGCTGGACTGCGACACTGGAGGTCCCATGTTCGAACCCCGGTCAGGTCAAGATGGAAAGTTATCAATTTCAGCTTGACCTGGGTCTTTGTATTTTTGTTTATAATGGATAAACTCGAAAACTACTCGGCCTATTTTGATTAAATTTGGCACAGGGTTGACATAGGCTACTTTTTATTGTGGTTTTACCCGAGCGAAACCGGGGCCAGCCGCTAGTCTACTATATATGTATGTATATGTTATAAAATACATCGTTGAGATAGTATCCAATAACACAAATCTCGAAATTTTATTTTCTACTCTTTATAGACAGAATGTACTATTTTCATTGATAAATCCTAATTTAAAAGAAACATTTATGTCGTCTCAATCAAATTGTTTTTTATTCTTTGGATATCCAAGCATAGATCTATTAGAAAAAATCTTTGAGATTTTTTGGCGTCGGAAGGTAATTTCATACAAAAAAAAACATGTACACGACTAATCGCCGCATTAGTTATACAAAACCTTCATTCCAAGCCAGATTAAATCAATACAAAATATTGCTATATAAAATAATTCCAAACTTGCACATAAAATACTTCAATTACAATCTAAAAATCTCAGTTGTTCATATACACGAAACTAATTTACGCCTAAATTAATAAAATAAAGAAGAATACAATTATACGTAATAATACATCGCTATGATATAAACAAAAAGACTAGATTGTTAAAAATAATAATTACACTTATCATCCTTATCGTTAAAATAATATAATTACATACAAAATATTTGAGTGCCATTTAGATATCAATCCATAAGGCAAATATCGTGGAACGATAGATTACATTTCTTATTACGTGGGAATATCGGAAAAAAATTACCATGTCACTTAGAAATAATGTTTGAAACTTTCTCAATGTTGAAACGCTGCCTTGTTATTTCTACATGGGGATGAGGCAGACGAGTGGGGTAAACGGTTCCAACATGGTTCCGCCCCGACATCTAGTCGCGCTATTCACAGATGAACGGAACACGAAATAAGCCCCTCCCCTTCACATGACCTCTGTACACCTTTCAGTGTAGCTGTGCTCAAGTTGATACCTTCTTAATATTTGGTCTCTATAGGTATATAGTTTTTGAGTTTCTGTTATGAGTGTGGTACACTTATAACAGAAACCTTTTTTATCTGGTAGATATTTTATTATTTCTTTTATCTGGTTGTCTTATGGATTGATCTGTTTCAATGGTTTCAATCTTCAAATAATTAGTTTTGACTATGAATTTTTATAGTCAAATACGCTGTTCATGTAAAATACATTAAAGTCAAATTGCGTTGCACAAACCAATCTAAATTAAATTTCATACCAAAAACTTCTTTGTCATAAACACGCAACTAACATCTTATTCAATTGCATAATAATTATATATATATATATATATATATATATATATTACTGTTAAACAACTTGCGTCAGTTTATAATCTATCTAGCCAGATAAAAATCAATCAATCAAACTATATCGACAAATTTGTAAAATGTTTTACATGAAATATATATTAATAGGAGACATGCTATTGCTCAGTCACGCTCCGTCATTTTGTCGTCCGTCGACAGACGACACAGAAATTGAAGTTTCGACGTACATCAACGCACGTCAATGTCAAAACATATAGAATACAACAGAGCACGTCAGAACTGCAACAAACTGCGTCGTTGCAAAACACGACTGAGTAATGGGGCTTTGAACGTACGAAAAATGGTCGTAAAACACAATGACAGAATTACACTAATATGGTGTGCACAATACACATATACCTATGTAAATATTAGCCTGATAAGTTAGATTGGTTAATATTCCGTATACATTTTACACTCGGTAGGATTAATTTAGCGTAACGCGTTAGCAAATTATCTACATCTAGCGCAAACATTAAATTATTTTATTTATTACCTAGCGAATCTGTGGGAAGAACGAAAATTTGTTTCAGTAAAAAATTCTAGATATAAATTGGAAACGACGCTTAATACTTCTCTTTAAATTCCTAAATGTTTTTTTTTTATGTTTTAAGAAAGTATTTTATTCACTGATATTAGACAATGATATTTACTTTTGACAAAACTTCCGACATTCAGCCTTAATAGTACATATATCAAATTATCTATGTAAATAAATACTTGAATAAGGACTTAGGACCTTATTATGCACAAGTCAAAGCTCATTTTACTGTGGACAATATTGTCAGCACAACATTTCAACATATTTTTGGTCTTTGTCGAAACACTTCGCTTTGACAGTCTTTTTCTTCATTTTCCACTTATCTTATTTTTAGTTATTATGCATTTAAGATATTTAATTAACAATTTAACCGTATGACTGACAAAATATATTTCAGAATACTCTGAAGCCATTCAAAATTAGTATCATAATAATATGGCAGTGGTTTAGGTAGGACTTTAATGTTCACGCTAGCAAGGCAGTATTCGTAGATATAGAGGTTTTACCACATAATATTATATAATCTAATCTATAAAATGAATAATGCTTTGTGTGCCAAAATGGTTTTCTTTGTGAAATTTAATTCTTTAACCATGAATACAGGCTCAAGTATTCGTTTAAGTGGAAAATATTAATTGAAAACTTCCCATGCAATGGAAACACTTTTATTTTTAACACAATTCAAAAAGTAAATGGTACACAATTCATTTGTTTATTTCTAAGAAATTACGTTAATTTAACCAATCTTTATTGGTCTATTTTCGTATATATAGAGGTCTCATCTATATTATTAATAAAGTAATTCCAAACAAACATACAGTTGTGAAAATGGACTAAAGGAGAAGAAATGCGGTAAAACCCCTCTTCAGTCGTAGTTTACATAATCTTAAAACCAGAGGTCGCCACATTCCAAACATAATATAATACAATGGCGGCGGCTCGCGTATCCGATGCTAAATATTTAAAGCGAAATAAATACACATTTGGTTAATAAACTATAGCTATTATATATATTTGTTATTCTAAACAGTCGATGTTGATGGAAAATTTCTTGAATACAATAAATAACATTTTATTTTTTTTAGCATGAAAAATAGCCTCATTTATATTTATTTTCAAAATAGCATCTAATCGTTGTTAATTTCCGAATCTCATCTCTCTTTTTATATAATACATAAGTACAAAATAAAAATATATCTCACATGTGATGACGTATTGAAAACCCGCCCGTTGGTTCAAATTCAAATTCTTTATTCAACTTACAATGATATTAATGTTTTACAATTCTTTTTAGATTTTGTAATTTATTTAATTTTTAGTGGCTTCATACTACTCGTATAGAAATAAATTTAGCCTCAAAAACATTTATTCATCGTATCACGCAGACGTAGCGAACCAATCACATTCCGGTGCGGTTGTCGTTGCGTCACAATCGCGCAATGTGATTGGTTTGCTGCTGCTCACTTCGCATCGACTCGATGGTGAGATGTAAATAGCAAACTCGCACCTACTTGGAATGTAATACGAGATTGTGTACGACTACGAAGATACAAGATATTGCTATCTCGTTCATCGGTAGCCATCACTTTCTTGTATATAGGTATAACGTATACCCACCGTATAATCATACCTTTCAGTGCGCGAAAAGGACAGGTAGGGCTACTGATAAAAGAGACAGCAATACATGTACTTCGGATCAAAAAATTCTTGCGTGTACTCCAGTCTTACTTATAGTTTCATGGAGTGCTAAGACACTTGAAAAATGTTGAAGTTTAAAAGTTATATGAAGAAATATTAAATTTTCCTTCAACATCGACTTGCATTCATCTAATTGACCTAAAAGTCACATCGGTTACCACTCAGTTATTATCCTTGGGAAGGTACAGTTCTCGATTAGAATTGCAATAAATTTCGTAGGAACCAAACACTTGTGTATTATCATGCGTACCGCGCGACTTTCACTCTTAAATCGTTGGCGATAAGGCGGGTGGTAGTCGCGGACCAAATCAACAGAAGCAAGCGTAGAAACGGGACACGTCAAATGTCCAATATGTGTCCAATTGGTTTCTGAAAAATGTATGTGATTTTGTAATTGAAGATTTGGTTGTCCTGTGGTATCTACACATACAATAAAACTGTAAGCGGGCTATGTACATAGGAGATATTAAAGAACAATAATTATGGGGTCTTTATGGGACTAACAGAAGCCAAATAATATTTTCTAGAATTTTTGTCTGTCTGTTGTTTTGTTTTGTTTGTTCAAGCATCACGCAAAAACTACTGCATAGTATTGGATGCTGTTTTCATAGTTGTACAGCGGATGGTCTAACTTAAAATCTGATATAGGTTTCATCGCGATACGTTGCTTAGAACCCGACAATATTATATAGTAATTTCTCAAAAAGCTACACACTACTAACCCTCCCCGGGAATGCTATTGTTGTCTATGTACTTTATTTTTTAAAACAATAATGAGATTTGAATTTAAGAGTACCTACTACTCTCTAATGAAAATACTGTACGTCGGCATAAGACGAGATGAACTAATTTATGGTCTCGATAGCTCAGTGGTCAAGAGCACTCCCGGATAGACAGGGGCGCGGGTTCAATTCCCGCTCGATTCCAGAATGTTTTCATCTCATTATTATTTTCAAAAATAAATTAAAAAGCATGTGTGACATATATAATAAATCCATTTTAAATATGTGTACTTTAGTCGGTATAACATCCACGAGAGGATATGGAGTGGTCGTGTCCTAGGGCGGGAACCACACGCCACATCTAACTCAACGGCCGCCATCAACACTGATCGCTTACCATCAGGGGTCCAGCGGATGCGGCGGCGAAGCTCCACAACTGCTGTCTTCACTGTGTAGACCCTCGCCTAGTTCTGTTCCCACCTGATAAATACAATAACATATTACAATATAAATATAAATATCACATACTAGCTGCACCCGGCGGTATTACTCGCTGTTAAAATTATACTTTGATACCAACTTATAACCTTGGTTTTAATCAACATAAAAATTACATTATAACAGTATGACACAGTTGCTACGTAATATTCGATCATAGACACTAGACTAGATACCTACTACACTCGCGATCTATCATTTGCCGTAATTACGTAATTGCAAAATAAGCGCCAAATGGCGCTACTGTGCATAAAATAACTTTTTGACGCAAGCTTTATTGTTGTCAGGAGGAATCTTATTGCATTCAATGTATGAACATATAATCATATCCGTGCAGTAAACCGTTGAGAAATTCCCACATCTGGAGCCGTTCCTGGGTGCACCATCGCAGGTCATGCTTATTATTATAAAGCATTGTCATCCAAACTAAACATGTATATGTACAATTTGAATAAAGTTTCAGCCCAATCGGTTGAAGATAGCTGCTTCAAAATTGAATTGCAAGATTCCACTCATAGACATAATTACATTGCAAGTTAATAAAGTAAATAAAGCCAATGTATAATTTATTGCAACAACATACGGTATACAGGGTGACTTTTTATACATTGGCAATATTTTGTCAACATGCTCAGTCCATGATTCTGAACAACTTTTAGTATCGGAGTAACTAAGAAATCGCGAAAAAAAAAATCAGCCGTTCTATACAAACGTAAACACCTAAGTTGTGGAAAATGTACGAATAAGCTGATTTTTTTTCTCTCAAGGTTGCTTCCATACGAAAAGTTGTTCAGTACCATCGACTGAGCATGTAGATATAATAATGCCAATGTATAAAAAATCACCCTGTACAATTTTACCTTGAGCACATCATGCGTCAGGGAACTCATGCTGCCGAGACTGAGTGGTGTTATGGACCTCTCTAGCAGTAGAGACCCACTGCCCTGCGAACCTCCGCCAATCGACCTGAAAACGTAATACAATAGTATATTGTAATAGTACACGTTATAAAATTCGATTATGATAGCTAGTTCAATAAACTTTATAGTTTTGATGCATTTTTAAATATATATAAATAGCAACACTTTACCATAAATTATAATAAAATATTAAGATAAAACGTAGTAATACTATATGACCTGTATTCCTGTAAAGATTTAGAATTTCACAATAAGTAAATAATTTGATCCATTTACAAGTGCACTGAGACGAGTCACAGTGACACGGGTTTTTTCAATAAATATTGTGATTGATTTTTTTTTGTCATTTATTTGTGTTACTATGTCTGTATTGTGTTGGGTGTAGATGTAGAGTACTGTATTGTAGTGTACTGTACTGTACTGTACCTCTCCATAGCGCGCGGCGGCGGCGCCTCCTCGCGCGCGTCGCGGCTGCGCGTGCGCCACGACCCTGACGACATGTAGCTATTCTGTATTCACTCTTCCTACTAACATTATAAATGCGAAACTTTGCGAGGGTGGGCTATCACTTTAGCGATCACTCCACCTTTGTGTCTTTTTTATATTTTATATTTTGATATTTATTTTCTGTACGTATTTACTTTGGATGCAATAAAGAGTATTGTATTATATACTAGTTACTCTCTCACGCAACATCTACTGGATCAATTATTATGAAATTTGGTACACGGGTAGAATATAACTTGGTATAACGCATAGGGTACTTTTTATTTTCCATTTCGAAAAACATATACTTTTAAACCCCAGTATACAAATTGCTGGCATTGAAAAAGAAAAAAAATCCCGTATTAATTTGAGGTTATGGACACCCTGTCCCGATGTTTAAGTATCCATCATAATTTATTTATTTATTTATCAATTGATGTACACAAGAAACTTATATATAAATTGCATTATAAAAATGAGTATAAATGAACCCTAGTTGCAAGAATATACGCACAACATTTGCCAGATAAGCCCTGACACTTCCCACCACTTTGAATTATTAATTTCGTACACTTTAGAATGGTTCAAAACTCACCATTATATGAGCCGGTCCCGTGCGATATCGTGAGCGGCGACGTCCGTTTACTGCTCTCTCGACTGCTATACGTTTGCTGAAAACAAACATAAATTACATGTATATATACATATATGTATGTATACATATATGTACATACATACATATATGTATGTATACATATATGTATACATACATATATGTATGTATACATATATGTACATATATACCTACCTAGATGTAACATACATACCTATGTATATTTGTAACGTGATAACTTTCGAACTGTTGGTCTGATTTCGATGAAATTTAAATGGTATGTATAGGATCTGTCAATAGAATTTTTAAGTTTGCACAAACGCAATTTTAGTAAAAAAAAAAAAAAAGATTGCGTTCGCGAGATCAAAGTGTTGTATATTTAGACAGGTTTAAAAAGGCAATGTATACCTGTGACGCGGGCGACGCGACGGGCAGATCCAGCAGCCGCTGCGAGCGGATGCCGTCGCCGGGCCCGAGGTGCGACACGTGCGCGAAGTTGGTGGGCAGCGAGATGAGGCGCGCGCGTCGCTCCGATCTGACCAGGTTACAGTAACTACATCGCTCTAATCTCTTATATACTCGTACACAAACAACATTCTAAATTGTCACGTGCGAAGTTGGTGGGCAGCGAGATGAGGCGCGCGCGTCGCTCCGATCTGACCAGGTTACAGTAACTACATCGCTCTAATCTCTTATATACTCGTACACAAACAACATTCTAAATTGTCACGTGCGAAGTTGGTGGGCAGCGAGATGAGGCGCGCGCGTCGCTCCGATCTGACCAGGTTACAGTAACTACATCGCTCTAATCTCTTATATACTCGTACACAAACAACATTCTAAATTGTCACGTGCGAAGTTGGTGGGCAGCGAGATGAGGCGCGCGCGTCGCTCCGATCTGACCAGGTTACAGTAACTACATCGCTCTAATCTCTTATATACTCGTACACAAACAACATTCTAAATTGTCACGTGCGAAGTTGGTGGGCAGCGAGATGAGGCGCGCGCGTCGCTCCGATCTGACCAGGTTACAGTAACTACATCGCTCTAATCTCTTATATACTCGTACACAAACAACATTCTAAATTGTCACGTGCGAAGTTGGTGGGCAGCGAGATGAGGCGCGCGCGTCGCTCCGATCTGACCAGGTTACAGTAACTACATCGCTCTAATCTCTTATATACTCGTACACAAACAACATTCTAAATTGTCACGTGCGAAGTTGGTGGCAGCGAGATGAGGCGCGCGCGTCGCTCCGATCTGACCAGGTTACAGTAACTACATCGCTCTAATCTCTTATATACTCGTACACAAACAACATTCTAAATTGTCACGTGCGAAGTTGGTGGCAGCGAGATGAGGCGCGCGCGTCGCTCCGATCTGACCAGGTTACAGTAACTACATCGCTCTAATCTCTTATATACTCGTACACAAACAACATTCTAAATTGTCACGTGCGAAGTTGGTGGCAGCGAGATGAGGCGCGCGCGTCGCTCCGATCTGACCAGGTTACAGTAACTACATCGCTCTAATCTCTTATATACTCGTACACAAACAACATTCTAAATTGTCACGTGCGAAGTTGGTGGGCAGCGAGATGAGGCGCGCGCGTCGCTCCGATCTGACCAGGTTACAGTAACTACATCGCTCTAATCTCTTATATACTCGTACACAAACAACATTCTAAATTGTCACGTGCGAAGTTGGTGGGCAGCGAGATGAGGCGCGCGCGTCGCTCCGATCTGACCAGGTTACAGTAACTACATCGCTCTAATCTCTTATATACTCGTACACAAACAACATTCTAAATTGTCACGTGCGAAGTTGGTGGGCAGCGAGATGAGGCGCGCGCGTCGCTCCGATCTGACCAGGTTACAGTAACTACATCGCTCTAATCTCTTATATACTCGTACACAAACAACATTCTAAATTGTCACGTGCGAAGTTGGTGGGCAGCGAGATGAGGCGCGCGCGTCGCTCCGATCTGACCAGGTTACAGTAACTACATCGCTCTAATCTCTTATATACTCGTACACAAACAACATTCTAAATTGTCACGTGCGAAGTTGGTGGCAGCGAGATGAGGCGCGCGCGTCGCTCCGATCTGACCAGGTTACAGTAACTACATCGCTCTAATCTCTTATATACTCGTACACAAACAACATTCTAAATTGTCACGTGCGAAGTTGGTGGCAGCGAGATGAGGCGCGCGCGTCGCTCCGATCTGACCAGGTTACAGTAACTACATCGCTCTAATCTCTTATATACTCGTACACAAACAACATTCTAAATTGTCACGTGCGAAGTTGGTGGGCAGCGAGATGAGGCGCGCGCGTCGCTCCGATCTGACCAGGTTACAGTAACTACATCGCTCTAATCTCTTATATACTCGTACACAAACAACATTCTAAATTGTCACGTGCGAAGTTGGTGGCAGCGAGATGAGGCGCGCGCGTCGCTCCGATCTGACCAGGTTACAGTAACTACATCGCTCTAATCTCTTATATACTCGTACACAAACAACATTCTAAATTGTCACGTGCGAAGTTGGTGGCAGCGAGATGAGGCGCGCGCGTCGCTCCGATCTGACCAGGTTACAGTAACTACATCGCTCTAATCTCTTATATACTCGTACACAAACAACATTCTAAATTGTCACGTGCGAAGTTGGTGGGCAGCGAGATGAGGCGCGCGCGTCGCTCCGATCTGACCAGGTTACAGTAACTACATCGCTCTAATCTCTTATATACTCGTACACAAACAACATTCTAAATTGTCACGTGCGAAGTTGGTGGCAGCGAGATGAGGCGCGCGCGTCGCTCCGATCTGACCAGGTTACAGTAACTACATCGCTCTAATCTCTTATATACTCGTACACAAACAACATTCTAAATTGTCACGTGCGAAGTTGGTGGCAGCGAGATGAGGCGCGCGCGTCGCTCCGATCTGACCAGGTTACAGTAACTACATCGCTCTAATCTCTTATATACTCGTACACAAACAACATTCTAAATTGTCACGTGCGAAGTTGGTGGGCAGCGAGATGAGGCGCGCGCGTCGCTCCGATCTGACCAGGTTACAGTAACTACATCGCTCTAATCTCTTATATACTCGTACACAAACAACATTCTAAATTGTCACGTGCGAAGTTGGTGGCAGCGAGATGAGGCGCGCGCGTCGCTCCGATCTGACCAGGTTACAGTAACTACATCGCTCTAATCTCTTATATACTCGTACACAAACAACATTCTAAATTGTCACGTGCGAAGTTGGTGGGCAGCGAGATGAGGCGCGCGCGTCGCTCCGATCTGACCAGGTTACAGTAACTACATCGCTCTAATCTCTTATATACTCGTACACAAACAACATTCTAAATTGTCACGTGCGAAGTTGGTGGCAGCGAGATGAGGCGCGCGCGTCGCTCCGATCTGACCAGGTTACAGTAACTACATCGCTCTAATCTCTTATATACTCGTACACAAACAACATTCTAAATTGTCACGTGCGAAGTTGGTGGCAGCGAGATGAGGCGCGCGCGTCGCTCCGATCTGACCAGGTTACAGTAACTACATCGCTCTAATCTCTTATATACTCGTACACAAACAACATTCTAAATTGTCACGTGCGAAGTTGGTGGCAGCGAGATGAGGCGCGCGCGTCGCTCCGATCTGACCAGGTTACAGTAACTACATCGCTCTAATCTCTTATATACTCGTACACAAACAACATTCTAAATTGTCACGTGCGAAGTTGGTGGGCAGCGAGATGAGGCGCGCGCGTCGCTCCGATCTGACCAGGTTACAGTAACTACATCGCTCTAATCTCTTATATACTCGTACACAAACAACATTCTAAATTGTCACGTGCGAAGTTGGTGGCAGCGAGATGAGGCGCGCGCGTCGCTCCGATCTGACCAGGTTACAGTAACTACATCGCTCTAATCTCTTATATACTCGTACACAAACAACATTCTAAATTGTCACGTGCGAAGTTGGTGGGCAGCGAGATGAGGCGCGCGCGTCGCTCCGATCTGACCAGGTTACAGTAACTACATCGCTCTAATCTCTTATATACTCGTACACAAACAACATTCTAAATTGTCACGTGCGAAGTTGGTGGCAGCGAGATGAGGCGCGCGCGTCGCTCCGATCTGACCAGGTTACAGTAACTACATCGCTCTAATCTCTTATATACTCGTACACAAACAACATTCTAAATTGTCACGTGCGAAGTTGGTGGGCAGCGAGATGAGGCGCGCGCGTCGCTCCGATCTGACCAGGTTACAGTAACTACATCGCTCTAATATACTCTCTTATATACTCGTACACAAACAACATTCTAAATTGTCACGTGCGAAGTTGGTGGGCAGCGAGATGAGGCGCGCGCGTCGCTCCGATCTGACCAGGTTACAGTAACTACATCGCTCTAATCTCTTATATACTCGTACACAAACAACATTCTAAATTGTCACGTGCGAAGTTGGTGGGCAGCGAGATGAGGCGCGCGCGTCGCTCCGATCTGACCAGGTTACAGTAACTACATCGCTCTAATCTCTTATATACTCGTACACAAACAACATTCTAAATTGTCACGTGCGAAGTTGGTGGGCAGCGAGATGAGGCGCGCGCGTCGCTCCGATCTGACCAGGTTACAGTAACTACATCGCTCTAATCTCTCATATACACAAACAACATTCTAAATTTTTAAGACCCCTCGCCCACTCATAATCGCACGTGTATTTTCATGGAAACACATGGAAATGTCATGATTTTTTTGAATTAATTTTTAAAACCAAAGAAATAAACAAAGTAAATGAAATTACAACTCGAATATTAGCGATAACGTTATCTCCTCACCATCGACAAACAGTGATTAGACGAATTTTTAAAATCGCAACCGTATCGAAAACATCAAAATTTATTTTTTTTATGAAAAATAAGTTTTTTTTTACATTCGAGAGATCACAGGCGATAATTCATTTTCCAAAATATTGAAATATTCGAAACGATTCCGTTATCACGAAATCTCATACTAATCTCCTTATATATGGAAAACGAAAAATATTGATTTTATATTTTAAAAATAAAATGACACAATTTTAATTTTATTTGAAACTAAAATATTCACCTTATCAGGTTAAAATGTAAAGAACACAATATTATTACCAACACCCAAATAAAGAAGAATTTGATAGCGAGACTATGACGTTCTCGTAAATATTCGTGCTAGTCACACAGATTAACAATACTTACAATCTATTGTGTGCCTCTATGGCCTGATGCGATTGTTCCCGTATTGAGAACCTACGTTTGTTGCTGCTCCATGACGCCAAATGCTCCATAGACAACGGACCCTCTGAAAATTGACATTTTTTTTTTATCTTACAGTATGTCTGTTGCAGATGTAGTCGTAAAAGTCATTCCGTATTAGCAATAACCATTCCACGCGCTTGACATACTACGCACAGACATACAAATACATGTTAAGGGAGACAAAGAAATGAAGACAGCAATACATACGGCCCACCCTGGGCCGCAGCCCGACGATGGCGGGCGCGACGTCGCCGGAGAACGGGAACCCATTGTTGGCGTTCGTCACGCCGTACGACATCACCCAGCCGCTCGCGTCCAGCGGACGGGCGTTTGCTGAAAGTTAAACCAATATACCAAATAAAAGCATTTATTCGAAAACAAGCTGTGATGCCCGCAACTTCTTTCGAACAATTTTTGGTAAAGAGTCAAAATTATTAGACAAATTTAACTGTACAAACAAAGCGTAACGACCTATACAGAGATACTCATACGACTGAAATATATGTACATTGCCTATAGTTTAGCTGTACCGTCATTGTTCTTCATCAGGTGTTCTAGTTTTCAAGATCTTATACCCTATATTTTGCCCAGGCTTAATAGCTATATAAAAAAAAGTTTCATTCAAATGCGTCCAGTAGTTCCGATGTTTAGCGTATGCAAACAGACAAACAAACAGACATACAGAGTTTTTTTTTCAAATTCTTTCTCTGTTACTATGACTCTATCGCCTAATTATTTTTAAATGTAAACACATTCAATGTACACGAATTATTTTTCTACAGTTTTATTATATGTATTGATTAAACATTCCCAGAAAATATTTAGGTAGAATTTTAAATTGTACAATACTAGGTGCGCCCTCGGGCTTTGCCGCCCGTGGGAATTTCGGGATAAAAAATACTCTATGTATTATTCCAGGTTATATTCTATCCGTGTACTAAATTTCATAACAATCCGTCAGTAGATTTCGCGTGAAAGAATAACAAACATACACACATCACAAACTTTCGCATTTATAATATTAGTAAGTATGTTGTATTACGTAAGACGTTAATTTATCATATTTCATCAGGTGTTTTTACAATTTATATAAAATAATAGAACTATATAACAATATAGTAACGCACGTATATTGATTGTTTGCACCCATTCTCCGGACTCAATGTCGTAAATGTCCACGTGAGTCGCCGTGAATATTAACAGGTGCGTGTCGTTTATTGCTGGAAATATAAAATATAGATTTATTACATAGGTAGATATTATGAAGTAACCGTAAAATCCGGAAAACGCAAGGATGAGAGAGAGAGAGAGAGAGAGAGAGAGAATATCTTAACACTTACACTCTTATTCATAAAAAAATTAAAGAATCCTTGTATTGCATCGTTCTATCAATGTTCAATATTATGCGATATTAACAACATGTATTTTAGTTTAAGTATGCTTTGACTTTTGTATTTCTGAAAAAGCTACAAACCACTAACATTTTGGCACGCTCACTGCTGAGAGAAAGAGATTAGGAATTATGTCATTCTCCGTACTTCAAACTACATGCATGCAAAATTTCAAGAAGATTGGTTGAGTTGATAGAGTGTGAAGAGGTAACAAACCAATTTACATTCGCATTTATAATTAGTTTGGATTACATTATTGTTATCGTTCCCTGTTATTCATAAAAAGATAAAAAGTATACTTTCAGCTAAAGCACGTTTCGTCACTATCACACTATCCAAAACTTGGCATTGAGAGAAGGACACAAAACATACGTTAGCTTAGTGTGTTTATATGTAAGGATAGAGTGTGACATGTAAGGATTTGAGTTGTCCGAAAATAAATATTTTTTACTTTTATCTTATTTACTACAAGATTTTGCCCTTTTGCAGCTTCGCCCGCGTGACTTATTCTGCGAAAGCGGAACACAAATTTCACCCCCCATTATAGTCAATTGGGGGTTGATTTTTGAAAAAAAAAATCTACTCTACGTTTGAACGGGAGTCTTGAACTATATGTATACCAAATTTCATCTAAATCGGTCCAGCGGTATAGCGGAAAAGACGAACGGACGAACACAATTTCGCATTTATAATATTAGTATGGATAGTATGTTTCCTGAACAATACACAAAAACTATATGTATACCAAATTTCATCAAAATCGGTCCAGCGGTATAGCGGAAAAGACGAACAGACGAACACACTTTCGCATTTATAATATTAGTATGGATAGTATGTTTCCTGAATAATAATAGATAAGAATATAAATCGTAAATCTAACTCACCATGGTAAGTCGGCCTGGCCGTATACATGAGTTCCGTGTCCCTCGCTCGGTGTCCGTTCCGGTCCACGTATAACGCCAGAGAGTTGAATACTAATAGCGTGTCTGTTGTGTTCGGAACCGGCGCGCAAGCGAGAGGTTTCGCGTTCGAGTGAGACAGGAAGAGGTTGACTTGGTTCTCTGGGTGGACTAGAGCTATAACATAATGTTAAATCAATTATTTAGTAGATACACAGCTCCACACACCAATTTCCAAATCATAAATATTTATTTATTTTATACTAATAATTTTATATATCGTTCACTTGCGACGACAATGTGACATCTCAAAAACCCCAACTTTACAGGAAACAACTTTTAAACTTTTGAACGGTCTTATTTTTTTAAATACTGTTCGAACGACCTAACTCTGTTAGAACTTATTATAGGTTAACTAATGAACAAATTAATCATGTATAGTCATCGTATGTTTACAAAGAGAATACCCATAATTTATACGTTTAAAAAAAAAAGAGAAAACTTATCACCATTTTCCTGAAATATGCAAGATTTTTGATGTGTTATAATGAAATGTAACGTTGAAGATGATAAACTAAGTTACATCGTGTTGAGTCATGAAATGATAAAACGTTGATATCGAAAATGTTTCTTTAATATAACAGCAATATGAAATATCAAAATAGTGGTAAGTAGTGGTAGTAGTAGAAATATATTTATGATGAGATCTTCAATTACAATTAAGACATTAAAATAAAGCACATATTTAAATCACATATAACTTCTTTTCGTCTTAATTCAATAGTCAATCAATAACTAAGCTTGGCCTAGTAAAAAAAGCTTACAATAATTATCACAATCATGTATGGCACGTTAGCAGAATCATCAAAGATGAAAAAATACTGATATCAAAGTTAAAAATTCTAATAATAAACTTTTAACAAAAACTATATTAATTCAGTCTTCAGACAAAAAAAGTACTCCTTATCTTAATTTAAAGGTTAATAAGAAAGGTTAATAAAAAGCTACAAACTTTCAAAATATGATCTGTAGTATTCAGGAATGTGATTACTATTCAGCAGAGAAAATATATCTTCTTTCTTCTTTTCAGCTAAACCAGGTTTTCTGTCAAAAGCCTTCTTGAGGGGAAAGTTAAAATCAACCTTCTTTTTTATTATGATAGCTCTTTTGAATTCTTCAGCGTAAGAAGTTTTGAAGTATAATGTATCAGGCTCATCTTTCAGGAGCTTAAACACTTTTATCTCTGAAATTTTAATGGCATTTTTATCTTCATCCTTTTGAAGCACGAAATTTACTTTACTTATTACAGCTTTCCAATCGCAAATATCACTATAACAGATTTCGTTGACGTGAATCGGCGTAGATTTCTTTCTGGCAGCTTTTATGGCGCCTATGAAACCTTCAGGGGTATATATAGGTCCAGATCTCAACTGCCTTTTCACTTGCCGTTCAATCTGAGAGTGAACTGAGTCGCCTTCGTTTTGGGTATGCCCCTTAATGAGAAATTTATGAGTGATAGACTTTATATTGGGATAGTTCTGCACAGAATAAAGATACATAGCCATCGTGAACTTATTCTTCTGCTGTCCAGCAGCATTATCAGAGTAAAAAACAACGTCAACTGGTTTGCCACCCTCTGAAATATTTTTTATATATTTAAAAACGCATGTGGCAATCTCGTTGGCACCTCTATAAGCCTGTGATTCGTCCCATACATAACATTCGACAGAGTGATTATTAATATCGTAAATTGTCAGATTCAGTACGTTCAGTTTTGATTTGTAATAGAATACAGATATTTCTCCTTTAGGGCACTGAAATACTGCCTGTAAATCATAAACTGCAACAACTATATTATCATCATTCTTATCCTTTTCCTTCTCATTTCGTGATAAAAGTTTTTCTTGGTGGTGTTTTAAGTAACTTTCCTTCTTCATTTCTTTTTCTTCTTCAGTGCTATTTTTGTAAGCCTCACAAAACTCACAGGTGTCTTTTTTAGGGATAAAGAAAGATATATTGAATTCTTGTGTGAATATTCGATAAAACATAATATAATTAACAAAACCAACATTATTAGTCTTGCATTGTTCTACATAGTCTCTGTGAATATCCGAAATAGTCTTACTTCCGTCAATGTAATGTCTTTTTGAATTAGCTCGCAAATAGTGAGATTCAATTTTAGGGATAGCTTCAATGAAACCTTTTGCACCATTCTTCAGTGCGTCATCTACGTGGGCATGGTTAGAGTGACACCCACGTTTATCTTTGATTAAAGAGATGTTTGTATCTTTATTTTTCTTCTTTAGTGCAGTTTCTATAGGTCGGTTATTTATTGCCAGAGTGTTTCGAAAGAAGTCCTTGCAAACCCTTATTTTTACGCCTTGCAAAGTAAAAAAGAATGCATTATTATTGTTTCGTTTCGGTGCTGGAGTTCCATTTTCATCAATTCTAACATAACGTTGTACTGGCTTTACTTTATCAATGGAGTGGAGTATAAATGACCATTGTCTTTCAATATCACCCAAATTCCAGTAATCATTTAGAATTTCTTGGCGTTGGGTTTCATTAATGAGGGAACGGCATTTATTTCTTGAGAGTTCCTTTCAGATGTCATTGGAATTTCACTAAATTCAGCTAGTGTAAATCTGAATTTTGATTTTTCACGTAACTCTTGATAATCTGGATCTTTAACTGAGTCATCGCTATCTGCAAAGAAGTATAAATAAGAGGATAATGATTTGTATTCTAGTAAAGTTATAAATTTAGGTACACTTTAGGTTATCAGGCAGTCAAAAACTTATCAGCGCAAGAAAATTAAAGAATACATAATAACAAATGGATACAAAATTTGGAAATAATTTGTTTTGGTTACTTAGCTTTTAAGTTTTACCGACCTTCTACAAAAGATGATGACGAGGAGTACTGGAAGAACTACTGGACGATGAACTTGTAGATTTAGAACGGCGGCGATAGTTTTGAGTTGTCTCTGAATTTTCTGAAATCGATGAATAAGTATAATAAAGTTTACACCGATATTTTAATCAAAGACTTTACTCTCGATGCAAAACCAATACACGGACATCCTTCATACAATAGACTATCTATTGTAGGATGTCAGTGATAGTGGTTTCTAAAGCCGCAAAGTACGGAATAGTCGTGAAGCATACTTACCGATCATTTCATTCTCTTCAGTATCGGAAGAATCCATGTTACGAGTATCATTTGAAACAACATCGCAACCATCATCATCTTTTTTTTTTTCTTGCTAACTCTAACATTAATTTGGTCCTCGACCCCATCTGTAAATAATATTATTAGCACATACAGTGTAATAAGTGGAAATAAATATTTAAGCTGACTTAAAATTATTCGGCAAAATCAGCACATCTACAAATAACCCAAATTAAATTTCGCTAACGTGTAATCAAATTATCATCTTCAATGTTACAATAAGAGTTATCTCAGTGAAATTAATATTTTTTACAAGAAAACTGTGATATCAATAACCTAAAATTTTAATATCTTTTTAAAATTTCACGAACACTGTGATAACAAGTCGTACCATGTTATTGAAGGAAGAAAGAAATGATATAAATACTTACTTTTCACACAAAAACGCTGATATTATCGTGATGTCACGTTTTTGGCGAAAGCCGGGAGCACTTCTCACTAGCAACAACAGACAACAACTGAGCTGTCACAGTCTTGATGCTAACTGCATCGCCGAGTGAGATACTGCTATACAGTGATATTTGCATCTCATTCTCTCGTAACTCGGCCATTTTTAAAGTAAAAAATACCGCGATTTTACCGAAAAATAGATCGCGACATCGCGAATTTGAATTTCAATAAAACAAAAAATTGAATATTTATAAATGTCACACTGTTGTCGCAAATGAACGATAATGTGGAGGTCTACATGCTATGTGTCATTAACTTCGGGCCATTAAATATTCAAAATTTCATCAAAATCGGCCCAGCGGCATAACCGTGAAAGCGTGATAGACAGACTCATATTTGTAATTCTAGTATGGTTATCAAACCTAGTTATGGTTAGTGATTAGTTATGGTTAACAAGATTGTAAGGGACGCATTTTTCGTCTTTTTCCCGAACTAACACTGTGGACCGCGCTTGGAACTCGTCGAACTACGAGATATCGACTACAACATAGTTATACCTATTACAGATTTGATACCTATCTAAATTTATCATTACTCTAACACAGGCGCTATCATTTATCGACTACGAACCGTCTACGATTCGATTTTAATCTGCTACGACGATACGATACATACATTTGTTTATTACTACACTAGCTTTAGATCGCGGCTTCGCTCGCGTGATTTACGCCCCACGGGAGCAGTTATTTTTCCGAGATAAAACTTACCTAATTCGTACTTGAAACTACATGTATGCAAAATTTCAAGATGATTGATGATGATATAGCGTGAAGAGGTAACTAACAACAATACTTTCGCATTTATAATATTAGGGATTAACAATTCTTTTCGTTGATTTTTATCGGCCACGTTTCATTTTTTTTTTACCTGCAATGTGGATAAGTGTTATTTTATTTTCTTCCTTACCTCTGGCAGGTTGATCTAAAGCTGGTCTTCTCGGGTCTGGCAAGCAATGAGCCGCAAACCCCCCACTGTACCCCAACACGAGTCTCCCCCTAACTAGCTGCACACTGTGGACCGCGCTTGGAGCCCGTAGTTCCGCTATCCGACACCGACGCGCTGCTGTCCTTGTTATTTCGTACACGTTCACGACATAGGTATTCTGAAAAGATTTGATTGAATTTATTTTTTAATTTATGTATAAAAAACGTTACAATGTGAACATAAAATATACAAATTTTAATAGGAAACTAAAGTCTGTCTATAAATAGTAGAAAATAAATAGGGCGCTGTGTCATCTTGGCTGGCAACACTGGGAATTGTATCAATGAATCTTGACTATTCTATTTGGTACTGCAATGCCAATAAAAACGTAGTTCGTCTATTTACATTGTTCGTTCCTTTAAATCTGCCTTTTGCATGTTTTTGTGACAAAATAATGTATATTTTGTACGCTGGTCGTAGCGATATCCACCGCCCCTTTGGACTCCGCCAACTTGTCGAGTCCACTTCCGAGCACTGAAAGACTGAAAGATTATTTTGCGGGCTTTTAACCGAGAATGCAGCCATGGGCAAGTTCAAATTAACAATAGAAAGAGACAGAGTGATGTATTAACCCACCTGTCTCTTACAGACGACAGCAAACCCGTACGCCTGCTCATGCAGCTGTCCCACAGCGATGTCCACCGCCCCCTTGGACTCCGCCAACTTGACGCACTCCACCTCCGAGCACTCGAGCGCTCGGATCGGAACGAGGCGCACGTGGCGACCTCTGCCGGCGATCACCACTGAAATTTATTTATTATTCTTATCCGTTGTTCCACTTGCCCTTAACACATGCTTCATTTTTTTGAAGTGAAAACTTCTTTAGCGATTTTGTGCACTACTTGTACAAGTGCACAACGTTAATTAAAGTTTTCACTTTAGGCACTTCCGGAGTGCAACATGTTTCTTTTTTTTTACAAGCAGATATACACTACTAGCGGTTCGTCCCGGCTTCGCTCCGGTAAAAACATAATAAATTATACATTTCAACCTTCTTCAGGAATCACACTATCTATTCGGTGCAGTAGTTCTTGAGTTTATCGGGAACAGACAGACAGACGCGACAATGAACTTTGTCATATAATATGTAAGAATTATGATGTACTTTTAAATTGTCTTTAGACGACTTCGGTAGCGCAGTGGTAAAGTGCTTGCCTCTGAACCGAGAGATCCCGGGTTCGATCCCCGGTCGGGTCATGATGGAAAATTATCTTTATCTGATTGGTCCGGGTCTTGGATGTTTATCGTTGAGTTAGTATCTGTTATCTAGTGTAAGATCATCTGTGTGATTTGTCCTAATATATTTGTTTTAACCTTTAGATTATTGACAGCTATTGTACTATATTTTTTTATAATGACTCTTATAGTTTACGTTTTTCTATTTAAGACTTGCCGAAATACGCATGAGTTGAGTTTTTACTTATTTATAATTATTCAGTTAGTAATTTTTTAACATTAAGGTGACAGTTTGTTTTGTGTACCTGTACAAATATAACTTTTGAAAAACTTACAGCTAATACAGTAGAACTTATATAACAAAAGACAAATATGTTCGCGTCTTTATGATATGTCTAAATAGTTATAACATGCTACAACTCATTTATCGGCTACGAAAAATCGTAGACAGTGCTACGACATTATTGACCGCTACAACTTCACACACTAATAACTTTTCCTTGGGCACAAACAGATATCGGCCGAGACTAAATAGTTTTACATCTCTCATATTCGGTAAGTAGGTCCTTATTACCCCCAAATGGGGCTTGTAAGTGACCAATTAGCGCTCTAGGGTAATAATGTGGCTAGAAAAGCCCTAGGGCGGTAAGTAATATAAAAAAAAAACACTTCACTCTTTCCAAAAGTTCGCGTGCATCTAACCATCATATACTGACAATAGACATGCGTTCAGCCCAATGACCAATAGGTCGCTTCGCTATTCAGCCTTGTGTTCGAATAAATATAATAGTTATCAATTTTAAATAGGTATCGGTAGGTTCATTCTTGAAAAAAAAATCTTTACTTGGTTCATTTTAATGAGGAAAGGCGGGAATAGAAAACCATTACTTTATAGAAAACCATTAAATATTGTTTGTTTTTGGGATTTTTTTATAATTACGTTTTGTTCTACTTACCTGACAATCGAGATGTAAAGCAGAGTAGTTAGCTCGGGTGTAAGCATCAATTGCACCCTGGAACTTTAAATATCTCGGGCAGCAATGGATGCCTTACAGTCGAGCTAACTACTATGAAAATCCTACAACTCTTTTATCGGCTACGAGACAGTCGTAGGCGGTGCTATGAGATTTTCAACCGCTACGACTTCACACATACCTAACAATTGTTCCTGCGGCACGTACAACAGTTTGGAAATCGGCGCGTGCGCTCTCCTCGGCGTGATTTCAGCGCGCTCTAGATCAATGAGCGCGAGTCCGGCGTCGCCGCCCACACACAGCCGGGAGCTCTCCACCACGCACGCGCACGCAGCGCCTCTGACCGCCGCGGCGGCTGCGCCGGAGCCCTCCACGATCACGCCTGCGCTGTACTCCTGACAAAATATACGGTGTATTTTTTTTTATATACCACCAAGCAGGCAACCTATCGACGCTTCAACACCAGGGGTGGCACACGCGAGTTGCTCACTTTGTTTTCCAAGGTATTTTGCCACAGTACCCTGTAATTATACTACCTCTTTCTCTCACCCATCAAATCGAAACAGCCATGCAAGCACTGGCACTGTTTGGCAGCGGAAAAAGATCTATTCATTTATTCAGTGACTAACACTCCCCTTACATATTAAGATGAGTGCAAACAAGTTTTGTATCGAGGAGATGAATATATTTTGAATAATTTCGATAGCACAAGAAAAAAATATGTATATTTTTTATCCAGAACCTACACGTACCAACAAGAAGAAGAAGAAGGTAAGAACTACCAGAACCTACAGGTAAGAAGATAATAATTATACAAATCTACTTACACACTTATCAGGTAAATTATTCCGTTTGAGTATCCTGTGCAATTCGCTCAAAGCGACCACCCATTTAGTTTTCTCCGACTCAGATTCCGCCAACATTAGTGTGTGAGATCGCTTGCCGCCTTCCAGCTGTGATGTTGATATCTAGAATAATATTAACAATAAAATTAAATATCCATACTAATATTATATAGAGGAAAGATTTGTATTCTTGCTTGTATTGAATAAACTCAAAAACTACTAGGTCGATTTTGATGAAATTGGTTACAAAGATAGGCAGAAACCTTAAGGAGTGACATAGGCTACTTTTTATTATGACTTTAGATAGATAGATAAACTCTTTATTGCACCATTCACAAAGGAGTTTATAAGTAACAACAAGATTTTACCCGAGCGAAGCCGTCGGCGAGTCGCTAGTTTTAAATAAAACAATAAAAAATAGCAAACACTAGTGGTCCATCCCGGCTTCATTCGGGTAAAACTATAAATCATACATCTTGCTAAGAAATAACACTATCTAATGCTGCTAACCGTAGATTTATAGGTTTAGCTCATTATAACTCACCCTAAATATACATGGTATGTCTCTTTTGCTTGCGTGTATGACGTCAGACTCTTTGACTGACGTCACGCTGAATTCCGGGTCGCGCATGTCCAGAACTTGGCTGACGCACACCGAAGGTAGCGCGTTCCTGAAACAATATGGGAAATTGAATTAACAATCAACTTTTTCTACTAGATATTTTTGATTTTCATATTACCAAGCAATCAAATAGGCCCACCCGACGGTCAGTGGTCACCACAGCCTATCGACGTCTGTAATACCAGATTAACGCGCATTATCTACTTTAAGGTCTATTTTGCCACAGTGCTCTGTATCTCGCACCAAAACAAATTAATAGAATGGAGAATATTCTGCAAATTAAATATTATAACTATGTAGTTATAATATTTAATTTTAATTGATTTATGTGAATGCAGAATATTCTTCATGTGGAGCGCAGCATATTGAGTGTTAAATTAACTGATCGTGTTCGAAACACTATGCTTCGTTCCATCACAAAGCTGACAGATGTAGGAGAAACGGCGGCTAGGCTAAAGTTGAACTGGGCGGGTCACGTTTGCCGTATGCAGCCTGAGAGGTGGGCCCACATTCTTACAACCTGGATTCCAACTGACGGGTACAGAAAGCGAGTTGGCCTAGGACTAAATGGTCGGACGAGCTTAGGGCATTCGACAGACATTGGATGGAGAAGACCAAAGAACGTGACACGTGAAAAGAGAGAGGGGAGGCTTTTGCCCAGTAGTGGGACATGTTATAGCTATTTAAAAAAATATAATTATAACTATGAGTTGCCCCATAATGTATCCAAAGCAAAGGTGCCCAGTACACTGGCGTCGTTGCCATATTCTAAATTGATATTGATATGTATCGTACCTGTCTTGTGATATGTCGTAGAGGAACAACTTGAAGTCGCACACAACGACGAACTGCCTCATCCAACCTTTCTTGACACCACCAGGTTTCGGCACCTAACAACCAAATGCTTACAAATTTGATGCCCGTCAAGATTTTTAAAATACATTTTCAATAGCATTTGAAGCAATTCCGTCTATAAAAAATAACAATTAAATAATCGAGTAAATAATTATAAAATGTTTCAGAAACGTTTTGAAAATATAAGGCAGTTTACATATGGGTCCCACACATATTGAATGGCTACACGAAGGCTACGACTCGCGCATCGGCTACGAAACACTTGTAGACAGAGCTACAACATTCCTAACGGCTACAGCTTCACAAACATATAACAAGACGCAAAACTATTTGATAAGTTACATACTAAATCTTATTATCAGTCGAAATCTGAAATATACCTACTTTATTTCACCAAAAATTACATTTTACAGTAACTTTAATTTTGTCAGGTTTGGTACTACTTTTATGAGTCATACACTCCAGGACGGCTATTCTGCTAAGGATAAGTCACAATCGTATTCTAATAGTGTTTGAATTATAGTCCTTATTAACACTGCAATACTGCACTACTATTGAAAACCGTGTCTCAAACACGTTGTTTACTTAACGTTAGCAATATTGACAGCCAACACGAGCGTGTTATATATAACAATAAACTTGATAATACGACTGTGTTATTTATTTATTTCACTCAATTTATAAAAAAGGTCAATTACAGAATTCGTTAGAAATAATTCCAACAGAAAAATAGTATAATACTTGGTATATGTACTATTATTATATATACACTATACAGTATTAAAGTGAAATTATACCAGAGAAAAAAATATATAAAAATTAAATTATGTACTTAAATATTTCAATATTGACTATTAGACGAGCGAATAAAAAAAAAAGAAATTGTTAGGAAGTGAGGAAGTTTGCACATACCCACATGTGTTTTGTATCAAAGTCAAAATGTCAAATTTTGTAAGAGTAAGCTTCAAGTTTTATCATGATAAACTAGATGAAGAAAAGTCTCGCAGCTCATTTTTTCTACCGTAAGTGTGCGATTCATGTACATAATAACAAGTCGACTAATTTATTTAATCCCTACTCAAGTTGCCTTTTGTCTTAAGTTATTACGTATGTCATTATCATTACAATATGAAGAACCTTTTAAGTTCTAAATAATTTCGTATCAAAGTCAAAATGTCAAATTTTTCAAGGCATCATCAAGACAAACTAAACAAAAACGTAATAGGTAGACAAGAATAACCTTGACATAGCCCTCGTAGGCGGTGCCCTGGCCGCGCGCAGGGTCGATGCCCAGCGGACGGCGGCCGCGCTCGGGCGGCAGCGGGCAGCTGGCGGCCACGCGACCGCAGCATCGCGTGTGCACGCACAGGCCGCATGTCTCGCACACCACGCCTTGTCGGGTCAACCCGATCTGTACCATTATATATTACAGGTGCTACATTCATCTTGCTCGGGGAATTTTCAAATATTTATTTAATTAAATGTAAGGTACATCCTAATAGTGGAAGAATTTTTTTAAATCGTTTCGGTAGTTTGAGAGATTACCCCCGACTCAAACATACAAACGCTCACCTCTTTATAATAATAGTATAGATTTAAATTAAATTGTGGAATTACATAAATCTACCGTTCTGGATAGATAAATATATTATCTATTCAGAACGAGATGACGGGACAACATTGACAAATTTCTACCTGGAGACCAGAACTTGCTATGAAGAGAGACGAGTGGAAAAATAAGGGGTAGGCCTTTACCCAGCAGTGAGACACAACGGGCTAGACTAAATAAATATTTTTGGACTAAATAAATATATTCGGACAAATCACACAGATTGAGCTAACCCCCAAAGTAAGTTCGAGACTTGTGTAATGGGATACTAACTCAACGATACTATATTTTATAACAAATAGATATATAGAACGACCCAGCCCAATCAGAAAAAAATCATTTTCCATCATTACCCGACCGGGGATCAAACCCGAGACCTCTCGGTTCAGAGGCATGCACTTTACCACTGCACCACCGAGGACAAATGATCATCACCATCTATGAGTGTTATGTAAAAATGTAAGCTATGAAAGAGCAGGGCTGTCTGCCACAAGCATTCTTTGCTTAATAGATCCTAACAATTATGTTTGTAAACACATTTACTTTTAATGAGATAAATATATTTTATTACATTTTTTTTTAAATATAGTATTTGTAACACCTAGAAGCGAAGGTGTTCCAGTTGTGAAGACGTCAAGTGTAAATCAAAAGGTCCAGGAATCAAATCCTACTCGTGCCACATGATATTGTATACCAATCTGACTCAAATATAGTATTTCTTCCAGTAAAGTAAAACATCGTGAGGAAACCTGCAAACTGGTCGACTATTTCATTTACATATACATATATACATACTATATACTTTCCGGATGTAGGTATTGCAGACTTTAGATCACGAAATTTCCTCCGATTAATTCATGTCTCTACCAATCTCAGTATTGTATACTAGATCCAGTATTGCCAGATGGGGGATTCCCCCATCTTTGGAGGTATTTTTAGCCCTCGGAGGGAATTTTGGGGAGATAAATGCTTTGGGGGGATTATAAGGGAGGAATATAATGAGTATGGGGGCCTAGGTCTAGTCCAAGAGCACTTCCTGGTGTAAAATTGTTGTAAATCTTTATGGAATATTTATGTGAGTTCAATGAATTTATACTGAAAAGTTACTGTAACTAGTAACTAGTAGTAGTTGTAATTTGTAACTAGATTCGTACGATCTTGAGACTTCTTACCATAAGCGACGTGCAGTGATTACATTTTGTCGGGCTGCTGAAGGTTCTAACGAGAAACTGATGGAGTTTCTGCTTGCCTGGTATCGCCGGACCGAGGGATGGATCCTATAACATTCATTATTCACGTCTTTAGAATTAAAGTCGCCCAAACGTCAACATTAAATAAAACAGGTTCGTGCTAAGTCCCGTTGATATATACATAAAGTTAAAGTGGCTAAAATTCATATTTTATTTTAAGTTTCATTTTGACTTATTTCATTTCATCTTGTTAAGTTTGAATTACACCACTATAGAAGTGATTTGAATATTGTAATGGCGTCATTTTACATAAATGAACCGGTTCACGTGTGTTTCTCACAAGAGCAATTCTTTGTTCCGGGATGAATGCTAGTGTTTCTCTGTACAGATAAACACATAGGAACTTAGAAAATAGCTCAATTATTTTATTTACGAAGTCATTACGTGCAGAATACGTAAATATTAAAAAGTTGCGACCAGGCCCTGTTTCGAACGGTGTTATTCATACATAAGCGTCTTATACATACATAAATTACCCTGTGCGAAGTTGGAAATACATTGTCTATATAACATTTAAATTTTCATCAATTTACCATCGTTGGTTTAAAAGAAGAAAGCGTAAAAACAGACAGACGCAGTGGGCGACATTGTTTTTCACTATGTATTGCCTTTAATACCATACTTACTGTGGACATCTCGCTCGGCGAACTTTTGCTTGAAGCCGGCGAGGCTGCCCTGGGCTCTAGCTCATCCTGTGACTCCACAGAACCGCTCAATGCAGCAGATTGTTGAGAGCCGTACATCAACTGTTACAGAATTTTATATAAACACAATTCTATAGACGTTCTCTCGTTGGAAGCCGATCCTGGGTGTACAATCAGTTCAGGACATTTTTGACACAAGCTTTTATTATCGTCAGAGACCTTATTCAAACGTAAACTAAACATGTATATAAAATTTCAGCTCAATCGGTTAAGAATAGATATCCTTAGCTTCAGGGTTGGGTTGCAAGATTCCACCCAAACAAACATAATTACAGACATTGTGCAAGTTAAAGAAAAATGCGTAAAACAACAACATTCTGTCATTTTTTGACAGTTCGAACTTGATTCGGAACTATGAAGTTATCTTTATTAGAGATTTCATAGTGCACACACGCACACTGAATGCGTATTCATTTTAACACGCACATACACGCATGCATTACAATTCCATACAACCGTGTAGTAATAGTACTGCACAGGAATTCTGTATGCACGGCCCCTTAACACCATAACCACAATGAAGTGTTACATGAAACAAATACGTAACGCTAACACAAATAGGTTAATGATTCCAAAGTATATCAATATATAAAAATAATAAAAAACAAATTCAAAGAATATTCATAACTTTTTCATACTACCAAACAGGCATGCGGCCCACTCGAAGTTAAGTGGTCACCGCAGCCTATGAACGCCTGCATCACCAGGGGTGTCATACACACACCGACTTTGTTTTCAAATTTCTTTTTATAATATAGCCTGTATGTTTTGGTAACACAGTTTGAATACTCATTGAAAAAAACACTTAAAGCAAAAAGCAAAAAAAATAAAAAATAAAAATCGAACCTTTGTATTGCAACAAAACTGCGCGTTTCTGTAACGGTACGGCGGCGACATCTGTGCGAGAAAAACGGCAACCATAGCAACATACAACAAAAAAGTTAAAACAAAAGCGTTCATTGAGAAAATATACCATTTATATTCAATACTGTAGACTGAGAAAATCTTAGACAAGTGGTACCAGGGACTCAATATTGGTTCCCCTAATTTTTTATTCCTAATGTAGCTTGGCGCACTTTATTTATTTATTTATTTATTTATTTATTTATATACAGATATTTTGCCACAAAATTAATTGAAACATTTTTGTGTTTTACTGTCGCCTAGTGATTGACTAAAAAATACTATAACAGTAGACACCGCTATACCATGTAATCAATTCCATAAAATTGTGAAATTTTTGGTATATTTCTTCAACAAGCTACACAAAAAGCACACTTATTAGTTAACTAATTGAATTCTATCACCTTTATTAGTTACAACATTAATATAATGATCAATGATTGTTAAAATGGCAAAGCTCGTTTTTAAATATGTTGAATTTTCAGTACTATTAGGATCTATGATCAAACGTACGTACGGTTAAGGCAGAGTATATGTAACTCTTTGATAAAAGCTATCAACGGCTTTTTTCCTGATAGAAATGGCATAACTTGTAAACAAATTGCATGGACAAGATTAGTTAATAAACACACGAGGACACAGTGCCATTATTTATCTTCTACTCTTTATAAAGAGACTATAAGCTACACATCTAATTGATTTTCCTCAATGTACTACTTATATTATCAATAGTAAATACCGTCTGTTCGTTGTTGACTGATGGCACATTGTCGTAATGGCGTTCTGATGGCGCTTCCTTTAGAAACTCGTCGAGATAGCTCATCTGCGATGGAGGCCCGTCCAGGACTGAAAACGTACGATTGTTCAAATATTGATGGTGAGAAACGGCGAGAAACATGTGCGGCGAGCGAGTTAAATAATATGTGAATGATGTAGAACGACAGAGAACTGGGGACTCTGGACCAATCAACGACCAATGGCTAAGGAAGGAACCTGGAAAACTCAGATGAGAGGATGTAAACGAAAAAAAAGCATGATTATGCGATTGAAATTAAATAAATGACTAAAATAATAAATTTGAACTATGATGAGATAATATTTGAGGCGTATGTTTTGTATGTATTTTCATCGGATATGATATGTTTAACAAATTGAGCAGTGGACGCGAATATAGTGAGAAATACATACATATCTATACGGCTAAGTAGTGCAATTTCTATAAAGATAAGAAGTGCAGTAAGAAGCCTAAGAAGTGCAGTTTCTATAAGTGTTTATATATTTTTTGGGAAATCGGCTTTACTACTATTTCACGCATGCTAAATCGAGGAAAAATTATTAGATTTCTTCTAAATTGAAAAATGAATGACGGATTATTTTCTTCGTTCGCCACACATGTCTCTATTTTATAATCACATATAAACAATTAGGGACTACAAAAGTATTCTAACACATGAACTCCATTATTCCACATTAGCTAATTCATTTAGTATTCCAAACACAGAACACAGTATTGTATGACGTATACGTAAATACACAAGGGTGGGAATCACATAAACCAACCCAACCGCAACCAACATCACAAAACTGTACAAATACACTGTACTGTAAAAATACAATTAAGTATGGTCAGCACCAAAGTCAGATATTTATTTATTTTTACTAAAAAGATGATTTGGCTTTTTGCAGTGTTTGCATCATAAAAATGCGATCCGATATTCTGATACATTTGCATAACTTTTGCACCTGACCATACAAGAGGCATTTAGTCATAAAAACCGGGAATCTACATGCATATTGGACGTGTACAAAAGACGATGTAAAAAATTATATATCAGTACACAAGACAACATACTCATAATACACAAATACATGCTAAGTCACTGATTGCAATAATAATATTTTGATAAATTAACCATAATGGCTTCATTCAGCCTAGGTCACAAAAAATGTTCTGATATACAATTTAAATACCAAAAGTATGTTGCATCGTGTCCGTACTCTCGCAAACATAGGTACTAAATTATACAATGAAAAATATTAGTCATAAACCTATGTGAATATACAAACAAGTGTTAAAGAAAACCATATCGCTCAGCGTTACGTGGTGATGTGAATGGACTATATAACAATGGACGATGAACCGGAAATGGGGAATATGGGGCTCCATACAAACAGCCTTATACCGTCAATATTTTTACGTGAACAAAAACAAGAAAGAAAATTAGGTTTAGGGTCATAATGTCTACATATGCATATTAAAAAAATATAGTAAGTAAAAAAAAATTAGCTTCTAAATCTCAATAAAAGTAATGGTAAAACTGGCAAGCGGAAAAATTACAATTTTTCTGCCTGTATGTGTTTTTATAATACAACCAAATATTCCGTTAGTATTAGGATGTTCACAATATTATTGTTTTTTTTTTGTCACATTCATGCCACCTCAAAAAGCTCAAGCAAAAGCGAAGCGATTTACAAGTTTTTTTATGTCCGAATGTGAAGCGACCATCACTGTTCTGGCGTTTTCATATTAAATTAAAATAAAAGGATGACAATGATTTAAAAAAATCATAATAACTTAAACTCATGCGTATATCTAATATATTACAATCTACTTTTACATTCAATAATAACAATTATATTTATTTCTTAATTATTTCTTACAATAAAACTAAAACTACCGTAACTAGATGAATCATATCACTGGGGCACAAGGTTTAATATCGGAAACAAATGTAGCTTACCCAATTATAGAAATTGTATTATTATAAAATAACAGGGCAACTTAAAAACAAAATGATATCGAAGACGCACAAAACAGTGATATCGCAGTAGAATAAAAACCAAATTTTCCTTCACACTTGCTCGTATTTACAATGAAAACGTAAAATATAAACAAAACTCTAGTTAACTAAGAACGCAGCACAAGAACAGGAAAATGAATTGAAAGACTAACACCTTCAAATAATGCAATATTGTCTTTTGCTTTTTTGTCGCATGCCCAATAATGTCCATTTTTCAATGAATGAAACGCAGAAAAAAATGGGTATATTTCGACAACTGTAGTTGCAACTCGAAAAATCGGAATCAATACGTATAAATATGGTAATGGATGTACAATTTAGGAATTACCATTGAATAGTGTTTCTCGGTCATAATTCATACTTTTAAACACTGAGAAACACATTCAAACCACAGCTAAATCTTTTGACAGTGCCATCTACTTTTTTTTTCAGAGTAACCACAACCACAGACCAAAAAATAAGACCATCCTGATGAGTCTAAATGTGGATCAACAAAAGACAATATCACACGGACAAACAAAATGCACAATCACATACAAACTACTGTCTTATATTTTCAAAAACGAACCATTCTCTTCTTTGCCGCTCCAGTAGGTAGACGATTTGACTGATCCTTGCCTGGCTGCTTGCGCATAACTTACGACTTTAATACTTCCAAGTAAGGTTTTGAATCCCCTTTCAGATTTTAATTCGATTAAAACACCACAGAAATATTTAATGACATGAAAGATACTGTTATTTACTCAGCATGACAAAATTTATAAGTAAATATAATCTATCGTCTATAACTCGTTACAGACACTCAATCGAAAACATTTTCAAACGTCCATTGTCACGAAATACTGCAGATATAAGCAGTATATTAAAAGATATAGTTAAATTACATATGACGATTAGTTAAAAATCTGAGTATATTCAGATTTCTGTGGTGTAGAATATGCTGATATTAGACACCATTTTTCTCAATGAAATGAAAATTAAATAACAATAACATAGTAAAACAAAACTTTAATAACTTATGTACATAAACGCTGTAAAAGTAAGGTTGCATTTTGCACAGTTACATTAGAATTACATGTAACTTACACAGAAAACGTAAATGCAATGTTAAATGTACCGGCAGACTTACAAAATAATACGAGGAAAAAATCAAATAAAAGATATTAAAACTACAGCTGTCAAATAGGAGATTAGATACGTATAAATACGTGAAGTACATTTTTTTCAAATAGTAACATGTTTTGTTCATAATTATTGATTTGGAAAAAAAACAACCATTAAAATAATATTTTGATCAACTGTAGCTTTAAAAACATACGAGAAAAACTGAGATTCTAAATCTGATCTAAAGAAAAACTTAATTATAAATAAAAACATCCTGCATTGTGCTCCATATATTTTAGCAATTTGTTATATTTCATAATTTTTTGTGCATTTTATAACTTTAAAACTATCGCAAAATTGACTCACGATTAATAAACAATTATTTCTATTTTACAGATTTAATTTTATCGAAAAATTATTGAAATTAAACCACCAGTAGTTACAAAACGTAAAATGATGCTAAATATTGCGCAAAAATAGTTTGATCACCGTTCTAAGAAAGATATGAGTGAGAAACTCTTGACAAAAGTTTATTGAGAAACCTGGTGAGAAAAGGTTTTATGGCGGTTGTTTCCCATAGTATATATTCGCATAGGTAGGGATATTTCACTTTTTATGTTTAATTGAGAATTATAAATTATCTTGTCAATCAATTGGTGCATAAAACCAGTTATTATTATTTTTTTATATATAAAAAATAAAAAGCAGTAACGGTATTGCAATATTCCAAATAACACAAAAATCATGAAAACATTTACAATAAGCAATTATTTTAAAAATGACTAGTACGACTTGTCGAGACTTATTTTTTTCTAATTAGATCTTTGGTAGACATTTTGAGACTAGACTAATTAAATCTGGACTAGAATAGATTGATACACCTTTGGTGGATAACTCATAAAATTTTGAGCATTATAAATAATACTTTTTATCATATATCGATGTACATATGTTCAAAATAATAGCGGGGTAATTAAATATTTTGTGGTCACATATTTCATAAGATTTATAACTCATTTCCTATCAATTTTCATTCAATGTAACATATAGAAAAAAAAATAAAAAATATGTATTTTTATAAATAATATTATTTCAAAAGTCGGAAAAAAATTTGGTATAGGTATAATTTTATAAATTAGTATTTCTTGGAGTCCTTGCCAATAAAGTAATATAATGTCTTAAAAACGTTTTAAATATAAATTGAAATAAAATTAAAAAAAATAACATAAGGAAAAGTACTTAATTTACACAGTTAAGGATATTTACGTGCTTTACTTCAACTATGAATATTGTATGAATATTGAATAGTGCTTTACTTCAACTATAAAATATTTTCTTAAACTGTAATTCCGTATGAGTACTGACATTGACAAGATCTCGTCCATTATGGCTAGTTAAAAAAATACGTAAAATATAATGACCATGGTTAAAAATTAGTAATCAGTCGTATATCTGATGATACACAAGAATTGCAACGCCCCATATACACGAAGTTACGCCTATGAACAGCGGTGTATAGAGTCTCAACCAAGCGCGAACTGTCATCACAAAATATACAAAGCACAATGTGAGGAAAACGTACAAAAAAGAATAATAAGAAAAAAAAAACAGTCGCGTTTTACACGACGATATAAATGCCACAAATAATACATGATCGTTGCGCCACAGATAAAATACAAATCAAGTAACGTGACCAATAACAATTCAATCAACAAATTTTGGAATTTCGAATCACAGTCCAATTTTAAATTTTCACAGTTTTAACACAGTATAGTCCCAATGGAAAGCCATGATTGGTTGGTAAGTAGAGTCCGTATATTTGATTGGTTATTTCCGTTTTTTTCGTCGCGGACGACGTTGGACTTTGTGGTGGGAGCCAAGATTCCGATCGAGATAAAGGCGTTGTGGTTGTGACGTCACAAAAACGGAATCGAAGTTTCGGTATTGTATTGGATGGGATTGTGCACATGTAACGAAAACAAAAAGAAAAGGTGCACTAAATAAACATATTATAATATAGAATACGGCACGTGCTGTAATAAATAATATTAAATACACATAAATAAATATTTGTGTGTGCTTCTCAATACAAACTGAAATTACCATCCCAATGTTGTAAATTATATGATTTTTAAACAATGAATACACGATAAAACAGAAGAAATTTAAATCAACAAAGTCTGAGAAAATCACGTGTGAATAATAGTGACAAGAATAGATAAAACAAATAAAACCAAAACTTGTTCAAAAATCACGAGTTATTACACTTGAGAAACACAAGTGCAAATAAATACTGCTTCATAAGTAACTAATGCGTGAAATTATTATAATGTGTCGTATAATTTCTCGGTAAAATTTGGAAACGTCTTGTAGTTCGTAACCGATGAAATAATTTTATCTACTTTATGAATAAACATTTCAGGTTCAATATGTTTATGACAACGAAGTAGGGACTCTTCCCAAAAAGCGAGAAACCACATAAAAAGTTAATATACGATGTTTTATATTGTAATCTTTATAAAAATTAATACCATCTTGAAAATGTGTGGAGTGAATACCTGAGCAAATGTTAACATCTTATCAACAACGCGAGAAACATATGTATGTATGTAATGTACGACGTAGTATGACAGAATACTCACACGAGTTGGACGGCTGATGCGGCGCGTCCAGCCGCGCCTGCATCTCTCTGATGTGCTGCTCTTTGCGCTTCATGTCGTGCGCGAGTGTGTCTAGGCGCTGGCGAGTATCCAACAACTCCCTGGAAAATCATTTAGTTACAATTTGTTAGTTAAAAACTGGTCTTCAGTATTGGGCTGAGAGCGAGATAAAAGCATAATTTATGCCAGCAGCTATGCCCGGGTATATTGTAAAAATTAATCAAGGGAAAGGGGTATAAACTTAGGATTTTTTTCTATAGGCGATGGGCTAGCCACTTGTCGCTATTTAATCTCAATTCCACTAATAAGCTCACCATACTAGGTAATTTGAGTTTCGCGACCAATCGCTATCTACCCGGTAAGGGACAAAGACGTAACACGAAGTCGATAAAATAGTGTTTTTCCATAAGTCTTATTGAGAAATCCAAAACCACTTCTCGCAAACGTTTGATGATGGATAAAAAGTTTACACTGGAAATACGCGTCGCATTGGGATAAGAAAGAGAGGTGAAAATCAGTAATCTCATGACAGAAAAGATCATGGCGGACACAGCCTGAAAAATTAAATATTACCTTTAGTCGATGGCTTTTGGAGTGTTGAGTGGAATGAAACATACCTCTGACTGTGCAACAACTCCGCTCTAGTCCTAGTCAACTCCTCGCCGACTTGCTGCTTCGCTTGTATCTCCGAGTGTAGCGACGATTGTAACGTTAATATCTCCATTTTGTCCAGTTTCTGTGATCGCCTGTTACGCCAGCCGCCCGTGCCCGAGTTGGACGCCGCGTTGGGGCCGGACACGGGAGATACGGCTGTAGCACCTCGAGGAGTACTCGCTGAGAACATAAATAAATAATTAAATATAAATATATTTGGACAAATCACACAGATTGAGCTAGCCCCAAAGTAAGTTCGAGACTTGTGTTATGGGGTACTAACTCAACGATACTATATTTTATAACAAATATATATATAGATAAACATCCAAGACCCGGGCCAATCTCAGAAAAAGATCATTTCCATCATGACCCGACCGAGAATCGAACGCGGGACCTCTCGGTTCAGTGGCAAGAACTTTATCACGGCGCCACTGAGGTCGTCAACATACATCATTAACATTTAACATAGCAACAAATATTAAGTTTTCTTTTGTTTAAGTATTGTCATCGCTGTCATTGTATACTGATATAATACGACAAAATTGTTTATGGATTCGCTGAATGACGTTTGTATCTAGCGAGATTCGTATTTACTTCAGCCGGATTACTTTTCTTCTCAAGGGCACAATAGATTTTCATATAATATTTCCGCCCTCATTTTTGGTTCGAATTCAATCACTTTCATATCTAAGTTTAAACATTGAATATCATTCTTTGTGAGTAGGTGTCGTATAAATTTACATTATTAAACATTTAATATCTAAATAATACAGATAACAGCTAGCTTCCTTACCAAGTTTCAAATACTCCAGTTCTTCCGTCATTTTCGTGGCGAGCGCTTGGAGATAACCGCGTGCGTCTTTCTCGTCCGCCACCCATCGAATTATTTCTGCTATCTGTACACACAATCGCAACACTTATCCAAAGTTACATTGAATAAAAAAATAATTTAAAACACTCCCCGTCTCCGAATTTGCTGGCACTATCATCATCATCCGTTAGAAAAGAACTGACGGTTTCCAAACGGATGAACATACATTATTATATTCAAACATAGCTAAGATTCTCAACGACATTCTCGATTAAATTATCTTTCAAATAAAATTTAAAAAAAACTAGATCAAATTCAGCCGTGTGCCTGCTACGATGCCACGTACATACATACAGATACACAGACGCGTTAACTTTATAACTCCTATCGTCGGGGATTAAACACAAAACGTGGCTCGCATAAATCATACCTGAGTCTCCCAATGCTGCATGGTGTCTCTCTTAACTCGCAACTCCTCTAACTCCATCTCCAACTGCCTCCGCTCCGACTGCCATCTCCTTCCATTCTCAGCCATCTGTTACAATTAACAAGTTTTAAGTTTCAATAATAATAAAATACCTCTTACAGATATTAAAAATTACGAATGCTTTTAAACCTTTTCTAATAGCAAATGAATTATATTTTTCCATTACATTCATCATCATTCTCAGCACATTCACATCAGTCCACTGCTGGATATAGGACTTCCTTTTTTGTGAATTAATTCCTTACTATTGTATAGTTTCTTTTAAATAATTTTGAGAGCATTTCATATGTGCATAGATGTGTTTTGTAAAATTTTGAACGTTGCACAGCCATTTAGCGATACAAATAAAAGTAATATTAATAAAATATATGTTTGCCATTTAGCGATCCAGATAATAATAATAAAATATATGAAATAGGGAAAATATGCCCCTATTTCACACTTTTTTTCATACTCACAGCGTCGAGGTCTTTAGCAAGCTTCCTATTCTCGTTGATGAGCATCTGTTTGTCCTCGCTGTCGGTCAGCTGTTCCATCCTGTGACTCTCCAGCTTCTCTTTGGACGATAGTAGCTGGTAACAAAGCAATGATTCAAAAAAACCGGTCAAATACGAGTCAGACTCACGCATAACCGTTCCGTACCAATTTGCATGCGATCTGCATGAACGATAACAACTTGTAGAAAAAATTCTTATAAAAGTTGATCGCTTGCACTCATTTTATACGATACTAGCGGCCCATCTCAGCGTCACATGTTTAATGCACATATTTATACAGGATACAATAACACATACAATACAATAATCTCTACGCAGCAGCAGGTACTTAACGCTCACAGTAGTCAATAATATAATTATTTATATAAATAAATAATAAATAAATATAATAAATATACTAGGACAAATTACACAAATTGAGCTAGCCCCAAAGTAAGTTCGAGACTTGTGTTATGGGATACTAACTCAACGATACTATATTTTATAATAAATACATATATAGATGAACATCCAAGACCCGGGCCAATCAGAAAAAGATCATTTTCCATCATGGCCCGACCGGGGGATCGAACCCGGGACCTCTCGGTTCAGTGGCAAGAATCTTACCACTGCGCCACCGAGGTCGTCATATAATGTTATATAATGTACAATTACCTCCCGATTGAGCACAGTCCTCATCGCATCGTTCTCTTGCAGCTGGTCCCGCAGGGCTGCCAACTCACAGTTGTACCTCGCCTGTTGTTGTGCTAACGACTCTTTGTACTGCGCCTGAAATATACAACCCTATCTAATATCATAAATGCGAAAGTAAGTTTGATTGTTACCTCTTCACGCTCTATCTACTCAATCAATCTTCTTGAAATTTTGCATATATAGTTTGATGTACGGAGGGCATAGGGTACCTTTCATCCAGGAAAAATAACTGCTCCCGTGGAAAATCACGCGGACTCAGCCGTGGGCAAAAGTTAGTATACGTTAGTTTTTAGTCGGTCAGATGAGCGAGGGAGTCAAGTTTACCGATGAGAGAGAGAGAGAGAGAGCCGTTTACCTCCAAAGTATCGACTTCATGCTGCAGCCTGGCCACGTCTGCTGTACCACCGGTCCCCACCACACCCCCTTCCACCCTTTGCGCTCGTAAAGTTTCCTCGCGGAGTTTACGTTCCTATAAAAAAAAAACAATAAAGTTTACCTTAACCAATTTCACTTCTAATCTAACTCTTTTGATGTCAGTCAGTCTGCAATCAATCAATCAATCAAATCATTTATTCATATAACAATTTAACAATTGTGTTTGAATACAAAATAAAAATTACAAAAAAATATACAATTAAACTTAAAATATCTAACAAAAACTTCGATATATGCAATAATTTTTTTTTTATTTGTTGAAGAAATCCTCTATGTCGTAAATGTTTTTGGCAAGTAACATATTTTTCAGTTTGATTTTAAATAAATTAAAACTGATATTTCCTCTAAATTCAACTGGCAGTCTATTAAATAATTTAACCCCTTGATAGTACGGACTATGCCTGACAACATTTAGACTGGGTATTATATTAGAAATGAAGTGTTTTCGTCTGGTTCCTTCACGTACGATTTTTTCTTGTTCCGTTTCTAGTTGAGGTAGCTGTTTTTTAAAATCAGTTAAGACCACAAGCAAATACAGACCAGGTACCGTTAGTATTCCCAACTTTTTAAAATGTGGTTTACAAGAATCTTGTGGTGATATTCGTACCATAGCGCGTATAGCCCGCTTTTGAGATACAAAAGCTCTATTTATATTATAGTCATAGCTTTGTCCCCAGTATTTTATGCTATAGCGAAGCCTGGACTCAACTAACGCAAAATATACCATTTTGAGCTTCTCCATACTAATTTCTTCACGAAGGCTACGTAAAGCAAAAGAGGCTGATGAAAGAGCACTTTCAACTGACGACAACTCTTTCTTCCAATTTAAGAATTCATCAATATACGTGCCCAAAAATTTCACATTGTCCACTAAGTCAATTTGCCTATCATTAAATTTTATGTCTAAATTGGAATTATTTCTACTTGTAGATTTAAATAATATCACTTTGGTTTTACTGTCATTTATCATTAAATTGTTGTTGTCAAACCATACATGAAAAGCTTTTAAAGCCTTGTTTATCTTAATGTTTAAAATATTAATGTCATTATCGTGTATTATAGCATTTGTGTCATCGGCAAAATTAATTATTTCTATGTCAGGTATACATTTATTTATATAGTAGATTAAATCATTAGTAAAAATAATAAATAATATTGGTCCTAGAATAGATCCTTGTGGGACACCCCTTTTAATTACTTCAGTTTTTGATTTGACTGTTCTTTCACGTCCATCTTCTATGTCCTTCATTTCAACAAACTGTTTCCTATTTGTTAGATAAGAACGAAATAGATCTAGTCTCTTTCCTCTTATTCCTAGATGCTCGAGTTTATTTATCAATATCCCATGATCAACTGCATCGAACGCGGAACTAAGATCAAGGAATAAACCAGCCACTTTATTTTTATCATTGAGCCTTTTTGTAACCTCTCCAATCAGGTTATCAATTGCATCCTTAGTACCTTTACCCTGTTGATATCCAAATTGTTTGCTACTAAGAATGTTATGTCGATTTAAATGTGATAGCAATCGCTTTTTCATTACTGTTTCAACAATTTTCGAAATTATGGATAGTAGAGATATAGGCCTGAAATTTTTTGGGTCCGTTTTAGATCCTTTCTTGTGAATGGGTATTACCTTGGCAATCTTCAGCTGATCAGGGAAAATACCTTCTACGAAGCATTTGTTTATGAAACGGCTCAAAGGCCCTGCTAAAATATTTATATTATCCTTGATAACTGCGATGGGTATCTCGTCATAACCAGAAGATCTCTTTAATTTCATTTTATCAACAATTTTTTTGATTTCGTAAGGAGTTACGGGCTCCCAAGACGCAGCTCCGGCCACTCTGTCTACAGTCATTATTTGTAACGCTTTATCATTATTATTATTAGAAGGTAACTTACTGTCAGTTTTAAAATTATCAGAAAAGATGTCAACAATATCTTGCATATTATTAATTAAGTCATTATTTATTTTTAGATAAATCTTATTATTTGTTAATTTAGACTGTTTGTTTCTGCTTTTATTTACAGCTTTCCAAATGGCTCTGGTGGAGTCTTCTGCCTTATTAATTTCTTGAGTAATAGCCAATTTACGCGCCTTATTAATGACTCGTCTATATAATTTTATGTACGAACATTTATATTTTTTTATAGATTCATCTGTATCTTCATTTATGGAAGTCAGAAAACGCTTCATTTTACTCGATACCTTTAGACCACGTGTCACCCAGTTTAATCTAGAAGTACTACCAAATTTTATTCGCTGCTTCCCTTTCCTGAACGAATCATTAAATATTTTTTGTAAAGTTTTAAGAAAAGTATTTATCCCTAAAATAGTCCAATCTTGTTCTTCAAGTCTACTTTTAAACTTATTTTTGTTATTTGCGTTAAAAGAGCGTCGTTCGGTTATGTAATGAGAATAAGAGCTATTTTTTATTTCTTCTAATTTAATAGTACAAAAAGTTGCCGCATGTCCATCTGCCAGTCCGTTGTGATCTACCATGATGTCAGAGATATATTCCTCGGGCACATTTGTCAAAAAGTTGTCAATGCATGACTCAGCAGAATTTCTTCGGAAGGTCGTGGTGTTTATAATTGGCCTATAGTTGTAGCCTTTTAATAGAGATAAAAAGTTATTGCATTTATCGTCGTCAGCCAATAAATCAATATTAAAATCGCCACAGATTATGCATGTTTTGTCGAAACAAAAATTCATCAATTTCTCAAGTCCAAAAAAGAATTCGTCTAGGTTTTTCTCTACAGGATTTCTATATATACAAAAAATTAACAAATTCAGCTTTACATCTCGTACTCCACATATTTCAAAACTCTGACATTTATAAAATTTTTTACATATTTCTAAATTTTCGGTTTCTCTATTTGAATCAGCAAAAATTAAACTCCCTCCACGTTTTTTGGGTTTTCTACAATTGTAAGATTCTAATGTATATGTGTCTAAATTAATTAATGGAGCGGATGTGGCGTTCAAAAAATGTTCTGTAACACAAATATAATTTATTCTATTTTCCTGAGATGACAAATACATTTCAAGTTCAGATTTTTTACTGTTAAGACCACAAACATTTTGGTGAAATAAATATAAACAAGTAAAGTTCTTATTAACGAAAAAAACTTTCTTCATCACTCTGTTTGTTCTGTTCACTCGTTAATAATTCATCTGTCTGTGTACCAACGCTAGCAAAAACAGTCTTTATTACATCATTTTTTTTGGCATTTGAATATCTGAGATAATTGTGTTTGTATTGTAAACGTAAAATTTCTCTTAATATAGTTCTACAAGCATACGATTTATCAAATTTGTAATAATAATTATTCTCTGAAGGATTAAAAATATTTAACGGAGTAGAGATATTTAAATTAAAACATATATACCTTATCATGTCATTTAGTTCATCTATGTTTAAGAATTTATTCGATACCACTTCACCCATCAATACATTAGTGAACATCATATTACTTAGATGGTAGTACAAGAGCGATTGAAACCTCAATGGATTCTTATCGTTTGAACCAATCAACAAAACGATATAGTCATTTTTGGTGAAGTCTCTACAAAGACGCTTACAAGAGCACAAAATCTGATCAACTGTAGCATAGGGCTTTATTATTGAAGTTACCGTAAAGTTTGACCCAAGAAGTCCCTGCAAAATCAATCTTACGCCCTTTCCCGATTGATCCGTTAATAACAAAACTCTACTTTTGGTTTCTTCTCGTTGACAAATACTCACTTTTTGCTTATCTTTGTAACCGTCGACCTCAGGCGGTTGCTCAGCCTGGACCACCGGAACAATCTTATTCTCCATAATGATACTGCTAGCGCCATCTATGGCCGACACGTTGAGATTGGAATCATCTAACAAACCAATGTTGATACTTTTTCGTGGTTTTTGTCTTGGTGCCTTCTTAGTTGATCCACAGATATCTAGGAGTTGGGAAATTTTCTGATCTTTATTCAATATTATTTTCTTTAACTTAGAATTTTCCAAATTTATATTATCAATTTCAAGAGTCGCTGATGCCAACTTATTTTCTAGTTCCTCAATCCTTGATTCCATTTCTTGTAACTTTTGTGTGTCAAAAGCCCTTAGATCTGGCAAGCTCCCGGATTTGTTTTTTTGTTTAGATTTATCTGGTGAGGAAAACTCGATATCCCCTGTTTCATCTTCCAACGACTCAAAAGAATTTTCGGTTGACACATTAACTACATATTTAGCCCGAGTTGTGATGTTCCTGGTCTCCGAATTATTTAAGATTTCCCCGACTGCATGCTGAAATTCAGTGGAAGTTGTGCTACCAGTATCCTCCTGACTGTGTGTATGAGTTGTTAAGGAGCTATACAACAGTTCGTCCTTGGTCTTAGGACTTATCGGTGATTTTAGTTCCTCCAAAGAAGCGCCTGAAACAGTTTTTCTGTCATTGTTTTCTGACTCAAGTGGTATAGTAATATTTTTCCGCGATGGTAGGCCTTTTTTGTTACTATAACAGTCACTGCATTTCCAGGTCTTTTTTTGGGCAGGTGACATAATTAAATATCTCTTATCTGTGTTTGAGCAACTTAAATCGTACGTTTTTTTACAACAGTGGCATACTAAAAATTGCCTTCCTTTAATTACGTGTTTACATTTAACACAACTTTTCTCCATACTGCGTGTTTGCCCTCTAGCGTCAGTTCATAAAAATAGCAACGAATTACACGTCGCTCCCTCTAGCGACTGATATGGTAATTAAAACGTTATTTGCTATAACGTGCACTAGCACCATCTATTGTGAGCTTTAGTAACTTTTTATGTGAGATCTATAAGTTATATCGATTCATGATAAAAATTATCAGGAGAAAAAAAACTAGATGGCATTAGTAGTTTCAATAAAGTTTAAATTTGCCATTTTTCAAACCGGGTCCAAAGTCCAAGTTATGATTTAAATGATTTGGCAGTTTGTAGTGAGTAGAGAAATCGTAATAATAGTCACTTGTAGTTCACCAATTGAAGTTTTTTTTACACTCTGTTGACTTTATAATAATCCCAATTTATCACAAAGGAAAGTTTAATGTATTATATTGTTTTTGTTTATTTTTATGCACAACACAGATGCATACGTAGAACACTTTAGTTTATGATTGTTTTAACAATACGGGCATCGGAGCCAACACTCACAGTCACAGATTAGTTCTTAAAGCTTACTTTTATTACATAAAAAAGTCTCTAACAGCACTTTAACTATTTTTAAGGATTTAAAACACACGGAGCTCTTTGTTTACACGCAAGTGGCAGCGTCCACCGACTTTATTACTCACCGACTGACTTTTGATGTCTTGTCTCAAAACATAATTTACTCCAAATATGATCCTTATTCACATAACAATAAAGTCTCATTGACTTACATGATTTGAATGAAAAAGTAAATGCAATCAATTATGACCCTTATTAACATAACACCTTAGTAGCTTCAGCTATAGCGGTGTCCAACCTCGCTTCTAACTCCCTTCTCCCTTTATCTGCTCTTCTGATGTCTTGTCTTAGTGCGTCTATCTTCTGCATGGCTACTTCTAACTCTTCCTCTTTGTCACGCACCTGACAAATAGAGTTTAAAAAATACATAATATATACTTTGTATGTTTTCTAACATAATCTTAAATCTACCTTTAATCAACTGCGACTAACTTAACCTAGGTCTAGCCGAAGATGTCCTGTGGAGCGAGATTAGCACATGGTCCCGGCACAAATGCGGTAGGCGTTGACACCGTGTTGTTTTAGTGGGTTAAAGTCCGTGTCAAAACACACCTGTCCGGCTTCCCGTGGCCGGATGGACGGGACGAGCGTCTTTCCACACAAAAAGAAAAAAAAAAAAGGTCTAGCCGAAGATAAGCACGCTACACCCAGGCTTAACCATCGAAGACCGGCTGCACCTACATCTAGTCGGAACGATAAACGCTAAAGTTAGGTCTAGCTGAACATAAGCAGGCTAAACATAAATGTAACTGCACTTCGGAGTTTAGCTCTAACATTTGACGACCTCGGTGGCGCAGTGGTAAAGTTCTTGCCACTGAACCGAGTGGTCCCGGGTTCGAACCCCGGTCGGGTCATGATGGAAAATGATCTTTTTCTGATTGACCCGGGTCTTGGATGTTTATCTATTTATGTATTTGTTATAAAATATAGTATAGTTGAGTTAATATCCCAAAACACAAGTCTCGAACTTTGGGACTAGCTCAATCTGGGTGATTTGTCGCAATATATTTATTTATTTTTTTATATTTATATATAAAAATTAACAGGTTATATGCCTTTATATTTAAATGAATTTGTTATACATGTCACAAATGCTTTTTAACTTAATTTTGAAAATAATAATAAGATAAAAAAAATCTGGCATCGAGCAGGAATTAAAGTTTGGCCGAACTGGCTGTTAAGTTATGTACCAACACATAAGTAATATTAAAGTATTGTAGGTAGATATAACTTTCTTGTACGTTCGTCAGTCCAATAAATGCCCTGTGATACCACACACGTCTTTTATTTAGCACTGGCATGGTCTCGATAGCTCAGTTAGCAATGAACACACTCTGAATGAAAGAAATATTTATGTAGGTATCGATTTTGTCGTATATCATCACTTTTTCATCCCATCTATCACAAGTTTAGTGTCCCAATTGTAAGCTGGTAGACATTATTTTATATTGAGGACATCATCAAATTTATTTATATATTACTAGCTCTTGCGCGCGGCTTCGTCCGTAGCGGAACAGACAATTTTCATACAAACTTGTATTACAGTCACCCCTATTATAGTCAATTGGGGGTTGATTTTTAGAAAAAAAAAAGTCTGTTTGAATGGAGTTCTTTAACTACATGCATACCAAATTACATTAAAATTGGTTCAGCGGTTTAGACGTGAAAGCAGAACAGACAGACTTTCGCATTTATATGTAATATAAGTATGGATGACATCAACATTAAATTTTACAGAAATAAATAATTCTTGCCTGTCGCGAGAGCTTCTGTTTCTGTTGTCTCAACTCTGATAACTTGTCGGTCACTTCATTATATTCTGTCATGGCTAGCTTGCGTTGCGATAGAGCATCTTTCAGTTCTTTATCCTGCAAACATTAAATAAATCAAATCAAATAAAAAATATTTATTTTCTATACAATCTTAATTAACATAGTATAATCTAGACAACCTCGGTGACGTAGTGGTAAAGTGCTTGTCTCTGAACCGAGAGGTCCAGGGTTCGATCCCCGGTCGGGTCATGATGGAAAATGGTCTTTTTCTGATTGGCCCGGGTGTTTATCTACCTATATATTTATTTGTTATAAATTACAGTATCGTTGAACTCAACGAACTATATCTATAACTAGATCTATACTAACTAGTATTCCATAACACAAGTCTCGAGCTTACTTTGGGGCTAGCTCAATCTGTGTGATTTGTCCTAATATTAAAATATTTTTAAATTTAGGTATGTTACTTGTACATGGGTAGGTTTGAATAAAACAAGATTGTGAGAGACTGGTGTATGAACTAAATAGAGCCTGTATCTCAGTACACCAGCAACATGATATAATTAAGTCAAATTTAATTTTCTACAATCTATGTCGACCACAAAAATGAATGCTCTCGTCTAAATTTACTAAACAAACGGCCCGTCGATAAAAAAAGTCTCTGTATGGACGCTATAAACTCAAAAACTACCAGACGGATTCTTGTACGGTTTTCATCAATAGATAGTGCGTTTCCTGAGGAAGGTTTAGGTATATACTTTATTACAGTTTTATCCGAGCGAAGCCGGTACGGATCGCTAGTGTAATATGATTGTTTTCCACTGACCTGCAGCCTCAGTTTCTCTATGGTATCCGTCCTGTCTTTGGACAGCTCCTCCTTCTCTATGGTCGTGGCGGCAAGCATACCCTCCAGTTCTTTCAAACGCACCATCAGGTCCGTGGGCTGTAGATCTGGTATTGAACCGTCCTGTGAATTAAAAATTGCACTTTAATAAATTACTATTTATATTAGAACTTTCCAATGCAAGGAAAAAAGTAAAAAACGGGAAGTATTTTTGAAATATTTAATTGATATAAAATATTACTTACATCGCCACCGGTGATCCGTTCCAAACACTGCAGCTGCGCTTCCAATTCGTTGTTCCTTTTCGAGAGTATTGCGTTCTCTTTCTTCAGCTGGATCAGATCTTCTGTTGGGACAAAATTTCAAGAAGATTGGTTGAGTGGTTAAAGCGTGCAAAAGTAAAAAACTTAATTTCGCATTTATATATAGAGACGCGTAGGATTCGAACAAGACACATTTCCATAATCAGCGGGTGTCATAATTGGACCACCACTGGAACACAAAATGACTGAAATTCGAGGTTCCTTCACGGTGAGAAATTCGGGAAACGCAACTCACCATCGTTTGTGTGTTGTGTGTCCCCCGCCCTCAGCTCTGCGATGGTGTGGGCCAGTAGAGCATTCTCTCGCTCTAACGCTTTTAGCGCCGCGCGGTCGCCGGCGTTTGACGGCGCCTGTACACAACATTACAATAACTTATTATAAAGAAAAGTCTATTATAGTATGTACTTATTATTATTTGCTTAATCTTTGTGACTATATTATGAGTATTATACGACTGAAAACAATAAAGATCATTATTATTTCAATATTAAATTAGACCTTTTTCTTCAATAAATCACCAGAGACGTAGACTCCAGATATTGTTTTAAGCAGTACATTAGTAGCTTCTTTTTTCATAAAATAATTGATTGTTACCATAACATTATATATTTTTTTAAATCCTCCGGGAGTAAATCTTTCAATCCATCAGAGTATTATCTACATAGTATAAATGTTTAAATAAAATATATTTATATTATATTCTACTACTGAATAAAAAAACAGAAAGCGCGCAATCAATCACGCTAAAATTCTCATATTCACACTAAATTAAGTAACAGAGACTCATAATTTGTTAGTACTGTTGTAGGGGTTTAAAAAATTAATGGTGATAAATTAACCCCTTAATTAATGGTGATAAATTAACCCCTTAATTAATGACCATTAATTTTTTACCCCCATTTTAAGATTTGAAATCCCCATTATAAATCTTAAAATGGGGGTAAAAAATTACCATCACTCAACATTCACCATTGAATGCCGTCTGAATTTTGTAGGGCGGGAGTCACACAGCAGATATACTGACCTGGCTGGGGGCATTCTTGGCGGGGCTGAGCGGGGCCGTGTGGGCCCCGAGGTCAGACAGTCGACTGCCCACAGTAAAAGTGAACCCCACGAATGGTAAGTGAAGACCTGAAAATGCTGACGATGCTTGAGGCGGAGGTACTGCTTCTGATAACCTGGAAAGAAGTATTAACATCCTTACATATTAACAAAACAAAATCCTCAGTCTGTCTGTATAAATTGAATTAAAATTTTAACATTTACTTTGATTACATACCCAAAAATATTAATAATTATTCAATAATGTATATAGCTCGTTTGACGATGTAATATGAATGATTATGTAGCGATGCATGACTTTTAATTTAATTTATTGTCATTTCCTTTAAATCCTAAGTTTAATTTAATTCCGACGCCAATCAAAGCAGGATATGTATGCGCACAATGAAATTAGATATAAGAACAAACTTTGTACCATATTCAAGGAATAAATTATTCTGATTCTATTCGCGATAAACTGGAAAACTATACACTGCACGGATTTTCATGCGGTTTCCACCAATAGATAATATGATTCCTTAGGAAGGTTTAGGTGTAAAATTTATTATGTTTTTACCCGAGCAAAGCCGGAACGGGCCGCTAGTATATAACGATGGTTAATTAGCGGAGCCTGGGCTCTCGACGCTCAACCTCTGAGGAGGGAACCAAGTATACGCTCAGATGAGAGAAATTGAAAATAAAGCTTTCGCCGCGGATTCGCCTGCGTATATTATTTAACGAGTTAACCCTCTTTATTGACATGCTTTTGTCACTATCACACTTTACACAATATGTTTTGTCATTATTTTACTATTTTACAATATTTGACACTGACCTGACCGACGCCATTACGTTGATTTGTCAATCTTTGTTGAGTTTGTATGTTTGTGGCGGGTAATCTCCGAAACTACCGAGCCGATTTCAAAAATTCTTCCACCATATGAGTGGCAAGAATGGTATATATCCAAGATAGCTATATGCTATATTTCATCTCAAAATTCCCACGGAAAATCTTGTGGTATTATAAAAAAAACAGAACTAACCTTATGTCGGTGTCGTCGACATCGAAATTGGAGGTGTCGGTGGGGCTGGAGACATCTGGAACGAATGGCGCCTGCATCTCGCGGAGGTTTTCCCAGTCCAGACCCGCGAACCAGGGATGTGCCTGGAACATTTAGTTAGTTATAAAAATATTGTATATCCAATTATCCATACTAATATTACAAAGAGAAAAGATTTGCATTTTCGTTTTTTTTTTTTGTTCGCAATGGATGAATTCAAAAACTACTGGACCGATTTTGATGAAGTTTGCCACAGACACAGACAAGACGTTCAGGAGTAACATAGGCTACTTTTTTATTGTGGTTTTACCCGAGCGAAGCCCATTATCCCGGTAAAGAGGGATTTAAAATTTACAATTTTTACATCAGATTTATGCTAGTTTGTATCCTACTTATTATAAATGTGTAAGTTTGTGAGGATGTATGTGTGTATGTTTGTTACTCTTTCACGCAAAATCTAATGGACGAATTGCTATGAAATTTGGTACACGGCTAGTAGAATATAACCTGGAATAATACATAGGGTACCTTTTATTTCGAAATTCCCACGGGAGCAAAGCCCCGGGGCGAAGCGTATTTCATTAAAATATTAACCGGTAAAAGAACGTAGAATACAAATAATAATAAACAAATATATGAGGACAAATCACACAGATTGAGCTAGCCCCAAAGTAAGTTCGATACTTGTTATATGGGATACTAACTCAACGATACTATATTTTATAACAAATACATATATAGATAAACATCCAAGACCCGGGCAATCGGAGAAAGATCATTTTCCATCATGACCCGTCCGGGGATCGAACCCGGGACCTCTCGGTTCAGAGGCAAGCACTTTACCACTGCACCACCGAGGTCGTCTATATATATAATATTTTCTCCAAACTTACTTTGAAATCTTGCAGTCCATTCTTCCCCAGTCTATTTTCAGAGGAGCATATTAATCGTCGGATCAGATCTTTTGCTTCTTCCGACACCTGCAACGGAAATTGTTTCATGAAATATGACAGATAAATAAAATTTGAAAGCTAATCGGGGCATCATTTATCTTGTGGTTTATTTTGAACCATATTTTAAGTGCACTAAATTTCAATTTACATTGGCAATACAACGGCGATATGTCTAGAATAGTCAATAAGAGTCCATTAGCGGCCGTAAAAAACCTAAGGCAATAAAAATTTAACTTTATTTTATAGCGATAAGAATCAAATTCGTACAATCAGCTCGTTAGTCGGCATAAGCTAAATTCAACTCTATGCTAAAGACAGTAAAAATGGAACTATTCAGCAATAAGAATCAAATTCGAACAATTAACTTGATAATAGTCCAATAAATTCAACTCTATGCTAGAAGTAATAAGAGTGACATTGACATACCTGAGCGGCTTGTTCGTCGGGCGGTGGGCAGTGAAACGATCGCGCGTGATTCATGATCTTCCCATACGTTTCTACCAGAGATTCAGCGTAGAATGGAGTCTCACCGAATAACATCTCATACATACATACACCTGAAACATAACACATATATAATTAAAAGTGACAAAACACGATAATTTTGACACCTGTATGTGTACAGTCAACAGCACATCAATCTACCCAAATTCATTGCAAACTCGCCGCTATAACCGCGCCATAGAGGTTCATGCTGGGTAAATTGATTTACCGTTGACCACACATAAAGCAAAATAAAGGAATATAAATTCGGACTTCCCCAAAGAATGACATACATACCCAGCGACCACCAATCACATTCAGGCCCATATCTCCCCTGTCCGTCCTCCATGGCCCTGAGAATCTCCGGGGAAATGTAGTCCGGTGTGCCCACTGCCACGTTGCTTTGTACCTGATGGAACGATACACAAACATTTAGCTTCATAATAGGACTGGCTCCTTGTTGGTCACGGGTAAGATGCAGGGCCAACACATTCCTGAGGGTGATGTCAGAAAGGGTGGATAGCCCAATACTTAAGCGCTGAGCATCCTTAAAACAATAACCCGCATTTTAAATTTTCCTAACATAGTTGTTTCAAGTTAGTTGTAGTAAGTTAAATAACATAATATAGACTTGTATATGGCACAGTCTGAAATAAATAAATTCATTTCATTAACTTTTCGCCTGTTTGTAATCTTATTTCTTTGTGAATGTATCAATTTCTAACATTGCAGTCAGATTTAAGTCGCTTAATGGCATTTGAAATGAGTTTTTTTGCCTACCTACCGTGCTAAGGGGCAGGTAATAGTAACTGTCAACCAGTGTGCAAGTTATCACAACGGTTTCCTTTACCAGAAGCAAGTGGTGGTCTATGAAAACTGCTATACATGAGTCATATTGATATTCAAACTCATGTGGCAAGAGTAGGATTCGATCCTGGGACCTTTCGATCACAGGCGGAAGGTATGAGGCCCTAGACCATCATCGCTTCAATGTTTGTAATAACTTTGGAAGTGGCTTTTTGTTACTTTATTATGAAGTAGCTTTTTTCATTTATTTACCAGATAAACGTGCAAAACAATGTTATAATTTCGAATATAATAAACAACTTATATAAACCCTGGGACTTGTCGTTAAATTATAATGAGTTGAATGACATTATGTTACAATGAGTTTACATTGCACTAAATCTAAATATCGATTTTGGCAATTCGCGATTATAGATAAATTATCCGACTTTATTACGAAATGAAATGAAATACTAAAGTTTGTGAGAAAAAAAATGTGTGTATTTTTGTTACTCTTTCACGCAAAATCTACTGGACGGATTGTTACGTAATTTGATAAATGGATAGAATAACCTGGAATACAGGGTAATTTTTATCCCAAAATTCCCACGGCAGCGAAGCCCCAGGGCGCAGCTAGTCTTATATAATTACCTTCCCGTCTTCGCCAAGTCGCAGACACGATCCGAAGTCGGCCAGCCGGATATGACCGCTAGCGTCGAGCAACACATTATCCGGCTTTATGTCCCTGAAAATAAGAAGTAAACGATGTAGTCAAACGCGAGCGAAGTTGCGGGTGGGGTCGCTGGTGTAGCGAAAGGTTAATTTAGGGCCCGTTTCATCGCTTGCTGATAAAGTATCAGATAGCATAAATGTAACATCTCATACAGATAGCGTAATCAATAAAACTGAGGATACTGATATTTAAATGGAATGAATCTCAGAGCGTTTCGTCAATTTTCTTGAGGAAGGAATCATTTCCAAAAAATTAATCATTCATAAAATTGACATTGACCATAGAGTACAGATTAATGATTTTAAAGTCATAAAAAAACTGATTCTTGTCTTTGTTAAAATTTGAAAGATTTACAATGACGCGCGGCCGCTGCGGTTGAAAAGCGGAGAACCACCCAAAAGCCTTTTTTAACCAATTCGACTCACCGATGAACATATTTCAGTTCGTGTACACTCTGTATAGCGAGCACCATCTCCGCTATGTAGAATTTGGCCATATCTTCTGGCAAGCGGTCCTCGAACTTGGATAATAATGTGAGGAGATCTCCTCCGCAGTAGTAGTCCATGACCAGGTACTGTTGGGAACAAATTGATTTAGGTGATTAATAAAATCTGCTACAATTTTTTTTTTCATTAATTACATATTTTTTTTCTAAATATTTTATCTTCAAAATTAATATTAACACTAGAACTTAAGAAGACAAACATCTGAAAATAATAACGGGAAAGAATATTAAACTTTTATTTAGTTTCACCTGTCCTGATGTTAGCTTGTAATCAAATCTTGCAAGTTAGATTTCTCCTACTTGTCCTACAGAGTTGAAATTTCCCACGTCGCTTCAGTTTCCATGAAAATGCATTATTATGATGAGCATGACCTGATCGGCTCCCAACTAGTGAAATCCTCAACGGTTTACAGCGCGGACATGGGTATTTTGTCGGGCGTCAAATGCCGCTGCTTCACAGTATTACGCAACTAACCAATCACAGTGCGACGTTTTTACGACGACATTAGACGAACATTATACTTTTTGCTCTAGAGTAGATTTACTTTTGTATGAAATTTAATTATGCTCTTTCTTCTCTCTTGATCAAACAAGAAATTCTCAGAGAATTTACTTTATGCTCTAGACCTTAAAAACTATTTTAAGCGGCTTATATCCTATCATAATGTCAAAATTTACGAGCATGTTAAGTGAACATCTTTAAGTGTAATGTGCTCACCAAATTGTGTTCGTCCTGGAAGGCGTAGTGGAGATTGGTGATCCAGCGCCGGTCGCCGAACACCAAAACGTCGCGCTCCTCTTGAAAACACGCCGTTTCCGCCCGCTGACATATAAAAACATTTGTTTTATTTATCATTCTCATATCTAATTAATTTTATATTGAATAATACCTAGATTTAATTCATAATAAAGGATGGACGTGTGTTACTTCTAAGAGACAACATAATAATACCTTAAGCATCTCCCACTTGTTGAGTATCTTCATTGCGTACACTCGCTCCCCACCCGTCGCCGCGGCCCCCGCGCTCATGTTCACTCCCACATCGCCGCCCTGCAATCATAATATACATTATAGTTTACTAGATAATATTTATTTATTTAATTTACCCATGTCATACAAATATTCTTATTCTCATAACAAACAAGATTATTTAATTACACATTTTATTGATTTTTACAAGCTTTTATTGAACTCTTTATTCAATTCAGAAATGTACACAATATGGTATAATTTAAACTTATAATATTATGATAACAATAAATCCACAACAAGCTTCGTTAAAAAAGGTAAACAAAAATAAATATCCAAAAACATATACCCTATCAATCTATATACGTCCACCCCGTATCGTACCAAGCGCAAAGATTTACCCATTATGCCATATTACCATATTTATTGAACTTGCAATGTAACTAGCTACCTACCAGTGGAATCTTGCAACTAAATTTTGAAGCAGATATCTCCAAAAGATTGAGCCGAAATTATGTACACTCGTTTAGTTTGGATGACAATGCATTATTGTGATAAGCATGACCTGATGGTGAACCCAGCAACGGCTCCAAACGTACCCACGTTACTTATAAAATATCCGTTATAAATTTACTTCATGCGGAGGTATGTACAATTACAATTTTTTTTTTAATATCGTACCTGCATGAAAGAGGCCCTAACGACGCACACTTCGCCGAAAGCGCCTCGACCAATCACTTTGACGAGCTCAAAGTCATCGCGAGAGAGACGTAACCGCTTCAAGGCGGTCGCCACCGGTTTTACTGTAATAGAAACAACATAAATGTTGTATAATAGAAACTCATCGACCTTCTTCTCTTAAGGTCCTTCATTAGTCATATCTCTGGAGGTAAGTAGTCGTAAAAGTCATGTCAGATGCCTTTAGGCGACTGGAATAAAATCTGACACCAGTGTTAGCAATAACACACTCAATATGATGTTGATTAGTCGTATTCTATGGCTGAGGGCCGTGGCCATTAAGTGGAATTAAACACACAACAACTTTCTTGGCCCTATTAATGGAGTGATTCGCCATTGCCTTCTCCATTTCACACACAAGTTAATAATAAACCAGCGTGCAGGTTTCCTCACGATGATTTCCTTCACCGGAAGGTGGTAGTCTAAGAAAATGCATATACATGAGTCAGATTGGTATACAAACTCATGTGGCACACAAGTAGGATTCGAACCTGGGATTTTTCAATCCACAGGCAGACATCTTAACCATTACACCACAACCGCTTCTCTATATTATACAGTCACGAAAGGGCCCAGAGGCCAAAGGAGAAAAGAGGAGAATAATCTTTGAATATGAAGTAAGAAATAAAACTCTGGTACTCACCAAACTGAATGAAGTCAGCTATCGCCTTCTCCCTCCGCAAGCTGCTGTTGCAGCACTCATCATACAACACAAGCAGCATATCTATTAGGGTCTCCACGCTGATTGCACGGGATCCTGAGCTCTGTATCCGTCTGGATACAAACATCGACTCAATTTGCTTGAGTCGTTTGATGCCCAACACTGGAATATTTTTAAATAATGTTTATATAAAATTATATCAATGACTTCTGTATATATTTAATATGATTCTTGTTTATGTTTCAGTGGTCTGACATGCTATACTTATTAGCCGCTTAAGTGAGTTATTATCTATTCTACTGTGACATCAATAAGTGATGTATATATCATCCTAAATTGAATAAAGAATTTTTGAATTTTATATTTTAACATAGGAAGCAACAAATGTAACAAATTTAAAGTGAGTATGTCAGATTGTATTCAAGTCGCCTATATGCATTTGACATGACTTTTAATTTGATAAAGTGAATATACAATAAAGAATAGAATAGAAATAAGTTTATTAATATAAAAAACTACAGACACACACATAATAACACACCAGATTTACTATTAAATTTCGGATCCAAACCTAAAAGGGTAATATTATCTTATAATCTTATATTACACTCATTTTTTAACAACAGGAGCAAAAAGCTTTCTGTATGTACTTATTGTGACTCAGGTATTAATGACAATAGGATCAATTCAATAAACAGGAAACCATGGAGCATACAAGGATATCCCATTACTAAAAATGTACTGTATTTTAATATTGATGTACAATTATATGTTAATTGATTTAGTCCAATTATGTATGTTTGTTGTGTAACATTGCCTCTTTAAGTACCCTATTTGAAGCTATATGAATTACCCATAGCATCATTTTAGTAATGATTCAGGTTATATGTATGTACAGGTAAAATTGTGGGAAATAATATGTTAAGTAATTATGAAAGAAAATGGAGACAAAAAAGCAATTAAAATGAAACTTATGAAAATATGACTAGACTTTGTGTAGATTTATGAAAAATCTAGTAACTAATCTGTTGTTTTTTTTCATAAGACTTACAATTTTATAAAACACTACAGAAGCCCGCCCCGACTTTGTTCCAGTAAAACCATAATAAATTTCATCAAAATCGGCCCAGTAATTTTTTAGTTTATTCATTTCAAACAAAAATTCAAATCTTTTTCTCTTTATAATATTAGTATGGATATAGTGCTTCCGGGTGAAATGGTCCCAGTATAGGAGGACTGATCACCCGGCACCTGCAGCCCCAGAGGTAATAAAAAAAATGGATAGTGCTTGTTTACATACCTGGCACATTGTTACTGGGGCACAAGGCCCTGTCTGGGGACGAGTCCTCGTCGTCCGACATCGCGATCACTGTCACTCACACCATCAAAAATACACACATGTTCAACTACACTTATGTCCTAAGAGATTCATAAAAAATCTAAATAAAAAAATTAAGGCATGCAAACTATTGTTTCGGTGCTTTGATCCATCGTAACCTGAAAAGAAAAGGGCTGTTTAAACTTTGTTATAAATGAAGTAGTTGTGTGCTACTATCACATAAAATTGAATTTTAATGTATAAAAGTGGGAAAGATAGCAATGTCCTTAACACACACAGACTTGGTTGCAATGTCTTTAAACAGTACAATAATTATATACCGAGAATTGTAAGTAAAAAAAGTATTTAAAAAGATTTTATAATTCATTTCACTATCATGTTAAAAAAAGGAGCATTCTGACTGTAATTGTCAGTACCATCAAACTCCAGAAATTTGTGGTTTACTTTATAGAATAAATATATTTTTTTTGTATAATAGGAAAATCACTCCAGTTTACCTAGTCTGCTTTGAATACAAAATCTAATTTGATGGTTTTCCATCAATGAGATATAAGTTGTTAAAAAGCTTCAATGCTTTTGTAATTAGCCAAATAATGTTAAATATTAGTCATAATGTTTACCTCCACCCAAGACCTAAGCAACATTTGGTAAATTATGAGTTTTGAAGAGGTAATTTTATGAAGGTTTTAATTTATTTTTAGGATACGATTTGTCTGATTTTATGAATGTAGGTAGGTAAGCAAAGTTGCAGCGAAGACAGACGAAATATCGGCTTACGATAAAAGTATCATTAGGAATGGTCACCATTAGCTGTTTACAATTAGCAGGATATTAACAAATTTCACCATTGTCTAACCATTATATTGTGCTAGCGACAAAAGCTTTCTATTCACTCTGTACAAGGTTGCGGGTGTCAATTTCTATGCTGGAAGTCTTTCGCAACCCTCCCAATAGACTTGATACACATTTTCATTCCAAAAAAAACTACGAAGCAATGACATATCGACGCGTTTCCGTATCGGTACTAAAAATAAACAATAACATGTACTTGCGTGGGATGGAAATATAATCCACTGGAGATTTTCTAAATCCAGATAATTTTGTATTGTTCAGAATACAATACCAGATCTTAACCTAAATTTATTCTATCGATTGTTATGCAAAAACACTTCCATGAGTCATCCTTCGCACTATGAACGTAAAACACATATGTTAATAAAAGATAATCACCTGGTTCTGTCGTAATAAACAATTAATTAGGATTAGTAACAGTATTTTAATTTACTAAATTTATTTTTCGAGTCTCTCAAAGCAGACATTTTTACTCAACGGGGGAGGGGGGAGCACTGAATTGAATACAATGTTGCCATGTATGTTTCGTTGTGTGATTAGTAGGTCCATCAATTCAAGATTTAAACATTTTAGATTTGTATTGTTTCTGTACAAAGTAGAGAAAAATAAACATATAAATATCGACAACTTGTGTATTTTATAATTTATATGTAGGTTACGAAAACACGTTAATTTTATTACAAGTTAGGGAAACGAATTAAAAATAAAATTATCTCTCTCAACACAGATATATCATAACACTTCAACATATGTTCTTATATGAGTGGATCTCAAAGCAATTACTGAACGGAGGAGGAAGCAGCAGAATATATTACAACGTAAATAATAAATTATTTTTTTATAATGAATATGGATTTATTTATTTGTTTGCTACTGGATTGCTAAATTCAGAAGTCGTCTGACTGGCAACTGGCAATGGGCTGGCAACGTCTTTATCGGATATGACGATAGATTTTTAACATGTTCGCAACTACTTCTACAATTTTGGAAGGACAATTATTCCAGAAATAAATATATTTTTCTTTTTTTCTAGGTAAATAAATGAAATATAATTTTATAAATACATTTTTTCTTAGAAAAGTTATTGTTTTACAAAATTCATGCCAAACATTCCTATGTAAAAAGTACAACATTTGATAGAGCGTCATGTACGTAATGGAGTCGATGTTCTGTGCAACAAGTGAAATATTCATCTAGAATCAAGGAAATATCACATAAAACAGTTAAAACTTCTGCTTATTTGGATTGCAGTGATACTATTTTACTAATTTATGGATTCCAACAAGGAAGTTATTCATTCAAACAACCTCGTTATGTCAATGGTATGTATGCCATCAAAATATTTTGGAAAGTTCGATATATATGATAGATAAATCAACAATATTTGCCAGTTTTCATGTTAAACGACTGGAATAGAAGCCAGAAATTGCGCCTTATTCGAATATGTTGATTATTTTCCTTGTAATATCGGAAATATCCAAATGCTTTGTCGCGCGCGTAATTAGGTAGCCAAACCGAAAGGTCATGCATTCATTTTTGATTTGTTTCCAGAAAGAAGATTGCTGTGAAATAATAAGTTCTGGGCCACGTATAGCACGGAAATTATAGTTCGTATTACAAAACGAGTTAATGGTTTGGAGGGAGAACCTTTACTGTGGACCATCAGATGAAGGTATGGCTTCAGACCAGCCCGTGAAGAAGAAACAGCGGATCGATGCGCCCGACATTGACGACGGCAGCGATAGGTCTGCGGAAGAGGTGCTTACTGATATATTTGACTCTGAAACTCCAGTTGAAACCTCGGAAGAGTTTCCATCTAGAAACGGTGAATCACCTGATAGTGGAACTGTAAGTGAAGATGCAGTGGATTGCTCTGCTATTATACACATCCCCAACACTGCTAGTGTAGAAATTGTGCCATCATGCTCAAGTACAGTGCCACAATGGAGTTCAGAAGATGACAAACTCCTTTCAGAGTTACGATCATTACAGAATGCCCTTGTTGGGCAATGTCTATGTAGGTTTGATGAAAATGTTGTGATACAGCTCTTTGACCGTCCTCTGAACATAGTATCATGGCCATTAACCTGTTCACTTACATATTTATCTACTATGCAACTAATGTTTGACATGTATTTGAAACAGAATAGCACAGGTACAATATGTTCTAAATTAATGCAAGGGTGTGATATATTTGTTAGAAATAGGCATGATTGGATCACTGAGGTTATAGATTTAGCAGACCACCGTAGTAAATTTGTCACATTCATTGCGAGTCGGGTTCTTGCCAGTTTCCTGATTGTCTCTAAAGATACAGTGGATGAAAATTGGCTGCATCAGATTGCGGAAAGTATTTATTCGTTTGAAAATATTAACAGAATAACAGTGCAAAAGATTAATTTCAGTTTAGATATTATAAAGAGGATAGTGGAATGGAAAGATGTTGAACAGCATCCTCTAGAGGACAGCAATTACATAAATTCTGCAGGTACTCTACACATACAGGAAGACAACCCTTTCAGAAGTAGTGTAGGTTATGGCAGCAGTAGTAACAATACTGAAGTTGCATCAAGCTCTCAGACTAATAATCTCCATAGTGCCTTTTCAAATTTACAAACACATAATGCTCCTTCTACATCATCAGTAGAACATCCCACTGAAGAAAGACCAGCTGGTTTTAAATTACAAGAGCCTGTATTAAAGTTAGGAAGGCCAGATGAAAGAGATAACTCTCCTTCACCTGAACCTCCTCATGCTCGGATAGAAAGGGTCAATGAGCATGGATGTGTAACAGTTTTACTAAAAGACTCTGAGTCTTTTGATACCTCGCACATTAAATCGTTGACAATAAAAACATTGGAGCAAAACTGGCCAGATCTAGTGAAGAATATGAAACTCTTATTACGTACGTACCTGAACCTAGCTAATGTTGAAAACTGTATACTTACCTTCTTCTCCCTGTGGGAGAACATAATAAGTGTCAAGGCAAATCTTTCTGTAAGAGATACAAAGCCATTTTACGCAGATCTACAAAGCTTTGTTGATTTATTGAGAAACACGAACCTGCCAAATCTTATTTACTCTCAGCTCTTGAGCTTATTTAATGAAGTGTTGTGCTATGGTTCAACTTTAGCCCTACAAGATGTCTTGCCAGAAGAGATATGCTGTCTCGCTCACTCTATTGTAAGGTTTGTGAAAGATTACAGATTACTAAATGATATACGGATACAGACCAGTCGAAGTGGTTTTGGATTTTTAGGGCATGAATGTAGAGTTATTCAAGACTACTCATTAGGACCTGATGTTCCATCCTTATCCTCATCCATCCAATTGGTGGACCAAAGCTATGGAGATCATGAAAATGAGGATTCATCACAAAGTGAAGTGGACAAAACTATGTTGCAGAAAATATCACTTTTAGTCCTTAAATCTATAGCTGTGACAGTCAAGGAAATGCGTTGTGATTCCTCTGACAGTTCTATAGATTCATCAGATTACAATGCAATTCAAGATATGCAGATTGTGGAGCGATCTATAAGAGATGTCTTGAAAAAACTCGACACATTTATGAGGAATAGCCTCGAGTTTCATCCAGAGACGCCTTTTACTAAAATGCTCATACATCTTTTCAGTGAACAAGATGATTATTTGATTGAATCTATGGTATGTACATTAGACATTACTGTTGGTATTGTCTACAGGAATTCTATGTATCCCGATTTGATACCAATGTTGAATCCTATTTCTTCATTTATAGAGTTCCTCAAAGTTGTATCTCACGATAGTGATGTTTTATTAGACTACCTCGTAAGCAATGAGACATGCTTCTTGCTATATTTGCTGAGATTCTTGAAATATGTTAGGAGAAACTGGCCAAAGTTTCTTGAAACTTGTCAGCAGTCTGACTCAGGAGGTACGAGAGGGCTAGATGACACTATGAGAGTATTAATAAGATTACGCTTACAAATTAGTAGGCTGGTGTCGAAATCACTATTTCCATACAACATAAGCCCGGTTCTTAGGCTTTTGGATGTATGTGAGAGTTTGTATGAGGGCAATGAGTTTAGTTGAACCGTAAATCAATTTGTATAATACATGCCATATTCCTTTTGGGCTTCTAAAAATATATTTATTATATTGCTTCACATGCAGGTTAAAAATTGTTGTCAAGCTAAATTGACCTGAGTATATTGCTGCAAAATTTGGGCTATTAGCTCCAAATACATTTGTATGTAAACCATTTTAAGATGAAGACTGGAAACTCATTCTTTACATTCCAAATTACTTTGTTTTAGAGTAATTAGAAATTAATGATAATTTAATTTATATTAACATTAGAAATGTAATTTTAATGTATTTAGTTATTATATCAATTTTAATTATAATACAGTCTTCCTTTAAAAATATGATAATATTGAAATTTATTTAATACAATAATTAATTTTGTATATTGAAATTCATTATGATGAGGCTGATTATGAATTTAAATGGCATTGAAATTGTCTGTCCTTCGATTGAATCCCGCTTGCATCGCAGAACCATTTGTGTTTCGGCATTTTTAATTATTTACAAGTTTATCATCCTATTTTTTTTTGCTTTGATGATGGTTTACGGTTCACTTTAATTCAAGAACCTTCATGATCAAGTTCAATTTTTAGCTCAATTGAAAATCAATCGAAATCCAAAATGACAGTAAAATAATTATAAAAACGAAATACTAAGTATTCTTTATTGGCTTTGACTAATGGGTTTACACCACTGAGTACCCAACCCAAATGGCCTTACCATAACTACAGGTGCTTAAAAACATGTTATTTAATTATATGTGTTATTGCACAAATATTTATCAATATATAGCGGCCATTTTGCATTAATATTTTTTAAATAATAAAACAATTATCATGTTTAGTTTTAAGTTTATTAGATGAACTTTAGGATCTATTTATTTTACGTATTGATTGTATCATAAATTAGTTTTATTATGGACATTGCATTGGACACTGATGGAAAAATACTAAAATTTGTGTTTAAAAAAATTTGGTATTTTTTATAGAGGTTGTATTTTATAAATAAATATTAAGGAATATATACTGTAAATAAAACATCATTCACATTTGGTAATAATCTAATAAGTGTTTTTCAAATCGTGTACTAAATAATATTAGAAGTTTTGATATGTTATAGGGGTTTATGAGTCATAAATTTTATATTTTTTTCAGTGCCCAATGCAATTCGTCATTGCGTACATAAATGCGGGTTTAATCTTTTTTTTAACTAAATTATATTCCACTCCACAATATGTAAATAAAGCCATCATTTACCATACTACATGTAAGTAATGTAATCAGTATTAATACATTATCTTTATTTATAACATTTATTTATTGTTTTTGGTCAACTTATTAAGTAATTACTACCTATTTATGAATGCGTAGTTTCCATAGTCGGACGCAGTCAACCAATCATATCGCGGCATTCATCACATCATGTCACACCGTAATTGGTTGACTGCGTCCGTCTGCGAAAAATAATCGCGAGTTGGTACCCTACCAATTAAAACCTCGCATTTATGCACATCTAAGCAGTTTACTCAATGAGTTAACCAAAAAATTTCAACTACGGGATCTTTTAATGATTTAAGGTAGTTTAAGTTAGGGAAACACAACAGACTGTTATGTAAGTATTGTAGTTGTCCATTTGTTAATCCATACAGCCATTAGCTGATCATGTACTTCGAATCTCGAAAATTTTAAGCAATTTTTAAACTCTTGGGTTGGATCTTTGATTGTTTACTGGCCAGTTTTTCAACTCAATAAAAATAATATTTTACTTCTAGTAGAACTAGTAAATTTATAATAACATACACATTGTTCGATGCACAAGATTTGTATTAAAATTTAACCAAGATTTAAATTGCATACGGACATAAATAAATCATAATAAAAAAATTATAATGTTATGCATCTAGTTTATTTGCGACACCGAAATAAGACGCAATATGATAAAGAAAAACAGAAGAGAAGTTAGCGTTGCTACATACATGAGTGAGATAGAACTATTCAAAATGCGTATGGGAAGGCCCTAATTATCAAACCCCCTATTATATTAGTTTTTTATCCAATTAATGTAACAATATGTGAATAAAACTGATAAAATAAAAAATATATTTTCATGTTAACCATTAATGTCATCTGCATCCCCGATATTTCTTGCCAACAGAATATTAATTACCTCTCATCTTATCTTCTCAGTAACATTCTGTATTGTTGATATTGTACACGTGTACAATAGTCGATAAAGTAATTTGACAGTAGTTAAGTAAGCCTAAGCACTTGTTATTGTTAAGTATCTTAAATTTAACAAACAATAAATGAAATATTTTTGTACATGAATATATTTATTTGTTTTATTTTAAACTCAGCTTAGACTTTGAATAGTCAACATCGACAGTTGACACTCACATCTTGTAATTCCCGAGTTTGAATAGTGGACATCCTCACTCACATCATTCCTGAGTTTGAATAGTCTTGTGACGATGTAGACTGTATTACATGTGAGATGTGAGTGACGAGATCGTCTACATCGTCACCCACATGTAATTCCTGACTTTAAATAGTCGACATCGACACTCACCTAAACCAAAATTATAGTGTTTCAAATATGGATAATCAAATTTGAAAGCTTTCACACTTTATCAGTAATTTTCACGGCACATTCTAAATTAAATTACCCAAACACACATTAATATTTATCAAAGCTACAAACTAAAGAAAAAATAAAGATAAATGGAATTAGGATTCGGTATGTGGTAAATGAAAAAAGTAATAAAATTATATGTTCATTTAATCCTGTTCATCACATCAATACAAGAAGAAACAAACTCGCTCAGATTTGTACCATACCATTCAATATGTACAGAGGTACACACAAGAAGGACCTACATTCATATCATAATACAGGAAAGAATAGACACTGTTACAAAAACAAATGACATCTGTTCATCAAACCAAAAAGTGTGATAAAGACAACAATCAATGCCTCCATTTTTAAAATATTTTACATTGTAGCTTTTATAAAGGTCTCAGAATGTTTCAGTACACAGTAAATTAATATAGCATTAGAATTTATCAGTCTACGCTTACGTGAAAAGTTCGGAGTACATTACATAGCTTTTGCCTGGAAAGATATTTCCAATTCGACTGATTGACAACTCGCGTACACTAGCGCCACCTTACATTTTTATTGTGAAGGATTTAGTGTGCGAGGATTAATCGCCTTAATGTATTAAACTCGAAACTGCCACGGTAGTACAGACTGAAGAGCATTACAAACGAAACAGACATTTTAAATAAGCCCTAGTTCACATCACACTGGCGCATTTTTAACGTGAGTTGACTATCTGTTGGAATAAAACTAGTATACACGGCAACGCGTATTTATTGCATTTTGAGCGCTATGTGTTACTGGTTAATAGGTTGAATGTTAATTAAGTCGAAAGCAATAAAAATGCGCCAATGTCGGGAGCTTTTCTCGCTCCCAAGGGGTTATGTTACAGTTTGTGGCTGGCAGGAAAACATATATTCCACAACGTTATTACAAATCATTCAGTCTCTAAATTCGTGCGAAGAACTTTAAATTGTGATGTGATACAAAAGACACGGAATGAGAAATTATATTTACAAGACTGTTTTACAGCCTCAACAAACTTCTGCGATCAGATTCCCGAGAAAAATACAGCGTTTTACAAAACAATAGACACTGAAATAATATGTATTCTGTATCGTTAGGTAGGACGGTTTATACGGAAATTGCATATAATATCTAAGTGTATCAGAAAAACATGACTCAATGTTAGGTTAGGTTGATATGTCAAAAGTATTTCCAGTAATGCTATTCTCAAGTATAATAACGAGTACTAGCGACAGCGTACAGAAGGCCTACCACGAAACAAACAAACACGTAGCACGTTACTAACGTCCACATGCCGTCTCATTTTACCATGTCGTGTACTCATCGTGAAAAAAAAAATAGAGATCGCAATGACGTGCTACGTGCTTTATGTTTCATGGTAGCCCCCCAGGCCTCTCGCTGCTCCCCGGTGCCTACATTTAGTCACCTTACAGTCGTAAGCTGTTTATGTTCGAGAGTGAACGGCTCATACGTTTTCGAACGCACTGCGATTATGGCGCGGTTATAAGCCTGGGCTGTTTATCTCAATTAAACGTTTCGTACTCTCCCAGTTGCACAAACTAGTTATGTCAGTATGCATAACAAAGTTTCATACGTTTCGTACGACCTGTATCTATCATATCAGCAATGTATACCAAATTCGCCAAAGTTCGGCGAATTGGTCCGCGATAGTGTGGGAACGGCATTACATTTCAGTACCTGGTAATATAAACTTGTCAACATATAAATTAGTGGCATCTTCATTGGAATTATTCAATTCATAAATTAAGTGTCAATTTTGAATAATTTTATTTGCTGTTTAAATTAACAAAATACTTAAACTTCTTCTTTAAATGGTGCAATAAAGATTTCAGATTGCATCTATCTTCTTAATAAAACCTTTCCATGCATAATGCACTGATAATGCATATACTAAAAATCCTTTTGACTATCCAGCCACGAACACAAAATAAATATTTTACATTGATTAGGTTTGTGTAGCGCCATCTCTGTTACATAGTAGTAGTATGAGACAGAGACAACGACATACAAACTGAAAGTCACAGAATGTCGATGTGCCATATTTATATACTTTACATATTTATATTCATAAATAAATTAATTCCCCGCCAAAATATCCACTGAATATATAACCGAACAATTAACGTGACACCTTTGAAGTTAGGTGATCACCCAGAACGGGCATTTTAAATTATTCGGATTATGCTGTTCAATTAGTGGAATGAATTTTTTTATGAATCCGTTTTAAATGGTACGTCAAATTTACAAAATGCGAGAAGTAATTTATATTTCTAAGCTAAAAATGTCAAGTAAAAATGTCAACATAACTATTCATACACAATTCAACAACTTAAACACTCATTGATAGGGTAAGCTAGTGTTTAAATAAGACTGACTATGGATTCAGCGTAATATAATGACAATTATACCTACTTGGTAAACAATAGAGCGGTTGACGTCATCCAAATTTGTTATATTTTGATATTACCTTACTTATATTCTCATAACCTTTAATTTTCAATGTTCTAGAATCTGTAAAATCTATTTTGTTCATTATTGAAGGAATGAGACAAAACATGTACAAAAAAAAATCTATAGTACTACAGATAATGCTATCAATAGCCCTATCTGCCCAGAATATCGATATTAAGATGATTGTCAAGGTCTATCGATAACTATCGATAGTGTAAAAGTATCGATATTTCTGCAACCCTAATTTGATCAACGAAATGAGGGAAAACCATAGACTTATAATTAACTGTGGGGGAAACCGTTCATAGATAAGCTAATGGTTTAATTTTTTATACATAAGAACAATCTCTAATCTAAAAATCGAAGGCGACTCGTTGTTAACGCAGTAACATAATGCGTTAAACGTTAAATTAACGAAGATTTCTATGGAACCTAAATAACGCAATTGGCAAACAGGCGGAGTTGCTTCGACACCTATAGAAAAATGTGTTAAAACTACGTTTTTACTACGAAGGCATTATTAGCAGATTTTCTAAAAATGAAAATCCAGTGGCACGCTTACCTAATATAGGTAATCAACAATAAGAGGCGTGTGCAAAAAATATGGGATATTTTTTATACTAATCTCTGGAATACATTCTGGCATTAAATTCACGAATAGAAAATATATTCTGTGGTAGTGCTTCTTGATAATGTCCTTATTTTCATGATTTTTTTGACAAACTGTACACTGTCATTTACACCGAAATGCAACACGTAATTTAGTCGTACTGTACTGTTTGCCCACTATTTTTAACATTGTCCATACAAAATGTTAACAATTTGGATAACGCCCACCGCTTACAAAAACAAAACAAACTTAATCTCGAATCACATTCAGGTATCATAGTCTTCGTCGATTTGTAAATCGCCCGAATTTAAATGGTCTATACTCATCACGGGCGTATGTAATACCGGCTTGACATCTTTTTTGATGTCCTTACCTTTAGAATTCTGCCTATGGAGATGCGTGAGCAATTTCTTCTGCGTTTCAGTTTTCACGCCAACAATACCTGCGACAGTTGAATCTAAAACTTTGATTTCTGGCTTAGCGAAATCTTTTGTAAAGTCTATGTTTAGTATAGGCGTTACGGGTGGGATTGGCGTGGCCGGTGCTAACGCGACATTATTGTTATATTGTTCTACGAATATTATCTCATTTGGCACTTCGATTTTAGGCTCGACTAAGGTCATGTTCGTGTAGCTGGTCGAAGGTTGCGGACTGTAGGTGGGGTTGATGGTAATGACGCTTTTGTGTTGGATTTCGTCCGTTAATGTCTCTTGGTAGAAATTGGGACGTGGTTTTTGGTCTTTCTTAGTTAGGTCTATAGCTAGGTCAGAGGAGACCATGGTTGAGGTCCTATGTGGTAATTCTGATTCCGCGGGGAGAGTGCGCGCGTCCGGGGGGAGGGGGTGAACCATTTTAACGTCGGAACTACTGGAGCTGTTCGAGTCTTCCCGTGCTATCCTGCGAGGCGGTACTGATGTGTCTGAGAACCTGAAAGGTTTAGAACTATGTTGAAGCGGTGCTAGCATTATTGTGTTCCGGTTTGGAGGGTGAAAGTGGCAATGTGATTACAGAATACTTACTAATTACATACACTTAGTAATTATTATTTTGTTTTACCTGCTATTAAGGTAATTTACTCTAAAAAATGGTTAGAAATTTCAAATACATATATATTATACCTGGATGAATTAGGCGAACTTTCCGCACTAATCATTTCCTTCTCCTCGGCCGCGGATACGTCAGGGATATTCTTAACCTGAAAAAAAAAATTAAAATATCGTCAAATCAAATTTCAAATAATGTGCTCTGCCGCGTCTATCTGTTCGCCATAAACTCAAAAACTACTACGCGAATTTTCACGCGGTTTTCTCCAATTGGAGAAAACCGCGTGAAAATTCTAAACCTTCCTCAGGTATCACACTATCAATTGATAGTGTGATACCTGAGGAAGGTTTAGATGTGCATAATGTATTATGATTTTACCCGAGCGTAGCCAGGACGGCCCTCTAGTATGACACAAAATGTTCGATGATAGCTTCGATATCTCATCTGCAAAACGAGTGTGACATTCATTGATCTTTGTATTCTTAACTATTTATTTCTCACATACATTGTACATACTAATATAGCTCTAGGTTCTATATATTTCATTAGAAAAAATAATAACAATAAAAACATTAAAAAATCCGCGACGTGCTTCGTCATTAATGTACAGAAGTAAATACGCTACTCTAACTTCGTTTCTCAAATAGCCTATACGCTTAGTTGATTGATCAAATAAGTATCGTCAATTTCATTCTTCCTGTTTCCCTAATAGATTGTTAAAATTCTACAGTCAGATTATTATTACACAAATAATAACATCGTTTGTGCTTGTGTGTTTTTCTCCTATATTTTTCGAAGATATTAAGTTTCACAATCGCAAAAAATCCATTGATCGGTGCGTTCGATTGAAATATTTCGATTGTGATTTTCAGTGAGGCAGAAATTGTAAAATTGGTGAGAATTTATTGAATGAACTTCGAATGCGTGAGAATCGGACCCCAGGAAAATTCGTGTAAGATACGCAGGCGAATTCATAGGCAGATGGTAGTATAACCGATATCCGATCTGATTCACGTACCACGTATAATTGTTATTCCGTTGGCACAAGCTCTTAATCTACCATTGTTACAGAGCTCAGTATTAGTAGAGCTGGTCAGACTGGCGATTTTTATCAGCGGCAACTTTTAGTTGCTATTACCTCAAGCTCATGAAGTGAAAACGTCTAAATCGCGGATAGATTGCTGTGGATGGTGTGAGCGGCCGCAATTTCTCAACTGAACTGATTTTTTACTAGTCTTTTGGCCAAATAAAATTTATTTATTTATAAGTGAAGAAGCACGAAAACGTGGAAAATAAGGGTTGAAGTTAGAAGCTTTAAGACTACATCAAAATATTGCACGTTTATTGACGGAAAATATCTGTCCTGAAAATGTACTGAAGTCGTAAAATTCTGATGTATTTTCCAAACAAATATTTGCTTGGGTTGGATGACGTCATTCATAACTCGAAACCATTTCCAGTAGCCTGTATGAGTTTGGCTGTATTGGCTAAACGAAACACCTCTAAATCCTAAAAACTAAGTCTATCGCTAGGAAGAGACTTGTAGAGAATGCTTTTAGCCTTAAGTACGTCCGTTGTAATGGTACAAAGGACGTATTGGTAAATAAAGTTTAAATAAACAATCATATAAACATGCCTATCACTTTAAAAAACAAATTTCTCACTAGCAACTACAATAAATCGTCGATATCAGCAACTAAAAGTGGCACGTCTGCTCTCACAGCTGCACATTTCCATCAACGCAATATTGATTGATGACGTCAATTGAAAATTGATCATTGTGAGCAAATTTACAAAGATGTTACAACTTTACCGATTGCAGAGTAGATCTATCGTAGAGTGAATCAAATTCAAAAATCTTTATTCAGCTAAGAAATATATAAGTACCTGTAGTAAAAAATACATAATAATAAAAAAAATTAAGATCTGTCGAGCACCAGCTAGCACAGAGTTAGAAGTTATCAGGTCTTGAAGGCAGCCTAACCTGCAGCCTAACCAGAGTACTGCAGTCTGCATCGATTAATACGGCCCGGGCTCATTGCTCCGTCGTTTTGACGTCCGTCGACGGTCAACGCAGAAATTATATGGTGTTCCGACGACGTACGTCAGTGTCAAAACAACGGAGTGGCAACGCGTTACGTCGACGTAACGAATAACGACGGAGCAATCAAGCCGGAACCTTATATAGCATACCGCGACATACTCACGTAGTGCTTGGCATTCATGTTACAGAAATGGCAATAAGGCCTGACGAAGGACTGTATTTATTTGTAATTTTGGATAACTCACCAGGTCTTTGAGGAAGTCGAACCTAGACTCCTGCAGTATGCATTGCTTTACATGTGATGGACTGAGGGTCTTTGCGTTTCGCGCCATCGTCACTTGCTTGGCCTTCGTGAGGAGAGACTCCACGAATAGCTCCAGTGTTCGAGGTGTTCATTGAATAGGGCTGAGTTAAGGTATTAGTGGTAATATTTGGCTAATTTATAGGTTTCAGTACACACTAGCGGAAGTCATCATATTACGAGTGTGGTGTTTAGAGTGTTCTGTGTGCAGGTCCTACCACTAAGTGGATATCAATTAAAACAATAGGAATAATCGTGTGTGCATTTATTGTGTGCGCAACGACTGCGCGCAACCGGACGACTGAACACTGCATGGAGTTCTCCAAAAAAAAGCGTGAAGTTTCATTCAGGGCCTGCAATCCGCGTGTGAAAACCCTTGTGTTTCAGGCTAGACTACTACGACTACCGTGACCCAGGTGGACTTTGTGGCTAAGCAGGCAAACAGGCATACGGCCCAAAGTGCAAGAATTCAATTACATGTGTGTGTGACAAGCGGAATAAGCCAAAATTTCATAAAAAATATCTGTTTTATACCGAGGACAAATATTGTTATAGAAATATAATATAGGTGTCCAATACGTATAAAGAAAAAAAAAGACAGACCATTAAAGAAGTGCTTAAATAAAATCTTGATTAAAAAAATAACAACTAGTAGGTTAGTTTTTTCAATACTCAATTAAGTTTATTGCAAGCTAATTTGTATAGTCGTTAAGATAACAGAAATTAGGTTACTTGATGCCTTGGCCTATATAGTTTTGAACTGCTCAAAATCTTTGTTTTGTATAAACTACAACTAACCGAGAGCCTCATTCCACCTGTCATATTTATGTCCGAAATCATTATTATTTCTTTCATATTGCATAACATTACGACAGAGATAGCAATATTGATAAATGAATGGCGAAACTTTTTCTTTTTACTTTTAAATTTTTGGGCAAAAGACTATCTTATCTAGAGCTATTCCTAGTAAAGTAACTGGACAAAGAAGATCTACATTGACAACACTTTCATGAAATCAAATCCGTTTTTAGAAGCCCTACATGAAAATAACATAATAAAATACCAGAGTCTCATACTCTCATAGGTGTCATGTCATCAATTTAAGATGAAATAGGATCGAAAACGTTCTAAGAATGCATGAGATAAGCAAGACAGATTTAGAATTGTTTACTAATGTTTCTCTTTAGATATTTAGAAGGATATACATAATTAATCTTTTGGATTTAGATATATAAATGTTTTATGCTGGTATGAGATAAAAAATAGAATATGCCAATATTCTCCTCCCGCGCAGATTGTAAAATCTTCTCATATATCTTCGATAGGCTAGCTCCGCATACAGCCAAATGTGGCTTTCGAGTTTATAAAGGTGAAAGTAAGTTTGTTTGTTACCTCTTCGCGCTTTATCTACTCAAACAGTGTTTTTGAAATGTCTCATATAGTTAAGACTGCGGAGAAGGATATTGGTTATTTTATATTCATATTTCATTCCGGGAAAAATACGTTTCCCGTGGGAAATTCAAACGGGCGAAACCGCGGATAAATGCTAGTTAATAATACATCAATTCCCGACATGAAAACAGGCTAGTCCTACCAATCAGCCGTCTAAAATTAAATTCTAATAGTACGCTAATTATGTCTATAAAAATATATAATAATTTACCTAAAGACATACAAGATGAGGTTAACGATAAATCGTTCTACAAAAAATTGAAAAAAATGTTAATAGACAAAACTTATTATAATATAGAAGACTACCTCGATGACAAATTGTAACTACAACGCAAGAATAATAACATTATTGAAATTCAATTTCTATTATTAAATTATTTATGTAATTAAGTTGTATATTTAAAAAATAGTTATTTTTAAGTGCGACCTCCTCTTATCTATCCATATTGCTGTGCCCGCCAGGGTCCATAAATATGTTCTTTTATATAATTTATAACATCATGTCAACTTTATGGTATGCAATAAATGATTGATGATTGAGTATTGAGTATTGAATTAACACTTTTTTCACTGAGTGGGTAATTTGTCTATAATGTAAACGAAACCAGATACACCAAACAGATTGCTAAGTAATAATACCTAATATTAAAGAGCAACACGATAAATTACAACAAAACTTTGTTATATATGCCTTATCTCCAATTATGTGTCATGTATGGTCAACAGATTCCATGCAATTCTGATTCTACTTCTATTCTGAACCTTAATACTGAACAATTAAGAATCATAACCAAATATTAAATTTAAGTGCATAATGAACTTTTCCCAGAAGCACCCAGGATGTACAGATAAATATTGCAGATTTTGATTGAGCAGAAAATTTGTGTGTACTTTTTTAAAATTATATCAGTCTATAAATGTGCATTTATACACGAAAAGAAGTAGAGGAAGATCCAAGAAGAGATGGATCAAGTTCATTTCCAAGATATGGCAAAGAGAAATGTAACAGATGAACATCAGATGCAGAAATGGAGGAGACTGACATGCTGTACCGACCCCACATAAAGTGAGATAAGGATAGCAGTGATAATATTCAAAAAAAGAATGCCTATGGTCATCTGGTGACAAGCCAAAAAAATATTAAAGATAGCTTACTCACTCCCACCTTTGGGTTTGGGTGCAGCTGGGAATAAAACAGGGCTAAAGATGATGAGAGAGTAAATTAAAACAATGTTCATGAATTTATGTTAAAAGTTTTACCTAAACAGCTATCAGGAAGTATAACTTCTTATAATCATAATCTGATTGGCTAAGGATTGTTCTTGTGGAATAAAACACATAACTGTTTTGGCACTGCTTTCTACATTTCCTGATAAACTGGCATGCAGATTTCCTCGCAATTTTTCCTACACTGGAAAAGTACCATACTTGATTTTCATATAACACAAGTGGGATTCCAACATTGGGACATTTGGATCGCAGGCACTTAACTACTAGACCGCAACCCCATCACTTTACTAGTCCACATAAGGCCTAATACAGAACACCACTAAGTAAAAGCTAAAAAAAAACTAATTTCCAAGCAACTCAAGTAAGATAAGTATACTTGTGTTGATGACAATAACATTTTTTTAAATTGTAAACGGTTTGCAAAGTCTGAAAATGTGTGTGTACTACATACAACAGTGCTTACTAAATCCATGTGTTAATGTAAAGATTTTGTCAGTTTAATCAAATTAGTGATGGGTTTCATAATGTTTACATTATGTATGTGCCAACATTGGGATTCATAATAAGTCTACTCCATCATCCAACAACAAACTGTAATATTTCAATAACCATATTTACCTATAGGCTTATAGCTTACATTGATCTTGTATACCATCACTCAATATTCCTTTCGAAACGCTAGTGTATGATCTTATATCCAACACAAAATTTCATTCATGCAATTTTATTGTTTGCAATAATACAAAATTGAAATGCATATTTAAAAAGGATATAGATTATGATAGGAACAGCTTGTGCCACTTTCCCCACTTCCTCATCAGTCTGCATAATCTTCTTGATCCTTCCCTAAAAACAAACAATGTCATTTATCGTCAATTGCAAGAATTTTTAATGAAAACAAACCTCTGTTTTTGGATGTATACGATAGTTTTGCTCATATCTGGACTCACCGCTGGAAACCTTGCATTGTATTTCCTCTTCTTAGACGGCATGATGGTAATCCGTTCACTTTAACACCAATTAAATAATAAAATAAGCTCACTTCGCCATCAGACTGTTATACTTCTCGCGCATTTTTGAGGTTATAAAAGGGAGACGTCCGCAGCCTACTTCATTTATATACGAATCTGACAGTTTCTCTTCTCCCCATTTCTTTGTTTCTGTGTCAACTTTGTGTGTACCTTTAAAATGTCTTTAATTCACGGATGAGATATTTAAAATAATTAAATACTTATTCGAGTTGTACGTAATTAAAACAAAATGATTTATATTTTATTTTTTAGGCAATAAAAAAGCACTGCCTGTATCCCCGGCGCACCGTAGTTAAAATATACCTAGGAGACGGCTACCGGCCGCGCCGAAACCGTGCCCAATTTCAATTTTATTTACATTGCAAACTGTTGTTACTTGCCATTGAACTACCATTGAATGCAATATTTGTAGTAGCGTACAGATGGCACCAGAGGTTGTTTTATTTAATTCAAATTAGATGAATTTTTTCATTGACTTTTTCGTGTGGAAGTTTAAAATGTTCACTTGCTTCGCTCGCTTGCTTAGGGATGATCATAAGTTGACCCTATTCTTCGCTTTTACAAGGCAGTCGCTATGCCAACTAGCCTGTGGTGCTAATATTTGGTATAGCAAGACTGCTAAGGAAGCAAGCGGGTGCCGGCGGCGGCGCCCGTCGTCGGTAACGGTCATAAATAATTCCATAAACAAAATTGAACTGTCAATGTCAATTTATATGCTATGGCAATATGACAACAAATTTCGTAAAAAAAGAAGAAATATTTGTGGTCAATCAAAAGTCAAAATGTCGTCGCTAACGAGGTGCGTTGCATTTTATTCCAATTTTTATAATATTTTTGTATAATACAGATTATTTTATATCTGTATGATATATTCCGTTCCAGTTTAATAAATTCAGCAATATTTTTTGTAGAATTTTAATCAATAGTGAACATTATAATGATTTCGAAGATGCCAGTGATAACAATGCATATTTTTTGAATTGAGGGAATATTTTCTTTCCTTCCAGCCTCCTACCGGCGCCCACTCAGCAGGTGTGGGATCGTGATGATGAATTCAAAGCGAAGCGTGTCGGAAGTGCCTTGGTTGTGTCCCAGAGTAGTGTGCCCCCTTATGGTCAAAGAAAAGGTTGGGTGCCTAGAAATGAAGAAGATTTTGGAGGTAAACATTCATTTTACATATTTTTAAATGTACCTACATTAACATCAAAGATGAAGAGAGCCAAAGATGCGAGCATAATTAAATGAAATATAACATTTTCATACAACTTCACGGCATACTCATACAAAGCAGAACTCTGCAAAACCGGATACGCAATGACGAACGGAAATACGATATTAGCGCTCTGTCCCAGTAAAGGAAAAGATGAAGTCTATACATTGCTATACATTGTATGCTACAGATAGTTTATTGGTGCGTTGTATGCTACAGACAGACCCAAAGTTATGTGTTCATTTTTTGGTGTTTGAACCTTGCATATATTTTGCAATATTCTTCTACTTTATATATATTTTTTAAGTATGCCGGTATAAGTGTCTGTAATTTTTTTTTAGGTTACTTATTAAATAAATTTCTTATTAATTTTAGATGGAGGAGCGTTCCCAGAGATCCATGTGGCCCAGTACCCCTTGGGTATGGGAGCCCGGGGCAAGGAGAGTACATCCAATGCATTGGCCGTCCAGTTGGACGAATCTGGACGGGTGAAGTACTCAGCGATTGCCAGACAAGGTCATAGTGCTGATAAGGTCAGTGATGTTCCTGAATCTATAGATAAATAAAACCCTCCCAATCAGAAAGTCTTGCAAAGAAGACTTTCTGATCGGGAGATAGATAGTATAGATAGATAAGAAGTGCAAATGTCCAACAAAGCAAAACATCTAATGAGCTATCTGCCTAGCTAGCTAATCGCCTATGTAGCAAAACATCTAACTATCAAGAGGTATATATAACAAAACATCTATTTAGGAAATCAACTGTTTTTCATTATGTACACTACAGGACACTACAGGAAATCAACTGTTTTTCATTATGTACCCGCACTGCTAATAACTTTTTTATATATTTTTCTATGTTATAGATGTCTATGTTATATATATTTTTATATTATATCTCTTTCATTGTATTGTAAGGTATATTATGGGGGGCAATTTCTCATACTATATCTCACATGCAGTGAGAATTGGCTATAGTTTGATATTATATCAAAAGTCCTTTATCTAACAACTTTATCACAAAACTCCAACTGGTATCTTCAGGGTCTGTTCAATATGCAATGAATTTGGATAGTTTTATGAGCTGTAGATTGTACACTAAACCTAGTAATTCCACAAAATGACTCCTATTTTCAGATAATTTATTCAAAACTGACAGACCTCCTACCATCTGAGGTGTTAGCGGAAGACAACCCGACTCTTCAGAAGCCGGATGATGAAGACATACAAGAAATCACGGAGAAGACAAAGCTGGCATTGGAGAAATTGACCAATGCTAAAATATCTGCTGCGATGCCCGTTAAGGCTGCTCCCAAAGCTGTGAGTTGATATTCAATTAAAGCATAATTAAAAAGTAATAATTTTTATTTAACGAGTATATTTACTCTAATTACTCATATATGGACAAATCACACATTGAATTAGGCACAAAGTAAGTGCGAGACTTGTGTCAGGGAATACTAACTCAGCAATACTACTACATATAAGTACATTGGCACGATAACCATAGGCATCTAGCCATCGGAAGTAGTTCTCTCTCTCTTCTCTAGATCTGACATGAAAAAAGACATGGCATAGATGTTAAAATATTACTGTTCAAATACTTTCAAAGCTAACAAAAGTTCAGTCTGATGAGCATTTTCTGTTGAGGTCTTATTGGTACTCATTCAAAATCTTAAAGTAATTTGTAAAGACTTGACAAGCCCGATGATGCGGTATTGGATCACAGCACATCGGGAACCTAACAAAAAATGATCATTGTAAGACTGAAAATACGCCTTGTGGCTTTATTTTTACTTTATTTAATTTAGATAATTCATTGTATTTATTTTACATATGTAAATGTACAAATGTATGGGTTTTTACCTAAAATAAATAACTATTATTTAAAAAAAAAGACAGTTTCGAAAAATCATGCAATCTCTTCAGTTATATTCTAGATTAAATTTCCCAATTAAGTAGTAGAACATGTCATTATGTAGAGCTGATAGTGCATTTGATTGGCAGGCCCCGGCCCAGTACATTCGTTACACTCCGGCGCAGCAAGGACAAGCATTCAACTCTGGCGCTAAACAACGGGTTATTCGGTGAGTTGTTGATTTCTTTTTAGGGTTCCTAAGGGCTCAATTAGGAGGCCTGTGGAGAATTGTCTTTGTGGGAAGTACACGTGAGGCCTGTGGAGAATTGTCTTTGTGGGAAGAACTTACACAGATAGAAAAAGAAAATACATTGACTTATCCTTTTATTTTTATTTAGTGCATTATGTCTAAGGAATCGTTTTAGTAAGAACACATGCTTATATATAACTTGTTTCCTCCCACAGAATGGTAGAAGCCCAAGTGGACCCAATGGAGCCACCCCGTTTCCAAATAAACAAGAAGATCCCCCGCGCCGCGCCCTCGCCCCCCGCGCCCGTGCTGCACTCCCCCCCGCGGAGGGTGTCGGTCAAACAGCAGAGGGATTGGAAAGTACCCCCTTGTGTCTCGCACTGGAAGAACGCTAAAGGTAAGCAAGATTCATCTTTATTGGAACATTGTTAGAGTAGCTTCTCATTTGCGAGTCGATATGTAAATGTGCTACGATGTCGTGCGTAATAGACGTAATCGACTACGACGTGTACTGTGAAATGAGTTTATGAAAATAAATTGTGCTGGATATAAATCTAGAGAATAAGGTCATAAAATATCAATTTCATATGATTTTTAATTACCAATTTCAAAAATTGTCTCTACTATAAAAAATTTGAAATTCTTTTAAATGGGATTACCCATTTATATTCAGAGTTTTTATGTCAGAAAATCTAAGGTTTGCATAAAAAAATAACATTAATTATTTTACATTTGGCTATAGTTTTTCAAACGGCAACTATAGTATTCTCAAAGAGTTGGGAAGGCAGGTGCTTCCCATCCCTTTGAGAATGCATATAGTCTATTCTATATTATTGCTATAGTCTATTCACTGTTCAGGCTGTGTCCACTAGTTACCTCGTACGCCATCCATGGAAGGATATGAAATGGCCCTATATTCTAGGGCGGAGGAACCATACTCCATCCACATATGGAATAGCTAATTGGCTACTTTCCAAATAGTGAAATCAGATACTTTTTTCTAATGTCACAAAACAAAATTTTATATGTTTGTAGTATGAAACTGATGTATTGTGACGTCACGGATTTTAGAGTCAAAAAGCACTTCGTAAATCTCGTAATTACTAAAACTGATAAATGAAAGTGACATTTAATTATTGTAATTGGCTATTTAAATACCGCTGTAGCGCGGTAACGGGGCTAGTGTTTTAGGCACCTTTGCACCGGAGACGCTAAGGAGTGGGTTATAGTGTTATCATAGGTTAGATTTCAAATTTTATTTATTGTATGTTTTATTTTGCATGCTTGACAATTTTATTATTATGAATAAATGAATAACCTATTTTAAATTTAAATACCTATGTGCATTTTATTTTGTACCCGGTCAAGTCAATTTATGTCTTTATTTGCAGGTTACACAATCCCACTAGATAAGCGTCTAGCGGCAGATGGCAGGGGCCTCCAACAGGTACACATCAACGAGAACTTCTCAAAACTCGCCGAAGCCCTGTACATAGCTGACAGGAAGGCCCGCGAAGCTGTGGAGGCCAGAGCTCAGCTGGAGAGGAGATTGGCGCAGAGGGAGAAGGAGAAGAAGGAGGAGCATTTGAGAATGCTGGCGCAAAGGGCCAGAGACCATAGAGCTGGTGAGATTGGTTTTAATACGTATTCTGGGCTCCGACGCCTTGTGGTAAGGGGATGAACCGAGAAAACGCGATGAGAGAGAGAGAGAATATTTTTATGACCATCGTGGTGTAGTAGTCACCACACATGTCTTCTATCTGAGGTACTGAGTTCTATTCCGAGCGTGGGCAAATATTTGTAACTGTGATGTCAGATTGTTTGTCTGCGATTCTGTTTATGTTGTGTACTTTAGACCTGCTATACAAGCTTAGTATGGGCCTGTGAGTGTTGTCTATCGCAGTGTTCATTGTGTGAATTGCTAATCTCTGAAGGATATGGGACACGTCTACCGAAACAATTTTTTATGCCATACATTAATATACTAAAGGGTTCAATATTTTCTATTCTTCGATACTAATATTATGCTGTTGGAGGAGTATACTGCAGAAATGAAACTCGAACTGTAGTAGAAAATCAGATATATTTTGACAGATTTACACGGCTTTTTATTACCAAAATTAATTAATTAATTAGCATATATAATTAATTAGTATAAGAAATGATGATAACCAATCACAAATTGCAATTTATTTTACGCCGATTGCCGCCAGGGGTCCACTGCATAAATATGTTCGATCTGTCTCAACGCTCGCAGAAATGCAGTGACGGCCGTGTGGCGCAGGCGTGAAAATCTTGTTCATAGCGCCGTGCAGTCGTCATCTCATACATGTTTGTAAAAGTCGCTACAATGCAAAGATCTGTCTGTCTCATTTTTACGGTTAAACCGGGTTTAATTTTGATGAAATTTGTAATTTAGTGATATATTATAATTCTCAGTGTCAACATGGAATTCCAGGTATCCGAGGCCCCGAAGAAGACCAAGAGCAAGCAGAAGCCGATGAAAGCGGTCTGACAGCAGCCGAGAGAGACAAACTGAGGGCAGACAGACATAAAGACAGACAGCGGGAGAGGAATCTGGCTAGAGCTGCTCCGGACAAGAGGTGAGTGAGTGTAAAGGCGGCCAAGAGCAAGGGAAATCATTAAATAAATGAATGCAAATAATATTCCTCCTATATAGCCTACATGAGTAAAATTTGTGTACAAACTCATGCGGAACGAATAGAATTTGAATCTTAGAAGTATCAGTTCTCAGTCTTAACCATAAATCTATATACCTACATATAATAACACTATAAGTGGGGTCTTTATGGGAATAATAGAAGCCAAAACATTTTTTTTTATTTTTTGTCCGTCTGTATTTTGCCTGTTTGTAGCGCACCACGCAAAAACTACTTGATAGAATTTGATGCCGTTTCGCAACTGTACAGGGGATAGTCTAACTTGACATCTGGTGTAGGTTTCATCGTGACACGTTGCTTAAAACTCGAGATATTGACAATAATAACTTATTAGCGGACGAAATTAACGCGGGCGAAGACGCGCACAAAAGCTAGTGATTCAGAAAGATGTATTTAATTCCAGATCGAAGCTAGTGAAGGACCGGGAGCGTGACATCTCAGAACAGATAGCTCTAGGTCTGCCCGCGAAGACCAACCAGGGCGGGGAGGGCATGTTTGATCAACGGTTGTTCAACAACAGCAAGGGGATGGACAGCGGTGAGTATCCGCCAACTTATACGTATCTTTATACTGCAATTTAAAAAAAAGTGGTTGTATCCGTCGTGTAGCATACGGCGAGGTTGCGTGCCCCATCCTCGCGCGTAACTGTACATCACAACCACATTACTGATGCCCCACCGTTGTAGCTAACTAGTAACCGTTCGTGCGCCGTACCGAAAGAACAGTCTCGATTAAATTATCTTTCAAATAGTTATTACGTCGATGCATATCATCGTGCATACGTCTCGGCTTAGCTTTCTTTTTTCTTTCTTTTTATATATTATTTTTTTCTTCGTCATTTTTTCTCAGAAATGGTCATTCCGAAATGTTACTAGTTTATACCTTTTTGAGAAATTACTATGCTTATCATATATATAATATCATATACATATATATAATATTAGTAAATATTATAAATGAGAAAGAAAGTTTGTTTGTTTATTCACGACGCAACTATCTGCTTGAAATTTTCTCTCAACTATCTTTTTGAAACTTTCTAAATTCAACCGATCTTCTTGAAATTTTGCATACATGTAATTTGAAGTACGGAGAAGGACACAGGGTACATTTCATCCCGGAAAAATAACTGCTCCCGTGGGAAATCACGCGAACTCGCGGGCAAAAGCTAGTATAATATAAAATTTGACATAAAAAACTGCCTGTGAAAGTCTTAAGTTTCTGAATTGATGATTTGATTCTTGATTTTATAAACGTTTTCATGCCTGTGAAAGTCTAGTTACTGAATAAATAATACGTTATTAGGTTACGGCGACGACGAGGTCTACAACGTGTACGACAAGCCGTGGAGGAACCAGGACTCTGTGGGCGCGCACATCTACCGCCCCAGCAGGAACGCGGACAGGGACAACTACGGCGGGGATATCGACCAGCTGGCCAACACGCGGAGGTGAATATCATAATGGCCTACATTACATGTACAGTCGACACCGCATCAAGTTACCCAGCATGAACCTCTATGGCGCGGTAATACAGGCGAGTTTGCAATGAAATTTGGGTGGGTTGATGTGCTGTTTGTTGACTGTATACCTACTACAGTTGTAGTTGTGTACTTTTATATTGCAACTAGCTCTTTACTTTGTTAGCGTAGAATAGTTACTCGTGACAGCATAATTAAAATTGTACCCTTGCCAGATTTTATATTTATGTGTGATAGCTAATTTAAGTTGTTTCAACATGGTCTTCATACAAACTTTCACTCCCAATTATAGTCATTTGGGAATTGATTACTTAAAAAAAATGCCTTTGTTAAACGGCGATCTTTAATAACATGCATACTAAATTCCATCAAAATCAGTCCAGCGGTTTAGCCGTGAAATCATACCAGACAGACTTTCACATTTATACATACTATTAATATGGATTAAAATGAATATGTTGAGTCATAATATTAAAGCAATTTGTGGTCACACTATTAGAAAAAGTCCTGTATCGTTTTTGGAAAAGTGTACTCAGTGTAATTGAAAATTGGCCCAGCCGTTTGAGCGTGAAGAACTAACAGACCTACTGACAAACTTTATAATATTAGTGGGTGTTATCATTACTCAAATATTAGTTGTTTATCATCAGATTCGTGGCAGACAAAGAGTTCGCCGGCACCAGCAGCGGCAACACGCGCTCCGGACCTGTTCAGTTCGAGAGAGACAACCCCAATAGGGACGAACCTGTGAGTCTTCGTCATCATATCGTGTGTGTTATTGCTAACACTGCTGTCAGATTTTATTCAAGCCGCCTAAAGGCATCTGAAATGACTTTACGACTACTTACCGTCCAACTAAACTGTCCACCAATGTGCAGGTGTTTTTCCTTCACCGGAAGTGGTTAGACCACCGTGAAGATTACTATATGTTTATGAGTCAGATTGGTATACAAACTCATATGGCACTCACGAGTAGGATACGAACCTGAGACCTTTCGATCCACAGGCGGCGTCTTAACCATTACACCACCACCGTTTCAACCTGTACCTGTGAGTAGATTTTGCGTGATAGAGTAAAAAACATACACACATACATCCTCACAAACTTTATATTATTAGTACGATTAGTATAATGTTTTTATATTGTTTTTAAAATTTTGAGCATTGACAAATATATTTCTATGACGACTGCAAATACAACCGGGACAAACTTAACGTGTCTTCCGAAACACGGACAAGCTCAAGATAATTTGGTCACCCATCCAAAGACCGACCATTGTGAGAGTGTCTTAACCGCGACTTTCGCAGCCCGAGCGCGCTGGCCGCTGCGCCATTGAGCTCATCACATATTGTAATATATATATTTTAATTAGCAGCCCCGGCAGCAGACAGAAGCTGATTTCGACCCGTTCGGTCTGGACCGGTTCTTGAGCGAAGCCAAACGTGCGGACAAATCCGGGAGGAAGAGGGACCACCACGACAGACACGATACACATGGAAAAAAGAGAAGAGATTAACCGGTAATTCATTAAAATACAAATATAGGTCAAACTGGAAAGGATATTGTAGGGGACTGTATAATAAAAGATCTTCTTCGATTTTTTAACACACGATTTGTATTTCTATCTGGATACGTAATAAGTTACAAATTGAACTTAACACTAAAGCTTGACTGAATTTGACTTAACTGAACTTAACAGGAAATGTCGCTATTTTTATTCACATTTTCGTATCCACATTAGTATACTAGTGAGCGAATCGGCATTCCGACGCTCTGATTGGCTCGTGAGTGCTAAGTGTCGTCGTGGGCGCGCTTGTGTCTCGCCTGTTGTCCACTATAATTATTTTCCGTTTTGACCTGACCTGGGATCGAACCGAGGTATTTTATGTACACATTCACCTTCATGAACATTGAAAATTTGATTTTAAAAATTGATTTAATGAAATTCGTCAAAACAATCGATTGTTGTGTAGACGATATTGCTGAATGTTGACATGATTTTGTTCTTTCTCTCTTTCTGTTTCCCGGTTTCTTCCTCTCAGCCCAGCCCAGTGTGACTCCATTTCAATCGTTGGCTCCCCTAGTTGTCAGACCATTGGCAATATACCAATATTTTATTTCCTCATTTAAAATACAGAATTATTTGTTTTCACTCTGCCATTCTATTGAAATGAAATACATTTATTTGCAGGCAAACACGGTAAAAATACATGTTTGGACAAAATGTCAGTTTCATTTGATCAAGCTTCTATTTTATTCTTTCAAACTTCTCTCCTAATACAAAAATCTTACTATAGTTTAGATGATTTTTTTTTAATGACAAATACTTAAAGTAGATTTTGACTGATTTATTTAATGTTGACATTATACCTATTTAATGACGCAGCTATTTAATAATTTATCAATTTTTGTAAGTATATAACACAGAGCATAGTGATACTTATTACCTATTGATTTCAACTGTATTATTTATTGTATCTATGTACCTATATACCTATGTCTCACGAATATTATCTTCGTCACGAATATTCTTATTCAAATACAATTAGGTCGATGATCAAAGTAATACACTACACGAATAGCTTACAGTAGTTTGATTTGAATGAATTTTGTTTTCTTCTGATCTTTCTGAAATTATTTTCGTAATAGGTCTTTTTGTACAGTCAACACCACATCAAATTACCCTGCATGAACATCTTTGCAATGAATTTGGGTAGGTTGATGTCCTGTCGACTGTACTTTCGTTGCAGGTTTATATCTATTTATAAATTAAATAAACTCAAGTATTGATAGGTTTTTTTTTTTCAGATTTGGACACTAGTTCTCGCAGTTTACTGGGTGATGGCGCGATAGTGATGGCCTCCAACGCTCTATGGCGGCGGAGGCAACCGATAGTGATCGCAGTCAGCCTTTAGAATACTTGACCTTGAAAATATGATTTTTCTAGGCAATTATGTGATTAATTAAATCTATTAGATAGTGTTTTAAGTTGTGAAAAGTGTAAAGACTGCACTCGAAGTTAAAAATACAATGTTTTTTTTTCAGTAGACAGAGAATACAATAGACGTAACTAAGTCATCCTTATAAGGATGTACTATAGTACATTTTTTCTGTGGAACGAAAGATACCTATGTGTCTTTCGTTTTGCACATACAAGATAAATACACAAGAAGAAACGGGACAGAGTGCTAATATATTTTGTCCTTATCGTGTGCTGTTTTACAAGGCGCAATCTGCCGCTATGAGATGTGCCGGGAAGTTGTATGGAATTCTTCTATTCCATTTGTACGTACGCTAGCCCGTTGTCTTTATAATTTTCTTTGTCTCTGGTTCTTTTTCAAACAATAGGAACCTATTTGTTTTTATGAGCAAATACCTATACTCGAAACACTTGGGGTTTGTCATTGTTCTATGAAAGGTAATAATATGATTAATTTGTAGGTTTTATCGATTTTGAATGTATTTTACGGCCGAATATTCATAATTTTATGAAATTATTTATTTGTATGCTAGCTCAGCACTGTCGTCGAACAGTTTGCAAAACTTTGGCTAATTCGGCATACATTGCTGGTATTTCATTGCGGTAAATAAAAGCACTCACACTAACTGCGCAATGTTCTCGCATTCGCATAGCGTATGTCTGAGTTCGGCGACAGTGTGGAGATTTTGAGTAGTGCACGTTTTCACGAGATCCATGTATTGTACAATAATAATATGAGATTTTGAAGTGATGGTGGTCTAATAGTTGAGACTGTGAACCGAAAGATCCCAGGTTCGAATGCTACTTGTGGCACATGAATTTCTAAAACTTGGTGTAGTAACCTGCACTCTGGTTGATAATTTATCATCTAGTGTGTGAAATGGAGGAGGCAATGACAAACCCATTAATATTGCCAAAAAAGTGTTTCTGAACACGACTCAGCTCAGCCATGAAGAATTTAGAATGTTTAAAAAAATGTTTCAAGTAAATGTCCGGTCGTTTTGTTTTTAAATGAATGGCTGTTAGGCTGTTAGATATGACACATAATGGGCGATCGATGAAAATTGTCGAAGGAATAAGAAAAAATATCAGAACTTTCTGTCAAGGCAATAATTTTTGTAACTCTTTTGAATTCGGAAAAATCGGTTCCTAACAACGAAAATTTTAATCGATCGTCCATTGTGAATTAGTATAAATTGCTAAATAATGTAGTGTTAAGTTTTTATACGCCAACATGTTTGGTGTAAATTATTTTGTATGCACAAAATGTGTAAAATAAATAGAGATATTGACAATCTGTTTTTTTTTTCAATTCCAGTCTTAAATTTTACTACCTACTTCGCTTCCCCTGCAAATGAGAATCTTTCAGGAGAACTTTAGACGTATACGAGAGTTTTAGTGACGACATTTATGATAAATGTCCGACACTAATTACAGAATCTGTAGAAACAATATTTTCAAAGAAATTCAAACTACGATACTTTAGATTTCTAGGTATGCATTTATGTAATGATGTTAATACAAAAACAAAATATTTATTTCCTTTACTTTTGATTGATACTAATCTATATGCGATTCGCGCAAGACGGAGTTGTGAGACAAATAAAACAACAAAATATTTTCACAATATTTACTGAAGTAACAATACTTTAACATACACATAAAATACGCAGAAATTAAACACGACTCAGGTGTACGCAATAATGCTTGTGCTTCTACACCGAAACTTATTACATGCATCTATACCTACACACGTAAACGAAATAAAATAAAACATGACAATATGTATCACTGGCTTATGTATTATTATTGAATTGGGGCAATAAGTGTTATTTTAAGGGCTCATAATGCATTTTATCGTTTTTAACTTGATTTATACAGTGGCAGCCGTGTTAAAATCGATTAACTTTTTGTATTGTGATGTTAGCGTACATCCAAATTCGATTTCTTTAGCTCTGTAGATACTCTTAAGGCCACACAAATGTAAAAAAATAAAAAGAAATCGATCAATCGAAACTGCCACCGAGTCTGATAAATGCAGCAGCTTATTTTTTCGCAAATTAAAATGGCGGACGTAATGTTGCCAACGTAAAAATCTCACATTCATCAGGCAATTAACTTAAAATTACATAGTTTAGACAACATCATTTTAGGCGCAATCGTGGTAAAAACTATGACGGAACGCGGAAATTCAATACCGTGGCCTTCAAGTGCAGTCAAATCCAATTTTGGTGGTTAAAACGGTGACATAACGTTGCCTGAGGAATAGAGTTTCGAAGCCGTCTTTCTGCGTATGCGCCGGTAGTCTACTTGAGTTTCAAAATGGTGGACCGGAGCTTCTCCACGTTCGCTCCGGAGAACTGCTCGACTGGTTTCCCGTTCTTCACGAAGACGAACGTGGGCATAGTGTTGATACTGTACTCTGTTGCGATGTCTTCGCACTCGTCTACGTCCACCTAGAAAGGAGGTAATAGAAAATTGATCATCAACTCCAAAAAATATTGCTAAACTGACTTCTAATAATGTAATTTTGCTCGACTTGCGGGGGCACTGCCGTGCCCCGTGAAGTGAGATATTTTTATAGACGACTAGAAGCTCGTACCGGCTTCGCTAAAACCATAAAATAGTAAAAGGGTTTCGGTAAAACCATAACCAACATAATAGCCTATGTCACTCTTGAAGGTATCATCTGTCTCTCTGACAAATTTCATCAAAATTTATCAACTAGTTTTTGAGTTTATTCATTAAAAACAAATATACAAATATTTTCTGTTTATAATATTAGTACCATGGATAATTTTAATAATGTAAAATATGAGAGGATTAAAATGCGTATGGGATCGTAGTGGAACATAGGAAACTATAGGAGCCTAATCTGTGGAAACATGTTGTATGAAAGAAAGAAATTGAATCGGTTCACAGGACTTAAAATTAATTAAATGTATTTTTTTGTCATGTGATCTGAGTCCCATAAGGCACTATCATTTCGAACGGAAGAAACAGAATGGATGTGTAGCTGAGTTTAAAATTAAGGTTAGTTATATTGCCCAACAATCACATGGAAGTAAGTGGTATAAAAATCATCTTTAGTTCCATGTTTACATAGAACTACTCACAAAAAAAATAGTATGATCCACTCGTGTTTAAAAAATAACTATATGTGTGGTAAGTTGTCATATCTCAGTGGGGTCAACAGTATTATATTGATAATCACATTAACCGACTTCCAAAAAAGGGAGGTTATATGTTCGAGTGTATATTTTTTTTAAATGCATTTTTCAACGATTTCTCCCGTCAGTTGTAGACCGACTGTTTTTTTTTAATGACTATACTCTACTAGTGGAGTGGTTCCATTATTTGTGCATTAATTTAAAATTTATTTCAACGAGTATTTATGCCAGTAACAAAGTCCCAACTTGTTCAATTAATATCAATATTCCGTTTGTGTGAGAGCCAGTAAAATCGCCGCGCACCTTCCCGTCGCTGCGTTTTGTTTTTAAGTTTGACACGCCGCGACACCGTTAATCATTCTAATTCAAACTAGGTTAACAACTACTGTGCATTGTCTTGTCTTCATGTGTGATTCTCACATAATCTATTGTCAAGATAGCAAGCTTGGTTTATTTAACAAACCCATTTAGCTGGATACCTTTTCAGAATGAATTGAATAGATTAAAACATGGCTTATATCAATTTGAAACATCTAACATTAAATTACACCCCGCGAAGTCACCCGCTTAATTATAAAAAAAAAATTATAAAGTAAGTATAAAGCGCCGTCTACTTTACAAAGTGCCAATGAACTATCAGACTTTTTGATGAAATCCTACGGGAATGCCCGTGCAGTAACGTCCGTTGTGGAGTGCCCTCGTATTACACCTCGTACACTAATACACTAATTGCGCCCCGGGGCTTCGCTCCCATGGGAATTTCGGGATAAAAAGTACACTATGTGTTATTCCAGGTTATTTTACCTTTGTACGCAATTTCATAACAATCCGTCCAGTAGATGTCCTGTGAAAGAGTAACAAACAAACATACATACACACCTTTCCTCACAAACTTTCTGCATTTATAATATGTATATTAGAAGGATATAATTTTGCAATCTACAATTCTAATGTGGATAAATTAGTATATTTCTATAGGAAAAATAAAGAGCTGAACACTAATTTTCCTGTGATCGAAATGATTGGTCACTAATACACTCAAAGGCACATCAACCAGGGCAAATTCATCGGAAATCGGCCCCTATTGCCACCGCATAAGGTCCACGTAGGGCATGACATTGTTACACTGGAATCTATTGCGTCATCATTAATCATTTGCGGCATAGTGGAGCTGTTAGTCGTTGCTATACGAATGTACTGGCACAGATATTGATAGTTTTGAATCCCATTATCAGAGTTCCCGTTATCGTTACTAGAGTTTATCATCATTCCCATTACTAGAGTAATCCCATTATCATTACTAGAGTTTATCATCATTCAAATAGGTGTTGTTGGTTAACTTTCATTACTACAATTTGAGATCAAGTGCCTGTTTCAATCACCGCTTGCTGATATCCGATAGCCTAGATGTAACATATGACAACAGACAGCGTTAAAAATCGTGTTTCAAATGGTTTAGTCTCGAAACGTTCAAGTTGCAAAATAACATATGGTCGCAATACGTTCAAATCTCATAAGACCCGAGTCACGAAACCGCCAAGTAGCAAAATATCAACATCTCAAAATGTTCAAGTTGCAAATAGTCAAGTCTCAAAACATCTTTTTTTAATATAAGTGGACTGTAAATGGCGTTGTATTTTTATCTTGACCATGAAATTAAAAAAAAAAGGTGAATACTGTAACGCTGGTTAAGATGTGCTTTAGGAGGTGCTGGATGGGATTAGCTGGCAAATCATCGGGCAGATTTATCTAGCAGTTAATTTGTCTGTCAAATTATAATATTTTCTCAGAAAATGGTGAAACAGGCGCTAAGACTCATGGAGACATTGTTAGATGCTAAACTGAAACTCTTTACAAAATAGTGTTTACCCGTAGTCTCCGTAAACGTACCCATGGGTAAATAGTAATTACCCATGGCATTAGGGATGGTTCTCTGCACTTGTCGATAGATAAATCATCATTCATATAGGTACATAATTTTACCCTTTAAGAAACAAATAAATCTTACTACTATTCAAAATGCGAAAGTTTGTGAGGATGTATGATTTGTTACTCTTTCACGCAAAATCTACTGAACCGATTGTTATAAAATTTGGTACACTGGTAGAACATAATCTGGAATAACACATAAGGTACTTTTTATACCGAAATTCCCACCGGAGCGAAGCCCCAGGGCAGAGCTAGTAATTGCATAAATGCTAATTATGTAGATATGGAAGGAAGGAAACTAATAATTTTTTATTCATTCATACACAATAATTTCTATTGAAATAAGTACTGTTAAAAAAAATCAATTTACATGTATAATTAGCACATAAATCCTATAGGTGCTACTCATATTATAAATTCTAATGAATGTGAGTCAATGTTTGTTATTTATATCTACTGGATAAATTTAAACGAAATTTGGCACACGGGTAGAATATAACCTGGAATAGCAAATAGGATACATTTCTCCCGAAAATTTTACGGGCTGAGCCGTTGCAATAAATGTAAGTCAAAGCATTCATACGAGTATCTGTATTTTCCAAAATCACACAGAAAAAAAATACAATGTATCATAAAATTCCCATGCCAAACCGCTCAATCAACATAGTAATTGAATTATTTGAACGTATACGTTGTTATCAACAACTGATAACACGCAGACATATTTCGATAAACTATTTATAAATCGCAAGTCATCATGTGTTTAGATAAATGTAAATGGAAATGTATGTACAGGTGTATCTGACGATCCTAAGTAATATTAGAAATAAAAGCTTTTAATGAGCTACCTTTAAAGTATGGAGAAAAAACGAAAAGTACCCTATGTACTTTTCATCCCGGAAAAAAAATTGTTCCCGTGGAAAGTTCACGCGCACCACACCTGCAGTGTCATTCTACGTCAAACCATTTTATGACACAGTGTTAAAAGTGTTTGTATGTTTCGTGGGAAGCGCCCCATGATCTAATGTAATGACAAATCAGTGATGATCACCTTAATAAGGAGGATGGAGTCTGCCATCTTAGCTGATGACGTTACAACATATTGCGAAAGTGATCTACTTTTTCAGAGTGACATTTTACGTGTGTGACATTGTGCGAAAATTATTTTTTTTGAAAATGTCATTACGCGCGTATGTGACCTAGTTTTTCACAGTGAAATTTTGTGTCAAGACCGTACCAGGCTCGAATATAATAAGTGATGACAAATTAGTGATGATCACCTTAACAACGACAATGGAGTCGGCCATCTCGGCCGCGATCTCGTCGAGCTTGGGTCCGATGATCTTGCAGGGCCCGCACCACGTCGCCATGAAGTCGATCACCACCAGCTTGTCGCCGGCCTCCGTCAGTCTCGCGGTGAGGTCCTCAACGTCTTTGATGTGGATCGACATGGTTACTGCAAAGATGAACATTATCAAAGGTTGATTTTTACAATAGTTCTTGTAGCATTTAGAAACCCAGGAATTTTGCCAGAATACAGTACAGAAAGATCATACTTTAGAATGATTTCGTGTATTCAGTTTGCAAGCAGACATGCAAAAATATTTGCATATTTTTTTAGTCCGCCTATTGGTAAATCAAAATCAAATCAATTGTTCAGAAATTAGGCCTTCACAGGCACTTTTTCACGTCATATTCTAAATTAAATGATGTTTACCAAAGCTACAAACTACTAGCATTTCGGAACGACCACTGCTGAGAAGAAATGCCGAAAGAAACTCATTCAAACAGTGTTGGTCCCTATTATGCCAGAAGGGCTTATCATTTTTTAAATATAAATCAGGGTTCGGATATCTGGTTAATTGTCGAAACTGGTTCGCGCTTATCTCCATACAGTTTGTAAAGAGCGTTTTCGTTAACAATTCAGCTCAGAGGGAGATTGCTGCCATCATGCCAAATAATAAGAAAGACAGGAAACCAAACGCGTGATTCTTGTCATGCGCGTTTTCGAATTAACCAGTTTAATCTTAGGGGCTTAAAGCTCGCAAACGTGTTCCGCAAAACCAACGTTCTTTGCCTGGGACACGAGTCTCACTGTACTAACGCCTCTTGCGAACTTAATCATCAGCGTTAACTCTTATTGACCTCTTAGGATAAAATTATGTCGAGTATATTGCCTTGAGTCTTATTAGCAGTATGGGTAGCCGTTAATTCATCGCAATATCGTCGATACATCAGGTTCATATATCAAACAAATCTGCGTGATTTGTGACAATTTGAAAGAGCTAATTAATGCTTATTTGATGTTTTGAGTTTATGGCAGTGACACGGAGTGTAGAATAAAGGAAATCATGCGAAAGGGTCACTTTGCAACCTGGGGGAATTTTCCGAAGTAAGTGGTATTCTGAGACCATTTTGTTATTAACCTATCAAAATAACCAATCCAACTGGTTGCCGTTCTCATGCTGTTTTGAAGATATCAAAGTTTAATATTTACGGTCGAAATGCTTCAGAAAAAATAAAAATTATTTGTAGAAACTACCTTAACATGGGCATTTCCTCATTAATCGATATTTCAATACACTAACACAATTTTCCTACTAAATTGCCTTATTCTATATAGTACTATGCTATGTTGTGTTCACAAATGCAGTGTCTCCGATCAATAACCAATCAACGTAATGCCGGCTCCATACTATCGGCGAACTCGAAAAGATACCGACGCGAATTAATGTACATTGCTTGAGCTTTTTTTTAACGCACGGAAAGACAAACAATTGTCGTAAACAGTACGTCGAAACCGAAAATGTAAGCGAACTGACGGCGAAGTGTGGCTTTGCAATTCACATCTCACTATTGAGTCGATTTGGATTGAGACACAGCTAACCGATCACATAGCGGTGTGGTTGTCGTCGCGTCACAATGACACTGTGATTGGACAGCTGCGCCTCACTGCGAATCGACTCTATAGTGAAATGCAAACCCACACTAAGCTCTTGCCGATAGTGTAGAGTCGGCAATAAGGCCGTAGATCACTTACAGTCGTCTGCACCACCGCTCGTGCTCTGGTTGTAGTTCACTTGGCAATCGCACTTACATTTCCTAGCAGACATCACGCTGACCGCTTGTTTACTGCTAGACGTCAACTAACTTGCACGACCCCGCTCAGCCACTGCTCCAACTCGGCAAAATTGCTTTAATTGGAAAGTGAGCTTTAGAGCGTTGCATTATGGACATATTTTACATTGATAATTTTTTTGTGAGAAACCTGCGTAAACCGTGCCGTAAAGGAATCGTCTAATTTGTGTTGTCATAGTAAAGTATGTCTACAAATGATGCCCTAAAGCTCACTTTTCCATGAACGTTATTTAGCAGGATACGAGCCGTGCCATTTCAGCTATGAACTTTTGGGCCGTTTCGAGCACTCACAAAACTTACTATCACTTTTACTAACTTCAAATATTGATTTACAAATTGTCGATAAAACTAGCTAAGTATAAATACTAAATACAATTTTCGATAATTTACACAGATATTTTTAACATTTAACTTCAATACAAAATTTGACAGGTAATTCAAATTATAATTAATGGTGAGGTCATCCTACGATTTTATTGGAAATTTTATTTCTCCTTTATTGTCATCTAGTATACAACGTAACGTAACACTAAATATATACATTACATTCAACCATTAAATCGTGTATGTTTTACATTATATCACAAACAAAACTATTTAAACTCGTTAAATGAATCAGTCCAAATTCTAAAACTTGTATAGGTATCTAGTTGGTTCCGTTAATTGAATTATTGAAAACAGTTTATTTTAAAAATGAAGCGAAAACTGATTGGTTTATTGGTCAAATTGTAACGTTCATATGTAGTAGTACAGTGGAAAGAGTCAACAATTGTTGACACTTGTCCGGTGTTTCTTCGGATAGGATCCTAGGATCCGGTCGGCGACACGGACGCCCTGTTTACAAACGGCGTAACTCATATAGACATATCACTATTACAAATAAATTGATACGCCCGTACAGATATTAAATATCTTTACGTGGAAACCGCAAACTATAATAAACAGTTTGTACGTGGCAGTACAATAGCTATATGTTATTGTCACATTGACTGGCCGATCTGTCATAACAATTTCATAATTTCAGTAAATATTTTTCAATTTCTAGTTAGGTAGTTGCTAGTTTAACATCATGTCTGAATGCCTTTATGCTGCAAAGTGCCTCTCCTCCTGCACAGTAAACGATCACAATAAACCATATAATTTTGACTGCCAATTTGACACGCAAAGATCCTCTGGAACTGCCTAAAACTTATACGGGGCTGAGGTTCAGTATTAAATCACAAGGAGTAAACTACTGAGGGCAAAGGCCATAAAAGGTAAATTTAGTAGTTGTTTAGTAGCAATAGTTCCGAAAATCTAACAATTTCAAGATGCAAGAGAAGGGCAGCAGCACAAGGACGGGTTCATTTATAGAAATCAAATATAGAAAAAAAATGTGCACTATTCAGTTGAGAACGCCACATGGCGTTTAGTCCATCGTTTATACTTATTTGTATGTAATATCGTGGAATATTTTTAAGTACTACCAAGCAGGCAGGCAAACAAACTTTGTGGTATAGGTTCTATTGCCACACTTTAAAATAAAACTAACCGGAACTCAAATCTGACTCAATGAGTTTTTGTGACCTTGCTTAAAACTTTAATATTACAAATCAAATAAAAAGACGTATACAACTGTAGATCTTAGGCTGTAGATTGATAGAGTAAATAAAAATATTAATTTTGTATGTTTTACGAGATTCTAATGGAAATATTAAACAAAGGAATAAAAGCAGCGCACCAACTGCGTAACACTTACGCGTGCGCATTTTTTGGATGAATTGTAACGCATGAATTTACGCAGCCACTCACAATTCCATACAAAAACTTAAGACACCTACATCTCTTTAGATGTAGGTGTCTTAAGTTTATAGTATAGTATTATATATATATTTATAAATGCTGGCTAAAACATGTTGTTGCCGCGTGATATATTGTTGTACGCGTATATATTGTTGTACGTAACATACGTGTTGATCTAAGTGCACATTTTGCTAAGTTCTCATTTTGAGAAGTGCACCTTTTGAGTAATGGACGTTTTGCGAGGTGCTCATTCTGCGTCAAGTGCTCATTTTGCGCCAGATACGCTAAAACATATAATTATGTTAACAATTGCACAGCGACAGTTACTTTGAACACACAATAGACATATATTTATGTTTGGTTAATCACCGAAGCGAGCATTCGTATACGTACGTGACAACTCACTATAGGTGATCACCGATATAAATAGCCAATGATCCCGGTTTTACATATCCATTTATATTAAACTAAATAACGTTGTAAGCTTGCGAGGAGCTATTATTTTATTGGCTGAATTTCGATGACATACAATGTCCTAGCAATTTGAACATCAGTATCAATATTTTTAATATCTACGATCACTATTTTATTTACATACTTTTTGTTATCCGTGACTCTGTCCGTGAAAAACTAACCAGGTCCCGATTCTCAAGCAAACGAAGTTCGCTTCATCAATTTTCTCCAATTGTTTTCGATTTTACAAACGAAAAAGTTCGATCGATCAACGCGTTCGCTTGAACTTTTTGACGGTGTTTTTTTATTTCACAAACCTTCAGAAAACTGATGAAGTGAACTAGGAGTGTGTGAGAATCGGGTCTCAAACAGATCTCAAGAATCTCCATCGAAAATCACCTCAATACACTCCTGCGTGAGACGTGAAACAATGACAAATCAACACATTTTCACATTAATATTATTACAAAGTTCTCTATTGCGCGAAATGTAAAGAAAAGTCAGAACTTAAAGGCCCAAAGAGAAAACTATATTCAGTACCTTTGTGTTATCCGTTTAAATTGGATGCCGATTACGTCAGTTTACGCTTGAAATTACTTCCAAACTATAGTTATAATGCGAAGCTCAATAAGGACAAACTTTTTGTGCAGTAGTTTTTTACAAAGACCAGCTCCAAACAGAGGAGAATTGACGTCTTAATTTACATAACGAAAAGTTTTAAAGACTCAAAATAAGTAATCGACTTCATAGAACCATTACAAAACGATTTTACAAATCCCTATACTTAACATAGTATACCTAAAAAGAAAGTCGCTTCGCGAAGTCTGTCACTATGCATATATGCTTAGATATAAAACTACGCGGATATTGATTCGGGTTTATTAATTAGATGTAGGAAATCGTATGGGGTAGGTTTGGGAGTATAATTTATTATGGTTTTACTCGAGAGAAGCTGGCACGGGCCGCTAGTATTATAAATGCAAAACTTTTATACTATGTAGTGATTTAAAAAAAAAAAAGTAACATGCAATGCAATTTGCATCACAAAATAAAGAATCAAGTAAATATCACTTACCGTAAAAATTAACTTAAATTAATATCACAGTGATTAGAAACTAGAAACTATTTAATTTATATATAATTTAAAATAAATTACGTCACGTCCACCACAATCGGCGGTCATATAGCAACTGACTGATGATGGTAGCTACGTTTTGCCGCAATAGTTTCATATAATTAGGTGACGTCACTTACATGATTCACTGCTCACTTAGGAATATAGATTCTTGGAGTAGCGGAGTATTAATATACATGTGTCATTGTATGTATCATATTTAGTAATAAATAACTGATGCGAGAGAGAACTTTCTCAATGGTCGGTTCTCGGGATCGGAGACCAAAAATCTATTATCACAAAAACCCGTGTTTCAGAAGGCCTTAACCGCCCAGGACTTAAGATGTAGCCTGTGACAAAAAGCTCCTTGTGGGTAGTTTTCATATACAACATTTTCACCCCCATATAAGCCCTTAAGGGGTTGACACGATAGTACAATAAAATCCCAATGAGCATTTCCACAAGCGTATGAAATAAAACTGTATTGTATATAGCCACTCCATATCATTCTAAGTTCTATTATAACAACCTTGACGCGGGGCGTTACGATGATAAATTTAGGAGTGACGATAAAATAAGGGAATTACTCTACACAATGACCTATATTATTTTGCAGCATTGCAACCTGTTATAATATATAGAACAAGTTGCATTTTGTTGTCTGATATGACTCTTATCGTATTGTCATCGTTCATTTTGCCGATACTTGCATCCATACTAATATTACCTATATGTGAAAATGTGTTTGTTTGTACTTCTTTCATGTTCAGAGCTATAAATTAGCAAAGTGACTTAAATTATTTTTTTTGACGTGGGCGCAGCAACAGGCAATAATCATACAGTACCTAATCAAGTAAACTTATATTACCCTCTCAAATTCAAATGTTTTCTGTCCCCAAACATGTTTTGAAGCGGCCACCTATCTGACGACAACTTTATTCGGAAATGCTATTGTTGACTTTTAGCAGTAATAGTTGTTTAACCTCTGCCTCAAACAAATACTATGAGAGAATATGCACTCATCCTATTCTAGGGCACCACACGCTACTTCACAAGTATTTGGATTCAAATGAAGCCCTATTAAGTTCCTTGGAGTACATTGGGTGAAGGGTTATTGACCTTTGAGAGGAAGAGTTAAATAGTGGTAGTATTACTATCATATACTCTTGTGTATGAATAAATAGATGCCGATTATGGTCTGTTTGTATTTTGTATTTTAAAGTTTTCTGTTTATTACCAATTCAAAGAATTGAAAAAGATTATCTCGAGCGGAAGGGTTAAAGCACAGAATACATAATGTGTTAATTACTGTTAAGCTGGGGAGCTCATACACAGTAATTCACATTTATTTCCTTACAATTATTACTGACCAGTAGTATAGTCATAGATAACATTAAATAAAAAAAATATATTTTACAGCATGTATAGTATAAGTAAAAATGTTACAACAAACTTCGTATCACATAAATCACAGACACGGGACAAAAACTTAATTAACCATTGATATCTGAATGGTTTTGCTTTTTCCTTTACTCTAAAAGACATTCAGACATTTTAAAAGAGAACCAGAGTTGCAGGAACATCACTCAAAGGGCATTAAAGAAGGAAGTAAAGGGTTCCAGGAATAGACCTAAGAAGAAATGGAGTGTGTCAAGGATAGTATGAACAGGAAAGGAGTATCAATGGATATGGCAAATGACAGAACAAAATGGAAGGCACTCACATACTGTGCCGTTGGAGGACTATGGGCCCTTCACACTAGGTGAAATTCTGAAGCTTATGTAGTCCTTCTTCAGAAATCCCGGTGCAGGTGAGTAAGACAAGTCAAAGGTTCAACATGCAACCATAATTAATATTGCACTCATCCTACCATAATTATGTTGCATGTTATATTAGAAAACATGAATAATCTGAAGAAATCTAGTCAGATGGCAGCCCTAACTGAATTTAAATGATCCGGTACTGTAAGACTATGTTAACATACCCTTTTGTTATTTAGATAACTTAGTATATTAGTCACAATATTCAGAACAAGACACATTTTAAAAAAAAAGAATAAGAATGTAATTTGAACAAGACATATTAAAAAAAAAGGAATAAGAATATAATTTCTATTTGAGAACTACAAGCCTATAATATGTTTGATGCCTTGCATAGGTACAATTTTTGGCTTGGCCAAGACTTGGACCAACTTTCTAAAAACCTACACTATTTTTGTTTACATGGGCGAATATAAACAATTTCCATAGGTTTGCTCAATTTATAAAGAACTTCTAACACATACAATCTTGTACCTATTTGTGAATGCGATAATTAAATACAAGACTACCATCAAAATACGCTAATGATTGACGTATTGTTAGGTTAGTATACCTACTTTATAGTACTACCTACCTAGGTGAAATGCGATTTGCAGTACCTAATCATACTGCAAATTTGCATTTCACCTCATATTTCAAAGACAATCTTGTCTTGCGATAACAGTTTATGAATCATAAACCAACTTGCAATGTGAATCTAGAAAATACTAAGCAAAGCGACAGGAAAACATGAAAAAAAATCAATCATAGAAGCCGTCACAAGGTCATCAGGATTTGACAACGTACAGTCATTTCACTGTACAGTTCCGAATATAATAGTGTTTTATGTCTATCTAAGCATTATAAGGAAAAGTACTTACATGTTTTTGAGTTTGTGATAAATATATTCCGATCCAGCGGAACACGAGGAGATAAATGTAGATTGCGGCGAAACGACACACCGACAACGGACGGGAAAAGACGAAACAAATGCAGGCAAGGAAATGAAATGAAAGGTTAAGTGCTGTCAACTGTCAACACTTTGACAGCTTTGATAAAATGAATATTTTATGTCTTCGATTCTCTGTATCGATTAAAATGGGAATGGTAATATTTTAATAAAGCGCTTTTTGCATATATAACAGGGTGTTATAAATAAATATATTAGGACAAATCACACAGATTGAGCTAGCCCAAAGTAAGTTCGAGACTTATGGGATACTAATTCAGCGGTACTATATTTTTATAACAAATATATATATAAATAATCCGAGACCCGGGCCAATCAGAAAAAGATCATGACCTGAGCAGGATCGAACCCGGAACCTCTCGGTTCAAAGGCAAGCACTTTACTACTAAGCCACCGAGGTTACAGAGTAACCTGTTATTTTTTTACCTAAAGTAAAAACTTTCTTTTGCCTAAAGTATGTTTTGTCTCTCTCTGACAATGCAAATATTTATAAAATGCAATAGCAATAAAACATAGCTTAAAGTATAATTTAACTTTTTTATGACTAACAGTTACAAGTAAAAGTATGTCATTGATACTCTATTCAAACGCAACCCTCAGAAGCCAACACGGCTCCTAAAAGCCAAATAAGTCCAGTGTTATGATTGATAATCTACAGAGACTAGCTAGTCGCCCTTTTTAGCTCTCCTCTCAGCGTTATTGCCTATTGTCTACTTGGGCTTTGTGTCCCTTAGTCGCCTAGTATTTTATCATTATTAATGTTGATGAATATAAAAGAGTACATCGATTACCACATTTGTACTAAAACGGAAGACCTACGAGTAGGGCATATAGATGTTGCCCGGAGCCCCGGGCTCGTAGGAATTTTGAGATAAAATATAGCCTATAGCAATCTTGGATAAGGTATCTTTCAAATGATGAAATAATTTTTGAAATCGGTTCGGTAGTTTCGGAGATTAAACGCCTCAAACATACAAACTCACAAAGTCACAAACTCACAAACGCTTACCTCTTTATAATAATAGTATAGATTACGCAAAGCTCAGGTACTACTAAGGTACACAAAGATTGCCAACGCCAATTTTCAATATTGTTGCAGATTTACGACCAAAAATACCTTCTACGCAATCGTGGTGCGAGTTTAAAGGAAAAAGGAAGTATTTAGTGGATTATCCTAAAAATAATAACACTATTTTAGGTTAGATTCTGCATTATTTGGTCAACTGTGGTCAGAAACTGATATAAACTTGATTTTGACTGAATACCTTACCTAGTCCATATTTTAATAAGTCTTCACGTGCGAAGTGTTCCGAGCTTCTTTTCGACCGTTTACTTGAAAATATTACAGCGTGAGGCGTACCTATCCCATAGTTTTCGAAGCTTTTTTATCTTATGGAAAATGATTTTTCCCAATACTTCGGCACCCGATTGTTCTGTTGTATATTTTCACAAACGAATGCTTACATAATGAAATGATTAATAAAGTACTCTAAAATAAAAGTTTTAATCGACATAGTATAAGGCGGCAACGTTTTTTGGAAACCTAACATACAGTGCTGTATTCTGGCAGGATAAATGTGCAGTAATACTCCCTATTAGTAAGTACTCCGTACGAAGACTTATTGAATCTATGCAGAAGACCCACACAGGTCCATCCACGATTTCAATATAATTAAGCTGGTTGTTGGCAACATTCTGTGCTAATGTCATATTTGACAGCTCATGTCAGCTCAGATCGTTTTATTTATTTTTTAATTCATCCGGCCGACGCGAATCCGATCAGTTTTATTTTATTTACGCATTTAGCACTCGTGTCGTGTTAAACTTAATTGGAATAAAATATTGTAGTAAACTATTTACTTTTTTAAATTATATACTACATCTGGAAAATGTCTACTGATATCAACGAAATTGGGTCACAAAAAGTAAAAAATGTAACAACCGGTGAGGTGAGAAAACTTTTATTTTACAAAGTATGTAGGTGCCTAGGTAGTATGTACCTATCTGAAGAAATTTCGATTTCTAATGTTTGACTTACTTATTGAATATCAAAGTTATGAAAATTGTACAAATAGTTCATTTGCATTGGTTTTTATTGTGTAGATTACTGGATCACCAATTCATACCATTTAGAATGCGTTATAATGTATAAAAAATATCTGTATCATCGCCATCATCCAAGCATGAAGTTTTGCACAACGATTTTATGTTGTAACTGTCTATTCTACGTTGTTAGATAAAGAAGCTACATAATTGGGTTTATTCCATGATTATAAAAGTTTTTAGTGTCAAACCAATTCTTCATCATTTACCTTAGTATTCATTTATTAAGTACCTACCTAACAAAATTATGAGACTAGGCATGAAACAAAACTTGTATATCTCCATTTTTTACTGCTTTGTTTGTGTTTTCTATGTATGCACAAAAATAGTTTAGAGTTAACAAACAAATAAAACTCTATATTCTTGGATAGTTCTCAGAGTATTTCGCATCTGAAACTGCATCAAAAGCCATTTCTTGGTTTAAAAGAAGAAGGAAGCTAGGAATAGACATGGTGGATAACTTTGTTCTATACTACATAATGATTATATTTCACAGAGTGCGGAGCTCCGCAGTTTCTGGCAGGACCAGAATGTGGCCATCATATTCTTCCGTCGCTGGGGGTGCATGCTCTGCAGGCTGTGGGCAAAAGAGGTGCTTATTTTTATTTTAAAGCCCGTAAAAAGGTGCAGAGATGATAAAGTTAAACATTAATGGACCATGTGCGGTGAGGCCCTACCTTTTATTCTTCATGCCTGAGGGTTATGGTCAAGTGGAATGATATGTGCACAATTTTCTTGGCAATATTGATGGATGCAGCTTGCTGAAGGAAAACATTGTGAGGAAACCTACACTCTAGTTAAGTTCACTAGAGTGCTTGTTTCCTCACAATGTGCATTGTTTGGCAATCATGGGTTTCGGGGAATTGGGTGAAATAGTCACAGTGTGAGAGCCAGATGTGAAATTTAAAATTATATTGTATTTCTCAAGAAGCTACAAACTACTTGAATTTCAAACCAACTACAACAAATTAAAATGAGGTATTCTAAATTAGGGCCTGATTCTCATGCAATCAATGGATTGAACTTCTGCGTGGGCATGTAGATTAAATACATTAAAGTATGCACATTTACCTCACTTTTATGTAAGTAAACAAAATGTCAGTTCAATTGTAGATAACCTTTGCCACCATAAAGTGAGAAAAACAATTATAAAAAGTAAGTATGTCTCAAGGCCATGTTTTTTTTACCCACCAAATCAATAGTAATGAGTTTAGTAGTAGGCAGCTGTAGTTTTATTTATGTATTTAGTGGTCACTGAGTACTTCATAGACATATTTCCTATTTAGCCTTATATATCATGTCGTAGGCGTATGAGTTATAGTAAAAGTATTGTTTATAAGCCGCTATGGGTTGAATCTAGGGCGGATCCACACGCCACATACAGGACCTCTATATTAGATCGTTGTTGTTTACAGCTTGGAGAAATCGCGCCAGTGTTGAAGGAGAACAATATAAAGCTCGTGGGAGTGGGCGTCGAGGAAATCGGCTCCAAGGAGTTTGTCGATGGGAAGTTTTTTGATGGAGGTAAGCACTGGGATCAGCCGTGCTAGATTTTTTTTTTGGCAAAGAGGGATTTTGATACCTAAAAAAGTATAACGCGGGTCAAATTATGAATATAATTAAATAGTTATTTTTTATATTTTGTGAAACACAGTAGCTAATTTTATATATGCCAAATTTCAACAATCCGTCCAGTAGATTTTAGTAGAGTGACGTGATAGAGTAACAAACATACACACATACATCCTCTAGTGTGACATGATAGATCAAACATAGGTACATCCACACAAAATTTCGCATTTATAATATTGGTAGGATAACAACATCAAAACCCGTTGACAAACAGGCAAACACGGACGTTGTTATATTCATAAAATATTGAATTGATTTATGTTGACATCGATATTTTAACCCTAATTTGCTTGTGCCAAAGTCCAATGATATTGTACATGATGGTACAAATCGGAAAAATCTATGATTCTCGATTAACAAATCTGTGGGTTATTTTTGGCTTGAAAACACGATAACATCTTATGTATGCGTTATCTTTTCAAATCCGTGATAACTTTGGATATTTCAGTGATATATTCCGCATAGAATGTGTAAAGTCTACACTCCGTGTTTACAAGCTTTTATTTAACTTGCATTGTATGTAAGTATGTATATGTTCGGGTGGAATCTTGTGACTCAATTTTGAAGCAGATATATTCAACCGGTTGTGCTGAAATTATGTACACATGTTTAGTTTGGTTGACAATGCATTAATATGATAAGCGTGACGTGATGATGCATCCAGGAACGTCTCCAGACGAGAGAATTCCTCGACGGTTTACTGCACGAACATGATTTTTTTGTCACGCATCAAATGCAATACGTTCTCTGCTAGCAATCCGTCCAGTAGATTTTGCGTGACAAACATCCTCACAAACTTTCGCATTTATAACATTATTAGCATATTATATATATTATAATACTAGATGTTGCCCGGGGCTTCGCTCCAGTGGGAATTTTGAGATGAAATATAGCCTATAGCAATCTTGGATAATGTACCTTTCTAATGTGAAATTTTTAAAATCGTTTCGGTAGTTTCGGAGATTACCCGCCTCAAACATACAAACTCACAAACGCTTACCTCTTTATAATAATAGTATAGATTAGTAAGGATGTGTGGGAGCATTTCTTGATTTAAAACTGAAAATTATTTAATTCCACATTTCAGATCTGTACTATGTGGAGAACCAGTCGACGTATCAGACCCTCGGATTTAAACGATTCAACTTGGTGACTATCATCACATCTCTGTTCTGGAAGCAATCTCGAGACGCCATCTTTAAAGGCAGAGGAATGGGTATGTAGCTCGATGTATGGTTATTACAAAATACTTTAAAGTGGTTACCTCTATGGCTACGTTCTGGCAGTTATTAGTTTTAAAAATTATATTTCAATTTGAGAAGAGAAGAAAAAAGAAGTGAGAGGACTGGATATGAAAAATCCATTCGTAGTGTGCTTGTGAACCCTAGGGGTTAGGGAGCTACTATGAAGCATAAAACACGTACCACGTGATTGCGTCAACGCGTTTCCTCTTTTTATGTGTACACGATTTGGGAAAAGATACAGCATGTGGACGTTAATAACGTGCTACGTGTTTGCATGTTTCGTGGTAGGCCTTCAGGGTGTTACAAAATATATATAAAACATGTGTCGTATGGTCCCGTCCTGGAATAAGACCACTTTATATCCTCTCGTGGATGTCGTTCTATGTGACTAAGGCATAGCCTTGGCAGTTGATAGGCATCAATAGAATTCCCAATGAGGGTTGCGTCAGACAGACTGCAAGTTGTAAAATCACTTCAGAATCTTCACACTGGACCCAATATATTTGTCCATCGAACCCGATCAGACAAGAAAATGGGCCTAATAAACCTAATAAATCTAAATTTGTTTATTATAACAACTATTTATAACCCACCTGCCCCTTTCATTAATGAATTCTGGATCCGCCATTGTTTTCATTTTTATCACTTTTAAACATCTAAGTATATTTGAGCATAAATAGTATGCTGATATTATCCTTTCTCATTCATAAAAATGTTAAAGCTATGAAGTATGTTCTGTCTCGTTTTGTCATTACCAAACTTTTTAAAGTTCGATAGTGACAAAACATACTTTTAAACTTCTTTATGAATAAGAGAGTAAGTGTATGTAGTAGGTCTTAATAACACAACACAATACGGCAGGACTAGAAAGCGACCTAATTGGCGATGGTTTACAAAATGGCGGCGCGTTCCTTGTCAAAAAGGGCGGGAAACTAACCCGAGCGTTCGTACAGATGGGCCCGGCGGATCACTTGCCTAATGTGGACATTATTGAGGTTATCTTGTGCTAAATGTATTTTTCTGTATGTAGGACTCTAAACCTTTTAACCGCTGTCCGAATATAATATGAAAAATACTTGAAGATAGTTTTGTTTAAACTAGATCCGATCCGCTCCAACAAAGACAAAATTAATACGTGCCAAATGAGATAGAACATTCAAATTAAAAAATTCAATTTAGGATAATATACATTACTTTACTTACTTATAAGTAGATACAAAAGATATTTCTTTTAGTTATTTCTAATACGCGTTTCTTTTGTATGAGCGAAATGAAAGATATGATAAGGCCTATTTATACTGTTCTCCGTCTACGTGGTCTAATAATGATTTTTTTGGATGTGATAATTTTTTAATGTTTGCTGACTTGGAACAGGTAGGTTACCAACCGTAACAAGCATTCCCCTGGGTAAACAAAAAAAAAAAGTAGGTTACCAATGGAATATGATTTTGATTTTAATTTCATAAAAAAAATTCCAAGTCTATTTGGCGCTAGCGTGAAATCATTGTCTAGTGACATCTTAGATTTCGGTATTTTCGTACATATGAAAAATACATTTGGAAAAAACTTACCTAAGTTTTATACCTAACTGCCTTGAGAGCGATTACCACGGGAGCGGAAAAATGGAAATGGAAATTCCGAAATAAATATTGTTAAATTTTTAAACTTACATAGTTTTGAGAAAAAACTGTACTTTTACGCGCACTAAAAATTATAGTGGCCAAATAAAAGCGGTTAAAAGGTGTATTCTTGTATGTAGGACTCGGTGGGGACTTGAAAGGCGACTGGGTGCAAACGGGCGGAGCCCTATTGGTGCAAAAGGGCGGGAATCTGCTGCGCCATTTTGTTCAAACCGGCCCCGGGGACCATCTGTCCAATTTGGACATCTTGAAGGTATTTGTTATTTATTTATATTTAAACTAGGGGAAACATCGTGAGGAAACCTCCACTGGTGATTATTATTATTATATGTGAAATAGAGAAGGCAATGGCAAACCACTCCATTAACAATGCCAAGAAAGTTGTGTGTGTTTCATTCCACGTAATGACCACGACCTTCAGCCATGAGGAATACGACTATGAAGAAGGGGCCCGGCTTCGAACAAAGTCGCTTCCCGCTGTCTATCTGTTCCTATGTATGCTTAGATCTTTAAAACTACGCAACGGATTTTGATGCAGTTTTGTTTTATAGATAAGTGATTCCTGTTGAATCACTTGATTTCGGTTGCTAGTAAATATTACACCTAAACCTTCCTCAGGAATCACTCTATCTCTTGGCGAAAACCGCTTAAAATCCAGAAGTAATTTTTGAGTTTACTTTCATACAGACAGACGTGGCACGACTTCTTTTTATTACCGGATTAAAAAAAAATGTATGATGTTCTCAAATGAATTCAAATCTTTAAGAAATAGACGTCTGATGTATATCATCAAATTTTTCTTTTAAGATTCTTTGAAAATTTTCAGGACTTCGGCCTGGAGAGCGAGTACAAACCTGAGACAATGGCCAATAAGAAACCAGAGGAGTGCTCGGTATGTATATAATTTTAATTTATTTATGAATGAAATTATCATGATCATAACCAATAAAATGTTTGGCGCTCTTTTGTTTTGATAAGTTTTTTTTTCACAATGTTTTTTACTGGCCAGTATTATATTTTGGTTAACATTTTGCGACGACCTCTGTGGCCTGATGGTCAACTGCTACACTGGAGATCCCGGGTTCGAGCCCCGGTCAAGTTAAGATAGAAAATGATATTTTTCAGATTGATGAGTTTTTTTTCTAAATGTTTTTTTATCGGCCAGTTGGCACACACAACTAATTTCGTAATAAAAATTTGGCTTTATGCTATATAATATTTCCCTCCAAATTTCCCGTAGTTAGAATCGAAAACTAACAGTCACCACACTTGAACTCCCCAGACAGATAACAAGAATTAAGTCCTGGCTCGAACTGCTCCAAACTAGCACCGGGCCCATTCACACCATATGGACGGAGCGCCGCTGTAAGTTCACATGGGTGTGATGCACTTTGAAGATTTTAGGGTTACGTTAGTGCGAATAGGCCTCGTTGCCTGAATCTGTTCTATAAACAAAATTGTTTAAATAAAAAATATATATATATAAAATTAAAAAAATATATATTTTACGGCTAGTTCGAAATTGTGTATCTATTGTCACTGTTAAATGCAACGTGCAATTCGGACTTACAAAGATTCTGGACGTGTTTTAAAATTTGAAATATTGTTCTTTTATTGTGTTATTCTTTGTTGAATTATATTTGCGGCTATTAATTATCCACATTTGTTTTTATATTGTGACGATGTTTTTAAACTTAATACGTTATAGATTTGTTTGAGAACGGTTTTGCGTTTGCAATTTTAAACTTTATTTAACAAGAAATATTGTTTATTGAATTTTTATGAAGCTTCTACTTTCGTTTTATAAAAAACTTGTCTGTAGAAAATATATATTTTTATATAAATGTAGTGTCAAGTCTTCATAATGTATACAGCGCATCCGTTTCAGGTGTAATGCGCAAGTCCATGCATACGGAGTGAGAAGGCAATGTGTCGAAAACTCATCACCCAAGGTTTTTTTTGGTCATTTATAAAATTCTGTTAGTCGACTCTTATTCAGCTTAAAAACCGGCATTCAAATATGAGCGTTAAGGTTATGTGTAGTTGATCTATTTTGCTATGAAAGTATAAAATAACATACAACCCATTTAAAGTAAAATGTATCTAAATGATAAGATTTAAGGTCTATGTTTGAATGCTCGTTTTTTGTCATGTTAAATTTCCTTGGGTGTTCAAAATATTTTAGCAAGACTGTATTTATGTTTATGCAATTAAGGTTTTTTTTTTTAAATAAAATTTTCTGTTACAAAAACAACCTAAAATGTCATAAGTTACGTAGAGTTGTATGTAACTTGTGACATTTTAATTTAGTTTTCATTTTATTTTCTGAAACTGGAAAATAAAATGAGAAAAGTGAGACAGTGTGATTACAGGGTACTGTGGCAAAATACACAAAGTAGACAACGCGCGTGTGACACCCTAGGTTTTGCAGGCGTCGGTAGGCTATGGTGACCACTTACCATCAGGTGGGCCACACGCCTGTTTGTCTGCTTGGTATAATATAAATAAAAATTCTTGTATGTGTACTCCATATCAATAAATATTTAATCGCATATATAGTTCCAGGTTTTGTGCTAATACAATTTCGAAATATATTTTGAGGCATTGTGCCTGATTATAACGCTTTAAACAACCGAATGATAGATAGAAACGATTACATAGATAGAAATATATTTTCAAAGTGCTTTCTTATGGCAGCAATATTTCGTTTAGTGTGATATATTTCGGGCATTTACTATTATATAACTGTAGCTTTCATTCCATTCCTAGAGGATTCTTTTTGTTAATATTATGAAAATTATTTGTGTGAAAAATAAAGTATATAAATGTGAATTGTTAAATTTTCAAATTTTAATTCATAATAATATATATATTTATTTATTTAGCATTTATATATTTAAATAATGTTTAGCAATAATATTCAGAACCATTTTTATAATAAACCAAGAACACTGAAAGAAAAAATATGAATAAAACAACCATATATATAACTTGTATAAGTTTTTGTATAGCTACTTGCTAAATATTATTTAAATAGGCTATGAATGTTATGCAGTCTAGACCATAGATAAAAATGAAATTCTAGACGTTATTTTGGGTTAGATTACACAAATTTCAGTTGTAAATACAAACCAAATTTTAAATTGCGGAAGAGTCAAATTTAGTCTCTCTATAGATATATAAAAAAAGTTATTTTTAACAAATTGTGCATTATGTTGGGTGAATTACTAATAATTAAAAAAATAAAATTAAAGTATGTCGTAAACAAGGAAACCAGTTATTGTATATTTATATATTTAAAAAATTGTATTTGTTCAAATTTTGTTTTTTGTTTGTAGATTAGGTACAATGTATTTTTTAAACTTTTTTGAAATAAATGTGAAAATATATGTATATACATGTAGTTTTTTATTTAGTCACCAAATAACAGTCCAAATGTAACTCATATTGCACAATACAATTGACCGTCTTGGCGTGGCGATCCATAGCCTTTTGGAGCAATACAACAAATACAAACCGTGATTACGATTAAACCATCATCAGTATCGATAATATTAATTTGCAATATCGATACTAGCTGTTGTCCGCGACTTGGCCCGCGTAATTTTTCCACGGGAACTGATATTTTTCCGGTATGAATGGTACCCTATATCTATCTACCCTATCCTTTTTCGTACTTCAAACACAATACATGTATGCAAAATTTGAAGATTTGTTGAGTACATAGAGGGAGAAGAGCTAACAAGCAAACTTACTTTCGCATTTATAATATACTTGTAGGTATTATTGATAATATCGATACTATTGTTTATTCTCAAACTATCGATAGTCTATCGAAACGCAACCGTTAGTTGACTATCGAGCAGCAACAACTTGGAAAATAGACAATAACTACGCCTACGACTTTAATGTTTTTTAAATATTATGGAACACTAGCATTTAAAATTCAAAATGGTGGTGATTAAAGTTAACCATAGAACACCTAGGCATGTATTTAATAAGTACTTGGAGTACCTATTAGTACCTAGGTAAACCACTGGCGTTCCACGGGTAAGAAAGGATAATTTCGTTACAGCTTTTAGCCGAATCACGTCTATTCCCCAGCGGCAAAATAGAACCTCGGGCGAAAGGCCATTCGTATTTAGTATGCAATCGTTGCGAGTCGAAAATATATAAGTTCACTGAAAGTTTGGTGTCATCTTGCAACCTTACATACCTGCGGTGTATACACATCAAGGCATAAGATGAAGCGGAATAAATGGACGAAATAGCGATTCTGTAATCCATACTTCTATACTAATATTATAAATGTGAAAGTCGTTTGTCCGTCTTTCACGACAAAACGCAACATTGGTTTCATGTGACTTTTGATGTGGAGATTGTTGGGGAGCTGAAAAGTGGCATAGGTTACTTTCTGTCGCGGGCGAAGCCGCGGGTAACTAGTAAATAATAATGCCCTAGTAAGAATGTAGTAAACAGATATCTACTACCTAATTTTTACAAGCTTTTATTTAGTGATTGATGCGTGAAAATATAGCGATTTTGATCAATTTGGTATATAGTTGATGCGAGAAACTGGTTTCTTTTCATGGTGCGAACAATACACCTTCGAATCTTTCCGCTCAGCGCTCATAGCTTGCTTCTCAGGTAGGGTCAAGTTATTTTCAATTACAATTCGCTTCCCGTCGAGGTCAATACCGGCGCGTGCGCAGACTTTGTAGATATTCAACAGTTAGTAAACAGGTGAGTAATGCAAGATTTGTATCGGGGTAAATGATAGGTGTTGATGAATTCAAAATTACTCCCATATGTAGGTACATTTTTAGTATTTATAAATTTAGGCGCGTCGCAAGGGCGCCATTTAATTTAGAGGCGGGGTGCGATTTATTCCTCTGGCTCAATTTAATCAACTGCCAGATTCGTAAGTAACAGTAAGTGTATGTATGTGTATGGTTTCAAAAAAGGTAAGTAATTTGAATAAACAGTGGCGCCCTCCGGGATTTGGCACATCTCTTACTTCCGTTTTCGTAAAAATTTTGAAGAATTAAGTATTACGCAACTGCATAAGGCCAAACATAATTTTTTGCCCTTGTTTTTTTTTTGGATTTTTTGTGTTTGTAGGATTGTAGCATGCTCTCCTCATGATGACCCTCTATCGATCGCCGAGCCAGCGGAGTAAGTAAACTGTCTAAAAAACTAAATCGATTGTGCCTGTCAGAGTAATAAGGGAGCGCCGAAAACGCCAGCACCGCCCCTTTATATCTAGCACCCTGGGCGTTCACCCAACCAAGCTCTACTCTAAAGTCTGCATTAACTAGTTGGATGGACTTCGGTTACTTAATATTTATTTTTTAATTTAGTAAGTATGAATGCAGTCTGGAGTCATATAATTCATTGGAAATGATCCAACAATTGAACGTGTTGTAACACTTGGCAGAGGCTGGAAGAATCTTATTTAGTGCCAAGTTATTATCTAAGTAGTTTAAACAACTATTCATATAACTTCGCTTTGTTTACTACCTTAAACAGGCGGACAATCCATAGATGGGTTTATTCCCAGTATTTTTCCAATTTCTTCCCAAAAAGTCTGATGCAGTAGCAATCTCTAGGTCCACCTGATGGTGCGTCGTCGCTTATGCAGGCTCCACATTTATCGTCAAACTCTGACAGATGGCGATGCGAATACATGAACATTGCGCAGTTTGTATGAGTGCTTTAATTTACTGCAATGAAATATTTGACGACCTCGGTGGCGCAGTGGTAAAGTGCTTGCTTCTGAACCAAGAGGTCCCGGGTTCGATCCCCGGTCGGGTCATGATGGGAAATGATCTTTTTCTGATTGGTCCGGGTCTTGGATGTTTATAATATGTATTTGTTATAAAATATAGTATCGTTGAGTTAATATACCATAACACAAGTCTCGAACTTTGGGGCTAGCTCAATCTGTGTGATTTGTCCTAATATATTTATTTATTTAAAGATCAGCTACGTATGCCGAGTCTGCCAAAGTTTGGCGAACTGTTCGTGGATAGGGAGCCGGTATTACAGACGCCTGTTCGTGGATAGGGAGCCGGTATTACAGACGCCTGTTCGTGGATAGGGAGCCGGTATTACAGACGCCTGTTCGTGGATAGGGAGACGGTATTACAGACGCCTGTTCGTGGATAGGGAGCCGGTATTACAGACGCCTGTTCGTGGATAGAGAGCCGGTATTACAGACGCCTGTTCGTGGATAGGGAGCCGGTATTACAGACGCCTGTTCGTGGATAGAGAGCCGGTATTACAGACGCCTGCAACACCGGGTTGTCACACGCGCGTTGCCTACTTTGTGTCCTGTGGATCTTTTGCCACAGTACCCTGTAATCACACTGTCTCTCTCGCCCTTCAAACCGGAACACAACAATGCAAGCACTGCTGTTTGGCGGCTGATATAGATGACAGTGATACGACCTTTTTACCAATATCTAACTCTTTTTTAAACTGATGTCTGAGCCTGATGCATTTCGACATGCATACAATGTGCAATCGTTACCTGCATCACATGGTTTTCTCTGGGGGCTATGACGCAGGCAAGTTTGTGGTCGGCGTTAAAAATAAACCTTACATTTTTTAAAGATTTAGCTGTGATTTAACAACCACCTTCCTTGGAAATGCTATTATTGTCAAGGCTGTGTGTCCTTTAGTTACCTCGTGTGACACATAGTATATGGAGATATTTTGTTCGATTCTGTTATACAGTATTAAGTATAGCTAATAGTATAACTTGATGGGTTAACTTAAAAAAATAATATTTACGCCCTTTAATGAAAAATGTGTAAATTGGATTTAATTTAAGGATGAATCCACTCAGCATTTTAATTATGTCGAAACTAAAACGCAACAGACACTTTGGAGCCGCTAGGCGTGTTCAAAATTACAAAAGGGTCATTTGAAAAGTACTAAAGAATGACAATAGTTTTGGAAGAAATCACGTCTCTAAAAAGCTTATTCTGGAGCATAATATTGACCATGTTTATTTTCTCTCTTTAGAATGTATTTCTATTGAAATTATAGAGTTGAATTAAAACTTTTAGTGATGGTAATATTATGGTGGATTGGTGTAAAATGTAGGTGGTACAGAAAAGTAATTGGTTTGATGTTGTTACAGAATGATTAAAATGGTTGATGTCATGCTATGAGCACCCGGGCGGATGGCACAGCCAAGAATACAACCGTGAATAACCGAGGATGGGAGAGAGAACATACCACGATCTTACAATTTTTTTTTCGGGGTTTCGCTCCCCTACCTATGTAATTTCGGATGGAATTTCGGGATAAAAAGTACTTACTAATTCCAGATTATAGTCTACCCGTGTACCATTTAATAACAATTCGTCTAGTATATTTCGAACAAACATACATCCTTTCGCATTTATCATATTAGTAGATAGGATTAAGGAAATAGTGACCAATAGACAAGTTATAATATGTACTTTCTAATGAAATCAATTATCTGATGTAGCATAATCTTTCTTTTAAAACTATAAAAATGACACAGTATTTTTGTACTTTTCGCTAATGAAAAGAAATTATGGCGCTAGTGTGCGTGTTTGGTTAGCCCAGTCTAAGTGGGTGTATATCTGTAGTCACTCTATTTTACAATATCGGTAAGGTCGATTTTGCATGCGTCTTGAATGATAAATATACAATTGTCTATAAAACCATTGCGCGCGCGCAGGGTGCAAGCGAAAGTGTTCGAAAATGAAGGTGATTACACGTTTGTTTTGTGTTATTTTTTGTGATCTGTGAATTTTAATTTAAAAGAATAGTGATTGTGATAATGTGCGTCAGATTTTTAAGCTGCAGATGCATTTGCAGCAATACAGCCTAAATTTATAATAGAATAATATACTCATCACATATAAAATGTACAGGGTGACATTTTATACATCGGCATACCAAATATTGTTCAATATCATGCACCCTGTATAGAAAGTTGTTTGTCACGTTCACGGCTAAACTGCTGGGCCGATTTTGACGAAATTTGGAACAAATATAGTTACCTAGCTATAGATGTCATCCGCAGCTATATTTTACCTCGAGTCTCGAGTATATCTATTCTAAATGTCATAAAAATTGGCCCAACGTTAGCAGTGAAAATGTGAGAGGCAGACAGACAGACTTCAACATTTATAATATTAGTATGGTTAAATGCGTGCAGAGCAATAGCGTTAAGTATAACAGAGAGAGAAAGAGAGAGAACGCTATTATAACTGCTACTTGTTTGATTTCTGAAATAGCGTCTCTTTTTTTTACTGCTTTCTTTGTATGTTTTTATTGTGCAATAAGAGTTTACAAACAAGCGTATTTGTAGGCATTGTTGGCTGTGGTTCCTTTAATCCTGAGCGTGGTGGCGGAGTCCCCCGCCCCCTACCCCCCGAGCGGGTTCAGACCCAATGGACCTGCGTTTGAACTCCCACAGAGACAGCCTCAGGTAAGAAAGAAAGAAAATATGTTTATTCGACAAAAAAAGACTTATTAATTCATATCGAAAGTGTTATTAGTAACACTGGTGTCAGATTCTGACATGAAGTATCATGTCAGATGCCTTTAGGCTTATCTGTTTAAAAATTTAAAATTAATAATTAGGTACATAAGTTTTTGTCGAATGTTGCTGTGGTAGAAACCAAATTGACAAAAAATAAATCTGACATCGGAAAATGAAATAATAATAAAAGTTCACGTCGAATTGAGAACCTCCTTTTTTAAGTATGTTATAAATAGAGTTTATATTGACTTAACTTTACAAAAAAAAACATTTTTGTCACACATTAGGGAGATTTTATTGCATTCAACGCGTGACAAGAAAATCATGTCTGTCGTGCAGTAAATCGTTGAGGTGTTCCCTCGTTGGGAGCAGATCCTGGATACACTTACATATTTTCACTTTTTCCTTTATCTGTATCGTAAGCTTTAACTTGTTGCCTTTCATGTTTCTCGGAAATATCCTTCTATTATATGCTCAACATATCCTCGACAATGCATTTCAAAATCAAATGATTTTGAAATGCGATCTTGAGGATCCTACTCCTTGTCACACGACGTTACAATTCGTGAATCACAAGGCACCTCCTCGGCTTTTATGATGTATGACGTCATTTATGTTTGCCTCCTAACTCATAATTAATATTCCAGAACACACAACAACAATACCTTCCACCCTTGGACCCTCGCAGGCCAGCTCCTGAAGACCCATACTCCGGGTCCGATGACGCTGATGTATCAGTTCAAGGCTTGCCAACGCAAGAGCAGCTGCCAATTTTTCAACCATCGCCTATAAACGGCCAGCAGTATGTTGGACCAGCCCTGCAAAAAGATCTGAAGAATTTAGACGACAGTTACAGGCAACAACAGGTAAGTATCTTTTATCTTTTTTCTCTGTCCTTCTAAACCGTTGCTACCGATCTTGAAGATCTTTAATTGTCGGACTATCGTCATCATCTCAGCTATTTTCTGCCATCTATTGAGCATAGGCCTCTTTCTTTCATACCAACCTTCTCTATTTACCACCAGCATTACCATAAGCTGAAATAATCTGAAGATAAGTAAAAAAAATAAACTAAAGATTTTAAAAGTTTTGGTGCACTTCTACGAGTTATAATTGTATTTGTGTTAACTGCATTATTTTTTCAGTATCAACTACAACAGGAGAAATACCGAGAATACGAGAGGCAAAGACAACTAGAAGCTCAAGCGAATAAACCAATTGCTCCCAGACAATTTGGACGGACTACTTCGCGACCTGAAACCTCTACTACTCAAAACGAAGATAATAAAACAACAACTGAAGCTATTGAATTAAACGAAGGAGAAACTCTTGATGATGACTCAAAGAAAGTCACCGTTGAAGTATCAAAACAAAAGCTACAAGAATATCCCGGGGAATTTTACTTGAGCTCTTTGGCTCAATTACAGTTGCAACCTCAATTCGCTCCATTCCAAATAAGTCAATTAAGAGCACCACTGATCGTTCAACCAGGATTTTCTCAAAAGCAAGTAGCAGGCTATGATGCTCAGACTCATTTTGCTGCTTTGCCTTCAGTTTTAGCTCAAAAGCAACTTTTCGAACAGAGTCAACAACAAGTAAATCAACAGTATACAGCTCCCATCCAGCCGTTGGATCAACAGCAATTCATAGCTCCAGTAAACCAATATCAACCTTTAATTCAGCCGCAAACGCCTGAAATACAAGCCTTCCCGCAGATTCAGGCACAGCCAGTAGTGTTACAACCTCAATCAGTTAACCAACCACAGTTTTATGCTCAACCCACATCTGATACTGAACAGGTAGAAGAGAAAGAACAAGTACAGCCTCAACCTCAGTTTGTTTTTCAAACACAACAGGGATATCCTCAACAAGGCTATCAGCCTCAAGCAGCCTATCAACCACAATCAGGTTTCCAGCCACAGCTAGCATACCAACCCCAATACCCACAACCAAATGTAGAACAGAATTACCCCCAAGTTCAATACGTTAATTATCCTACTCAAGATTTGGCTCAATATCAACCTCAGTTGTTACAACAGCCTCAATTTCTTCAACAACAAGCGCAGTTTGGTCAACAACAAGGACAAGGACAAGGACAAGACGCATTTCTTCAGAGCGGCCTAGACGTGAACCAAGAAGGCAATGGTGTGGAACAGGATGATAAAGAAGGTTCAGACGATGGTAACCAAGGTGTTACGGCTACAGCGGTGGCCACCGCCTTTGGAACTAGGTGAGTTACTTGTTTTATGTCTTTCCTCTCTTTCTTCTAGTTGAACCCGGGACCTCCGGTATAGCAGTCCGGCATGATGACCATTAGTGGTCTATAAATAACATTTATTTAAAATACTTAACTTTATTTAAAGTACTTACTTAAAATTATATACTTGCTTATTAATACTAATTAAATTTTCCATGTCAAAATACAAACCAACTTCAGAATTGTTTCTTATTATCTCAACGTAAAAGAAATTTCGTAAAATAACACGGAGGCGAAATTACAAAATACACAAGTATTTTGCTCAATTCAGATCTTAAGAAAGCTCCTGGCCTCAACCTATTGAATAATTAATCGAATCAGGATCCTGTTACCGATTCATTCATTACACAATTAACATTTGAACGTGACTTTGGCTGTTAGGTAGGTGTCAATTTGAAGTAGGCTGCGGTGAAGTTTTTTGCGCCGCTTCTTCACCTGCGCTTTGGAAGTCGGTAAACTTAGTTTTAAGCATTGTTTTGTCGTCAGTAAGTGATGTATATCATCCTAAGTTGAATTTGAAGTCTGGAGCACGATTCTAATGTAATGGAAGTTCATCGATTTTCTCCAATATTTTCCAAAGTCAACAAAATCTTTATACAAAAAGATATGATTGATTAAACTTTTCGATTGTTATTTTCTGTGAAAACAGAACCGTGTTTAAACTTTGAAAAAACCCTCAGAAAATTGATGAAATGAACATCGATCGCTTGAAAATCGGAGCCTTAACAAAGTTAGATCATACATAATAGTGAATCAATAGTGTTTCAATAACTTTGTACCAGATTTTAAGGGGAGAGTTATGTAGTTTCTCTCTCATCCGAATTTTCGAAGTTGTTTTGTTGTTAAGTATAACTTACTTACAAATTATTTTGGTTGGAAAAAATATCGCAAGTGGCGTCGTCCTAAAATAGGATTCTCCATATCTTCCCGTGGGTGTTGTAGGAGGTGACAAACTGATAGGCTACAATAGCATTACCAATTAGGGTCAGGCTGGTTGTAAATTCGCAGCTAAATTATCAAACATAATTTTTATTTTATTTCTTATGCTAACCCCGGGTTTCGCGGCGTCACAACCCCGAAAAGATTTAATGAAAAACATTTTCTATTAATGGAATTGAATATGAATCGAGACTGTTTCTGATAAAGAGCTTATTATTTCCGCCGTCGTATGGAATTGCCTGTAATCCCAAATTAATAGGATTCAGTTTAAACCTTCGTTCGTACGAGCGCTTTTTGACACGCTATAAAATCTTGCAATGATTGTCAGTTTAATTCACTAGTGTGTATGCGACTACATCGCCATCTAATTAGTTAATCGTTTAAGTCAAATGCCTTCAGGGGACCAGTGTTAGTAATAACGCACTCCATAAGAAAGAAAAAAGGTATACGAACGTATACGAGTATGGAATATGTATTCGTTTATCTGTTAACAGGTTTGCTATTTTTTCAATCGCATTTATGTGCCAAAACCGTTTTAAAACCGCCTACGTTGAGAGTTTTTGTAACTCTTGTGTGAACAATGCTTTTCTGTGAAATGAAATATGCAATGGAAGTTAAAATCAAGCAAACATTGTAATGTGAAAACGTTATTTTTTTATGTTTATTCAGTATTTACGACTACAGTCTGTTAAAGTCTCGCGTCAATATCTGGAATTCTCAATTAATGGGCCACGTTGTTGTTGTTATCAGTGACTGTAGCGCAGCGTATTCGAATTTTTGAGTGCGGTCCCTATAGGTATTAATTTTGTATCGTGTTCTTAAAAATGGAAAATTCTCCTCCGTCATACATTATATCAACTAAATTTACTATAAATTTTTAATTCAGTTTGGATAGAACAAAATCTTAAAAAGCGCTTACCACCTATTTATTATGCTCAATATTTTTTTACGGGTTAGACAAAGCGAAGACTTGCGAAATTACAAAGCTAAAGCTTTATGGTGAAGATTATATAAGGTTACTAGCCTGTGCGGGATAAATGCTATCAAAAACATGCTGTAAAAAAACCCAAGTCCCGCAGCTCAATTTTTCTACCGTAAAAGTTTGTGAAATCCATGTAATAACAAGTCGGTTAATTTATTTAGTCCCTACTTAAGGGACCTTCTGTTATTACGTAAGTTATTATCATATCAATATTAAAATTTTTTTGGTTTTAAATAAATAAATAATGTGGATAAAATAGGAAGCCTGAAAATTCAGGCGTCCTGTATATTTTATTATTATTATTATTTCCCGAAGTTATTGCGGTTCGAAATTGGCCTGAATTGCTTCGAGAAAAGGATGGTACGGTCGTGCCGATTTTTTTGCTCGACTTGTGGATATTTATTATAAAATTAAATAAACTTGTTTTTTAAGGACCCAGCCTCGGGTACAATATGGCGTTCCGTCCCCACGAGTGCAGGCAGATCCGCGGTACCAAGCTACCACAGAAGGTACTCTTGATGTAAGTAATCCACATGAGTAGTAGTGGAAATAAATATTAATAAACATATAATTATGTACAAATCATACATATTGAGCTAGCCCCAAAGTAAGTTCGAGACCGAGACTATTTTTATGGCATATTGGCTCAATGGTCTATCCTTATCCGTCATCTGCCGCGTCTGTCTGTTCGCGATAAATTCAAAAACTACTACACGGATTCTCATGCGGTTTTCACCAATATATAGTTGTGATTCCTGAAGAAGGTTTAGGTGTACAATGTTATGTTTTTACCCGAGCTAAGCCGGGACGGGCCGCTAGTATATCATAATTATAATATTTCCAGGTCAATCTGAAAAAGACATTTTAACAACATGGACATAACTAATAACAATCGATGCGCTTCGGTCAAATTTCAAATTTTCGGTTGAATTTGATCAAATTGCACCGAAATTAGTGTTTTTTTTTAATTATTCAACAGGCAACTACAGTTGACAGCCCAGTGGTAGCGGAAGCCACTGCCGTGGCCAGTCCTGGGTCGAAAAGAAAGAGTGCTAAGTTGAGGTAATAAGATTAATTCAGGGTATAATATGTAAAACATATTTTTAACTCAAATTTTAATCGCTTTCTGTTTTACTGCTCACTGGTTGAGAGTTTAAGTATACTAAAAATATCGGGTGGCCACCATATTCTTTTAGTTAATTGTGGCGACTGTGTCCAATAAAGTCTATTATATATTACAGCATAAATAATAATAAATAAATAAATAATGAACATTAGGCCACAGAAGTCGTTAAGTGTACGGCGTGAGTCGTGCCCCTCCTCTCCACGTAACTGTATATCACAGCCAAACTTATTGATTTTCCACCCTATTTACCCATTCTAGTAATACTTAAAACTCCATCATAACCCGGTCGGGTCATAATAGAAAATGATATTTTTCTAATTGGCCCGGGTCTTGGATGTTTATCTATATATGTATTTGTTATAAAATATAGTATCGTTGAGTTAGTATCCTATAACACAAGTCCCAACCTTACTTTGGGGCTAGCTAAATCTATGTGATTTGTCCTAATATATTTATTTATAGATGTTGCCCGGGACTTCGCTTCCGTGGGCATTTTGAGATAAAATATAGCCTATAACAATCTTGGGTAATGTACCTTTCTAATGGTGAGAGAATTTTTGAAATCGGTTCGGTAGTTTCGGAGATTAACCGCCTCAAACATACAAACTCACAAACTCACAAACACCTTTATAATAATAGTATAGATTTATAACTTGTAACTATGCGGCAATGAAGTAAAAGAATTGATTATAACGCGATAATGGCATTAGTGTTACCTAGTTGGCATTTTTGCCATGTTCTTTTGTAAGTAATTGAACATGCTTTAAGGGGCAATATATAATGTATATGCTGTACATATCCATTTGGCAACAGTAGATAGTGATATGAATTTCAACAATGGTCCCTCTTGATGTTTGATTGCGTATTTACGTACCATTGTTTGTGCCTACCAGCGATGAATTTAAAATTTCTTTTTTATTGTTTCCATAGTAAATAGGCTTTTATACTAAGTTTTTAAGTTTGGCATTTGGGATCGATGCCTTGGTTATTAATAAATTAGTTGCAAAAATGACTTCATGTATTTTTGCAGCAAAACATTAGTTGTTCTAAGTTTAATTGTTAAAACAAATATTTATTTATTTTATGCTACAAATAAATATATTTCTACAATTTAACATAAACGTGCTAAACGTTCAAGGCTACTCAACGAGATACAAAAGTTAAGTGAAGAGTGTCGCTGCTGTTGAATGTCGGGTTTTGAATTTCGGTCGCAATCCTTGTCGATCTGTACTATGATGCTTCATAAGTTTCTATTTATTATGACTCTTGAAAACTCTCATACAAGCTGCGCAATATACGTTCGTTCGTTCATTCGTTCTCCGCCATGTCTGATTCCGGCAAATAGCTTGCATTACATTTGTATAATGTTACGATGTATTTATATCTCAACATCGAGTCGATTCGAAGTGAGACGCAGCGAACCAATCACATTGCTCCATTGCGACGCAACGACATCCACACTGCAATGTGATTGATTCGCTGTAAAGTGAAATGTATAACCCCGCACTAAGGCCTTTAATTACGACGTTTTTTTTCCAGAAACAGAAGACTTCGTCCCGTTTTCACTCTGGACAAGTCAGGACATCTGGTGTTGGCGGAGCAAAATTAAAATATAAATTAAAATAATAAATTTAATTTATTGATAAAACCGACAATATATATATATATATATTTCATGATTCTCATGTTGTCAACAATCCGAATACACACACACACACACACATATATATATATATATATATATATATATATATATATATATATATATATATATATATATATATATATATATATGTGTGTGTGTGTGTATTCGGATTGTTGACAACATGAGAATCTCTCCTCGTGAGAATCTATCCTTATGAGAACATGTTACTTTATCTCCGTGCCAATACCATCAAAAAACCATACATTTTATAAAGAACATTCAAAATTTCAAAAACAAACGAATTTGTTTCACATTGACCCATCTTTTTCTTATAAATGATTATTGTCTTATTTAAGTTATTTATTATTTCTTAGTTATGCATTGATTGCGCTACGTGCAAAATTAAATAAAGAACCTATTTCAAATTGCATTTTTATTTCTTTTTCATTATAAGATTCTAAATTAACAACAGACATCACTAAGGTTTCATTATAACCACAAAAAATACATAAACACACATCAATATCACCATAAAATTTGTTACACTTGCAATTATTATTATGTTTTCCCTGGCAAACGCCACGGGCACGTAAAAAACTGATTTGAATTGCTCAAGTCTATTATATTCCACTGGTTCTACGATTGGTGAGCTGTCAGTAGATATGGTCACAGTTTCACCTTTCTCAACATCAAGTTGCACAGCAGGCGGTTTCAACACCTCTACAAAATCATTGGTAAGCTTAGGTTTTTTAATTTTAAGAGGTATTTTACTAGTACTAGGATAACACTTCGGCTTTGTATTCTGGATACTTAGTTTCAACATGATATTGTCTATTATTTGTCTCTTCACCAAATCACATTGCACAGATTCATCAGCTGTTATTATTATTTCATCACTCCTGAACGTAAGAGGCTTAGCTGACAAAGCTTCTTCAATTGGTTGACGATCTGGTATAGATATAGGTATAGGATGCGTAAATTTCGAAACAACAGGCGCAGATTTCAGCAATTCTTTAACGACCTTTTCTGCTAAACTATCCTCTAGTCTTTTGACAGTGAGGTCTAGTCTCACAACGATCTTTTCCCATAACTCCGATATCGTTGTAGGGTGAGTACCAATGTCACTAGCACAAGATTTCTTTCGCAAGTTCTCTCTGTCCATAAGAATATTTCTTATGACCTCTTCGCTTGGTAATATATTTCTTTGCACGTTAATGGTATTCTCATTTGTGACAGGCTTTTGATGTGTATCAATCGGACTTTTCTTTTCCGTGAAAGACTGGTGATCACCCATATTATTATTCGTTATTTCTTCAACGCTATCCTCGGCATTGCTGATACTTTCTGTTAATTGATCGTTTATATTTAAATCGTGCGCACTGTTCGTTGAATTTAATTCAGAGTAAATACCCAAGTTAATGACAGTGTCCAGCAGAGTTTGCTTCTTGCATGTCTTCTTTTCATCGGGTATTTTATGAAACGTTGGATTATTACGAATTTCTATAGTATCTTGTGACGCGAGATCTGGAATGAAAATTGTTTTGCTGATTGAATTTGATTCCGCGAATAAATAGAGATCGCTATCTGTCTCTGTGTACTGAGGTAGTTCGTTATCCGATCCAGTCAAAGTTAAGTCACTATTTGTGGGCTCATTTGATGAATCATTTTCTGGATGTGACGTTAAACATCCCGAAGATTGTGCTGTTAAAGGTGAACTTGTCAACGTATCATCTGCCAGTTTTTCTTCACTTGTTTCATTCGTTTTATTTTCATTACTTGGATTATAAGTAACAGCAACAGCAACGTTTAAAACGTCAGTTTTGTAGGGAAAGGCATTTTCTACAGGTAGATCTATAACTGAATCAGGGACCTCAGGTTCACTTTGCTCTTTATCATCGTCTGATATGATTGAACTATTTCGGACTAAAGTATTTTGACTAGAACTTAAATAATTTTTAACGGTCGAGACCGACGATTTTATTGATTCGTTTTGGTCCAACTCTACGCCATCGAATAATGAATCTGTGTCCAGCAGATTTTCTTTGGCTAAAACCTTTTTCAAAATTCTTGTCTTAGACACAATATTTATTATAGAGTTGGTACATAATCTTAAATTATCAGAGGCAGAATTATTTCTAGCCCTACTGTAGAATTTCCCTAATTTATTAATAATTTTAGCTTTATTGTTTCTACATTTGAAACTAATATTCCTAATGTCAAACACACCTTTTTTATGTGACTTTTTCGGAAATTTTATATTGGTTCTCTGTTTTTTATTTTTGTGCCTTTTGAATTGAGCGCTAAATATGACTTCTGGTTGATCGGGTGGGTTCGCGTCTCCTTTTTGATTTTCGAGTAGTTCTTGTACATCGTAATAGCGGCTGTGTTGATTAAAAATATTTGTTCTTGTGCTGTCACTGGGATTTTGTTCTTGATTCATGTATCGTGTTGGGTTGGAGTCATTACTGCCTGCGTCTGAGTCTACAGTCAAAGAATTAACGCTGAGACTATTTTTCGGGCTTTTTCTGCTACAAATCATCTGCTGAGCTGTGGCCAGGTCGTCATAGGTCTCGTGGAGGGCAAAGGCAACAACATACGTGGAATTATTTTTCCGATACCTCGTTGCAGGCTTTAGTCTTTTGGTTGATTTCTTTTTTGTGTCCATTTCAAATGGTTGTGGATCTTATATTTCTCTGAAATAAAATGAGAATGTTTTAACATCAAACATTTATTAATTCCCAAAGGACAGATTTTCAAAAAGATCGATTCTTATAATCTTAAGATACTCTAAAACTCAAAATGACACAAGAAACATTAGAAATATATATAGATTTGTGTATTGACCGAATCCGAATCCGTTGTTTATACTAAGCTATGAGATTTGAAGACCTCTAGCCAGCGGGCAACTACTTGAACTACAACTCTAATCGAACGTGTCGAGACAAACGGACGAACACAATGAACAAAATTTCCGATTTTACCAATTGAGGTGCGGCTCTTTCTACACATAGCATTGCGAGCTATCAGACTACATTAGCATTCCCAAGGAGGGTTGACGTCAGGCAAACAGCTGATTGTAAAATCACAGCAGAAACTTCAAAATTTTAAGGTCTATTTTGTATGCTGGCTTCGCAGCGTATGACACAGGTTGAAAAGATTGCTTATCAAAATGGACGCCACTGGTACATATGCAAACATTGATGTATTTTTTGTACTATTGTTATTTTTATAGGCAAACAGTTTTTAAAATAAAAAATAATTTAAAATTTTAGAAACCTCAACCTGCTAGACAAGAGCTGACAGTTTCCAAACGGCTGAACTCTCCATTATACTAACATAGCTAAGATCACTCGATTAAATTCTATTTTCAATAAAAGAAACAAGAGCAACATCGGTCCAGCCGTGTGGCTGCTATATGATGCCAAGAATCTGTCCTATACCGAACAAATGGGACAGACGTACAGATACACAGACACATTAAACTTATTCCTTCTGTAGTCGGGTTTTCACATGTTACAATATATAATTTTAGAATATGTCCTTTAACGAATAAATGTTATACTAATATTATAAAGAAAAAAAAATTGTATTTGTTTGTTATGAGTAAACTCAAAAATGTTTGATGAAATTTGGCACAAAGATATATGAAATCTTCAGCAGTGACATAGCCAACTTTTTATTACGATTTTACTCGAGCGAAGCCGGGGCTGGTCCCTAGTAAATTATATTGTAACATGTGAAAAATTATATTGTACCCTTTAGAAAAGCCTTGGAATAGCACTGGGGGCGATAAATATATAAACACCGACTGGCCTAACACTAGGCACATAGGTTTTCTGAATTAATACATTTTTTCCTGAAATGTCCCCTCATCATCAACTAATTGAAGAACTTTGTTCTTGTCGATGGAGCATTTTCCATCTATATCTATATTCCCATGTAAAATGAAATGTCCCCTACGTTCACTAAAATCCATCTTGGAGATCCATTGAGGGATCTATTTGCACCTTTATGTCCACTTTAATCCATGGTTGTATAATTTCAACGATGTAATCAAAATGACACCCCTCCTAAATAATTTTTAGTTTAATTATTTTTACTGCTAATATTTTAGCAATATTTGATATTGAAAGAACGATTCGACAAGGTATTAACTTTTTTATGAATTAAAGACTGTAACAGATGATAATTAAAAATAAAACAAAAATTTCTAATTAAGTATATATAATTATGAAATCAAAACACATCGACAAAAATATAACAAAGCATTATAAACTTGTACAACTATTTACCAAGACAATAAACCGACTGACCGACAAACCTATGTAAATATTTTTCAATACGATTTAATAATGTATCTAAAAAGCATGTGTTACATAAATAAGCAAACAAAACATTAATTACCTTATTTTAAGTCTGTGTGGGTCTTGTTATAATTTTTTTTCCAAATCGTAATAAGTAGATAAATACGCTATTCACTAGATATTTTTATCCTTGTTGTTACTTTTTCAATTTACATATTTCGGAAAATATAGTTATCATATACATGTGGATGTGGTTATCTATACATGTATGTATATATATATATATATATATGTTATAGAATATAGTATCGTTGAGTTAGTATCACATAACACAAGTCTCGATCTTTGGGGCTAACGCAATCTGTGTCATTTGTCACTATATATTTATTTATTTGTATAAAAAAATATTTAAAATTAAGTATTGAAGACCTATTAAATATATTTTTGGTTGACTTTAAGCACATTTCATATTTTTAATAGCGCGAGAGATATGTCGACGGAGTGTTTACTTGGATTTGATATATCCGACGACGCCTCCAACTATAATTAATATGCAAAGAATATATATAGCACACTTCCACCAAGGCCTTGGCTTGATGCGAATTTTAAAACAGCCTTTGGTGCATTCTATTTCTAAACCCTTTTCAAGACCAAAAGTTCTACTGCGACGTGTATCTTCAATACAATACAACGCTGTCTGCTCCGATGAAAATGGCGCATTTATCATGCCTTGTTTTTGATTTATATTAAAACGTGAATCCCCTTGTTTCACTTGGTCAATATAAGAGGAATTTCTATCATTCATTTCATATTCGTAAGATGTCATTTTTAAATTTTCAATTTTATCATTACCATTTTTATGAGATTTATCATTTTCTTCAATGTATTCGTACCTTTTGTAACTGTCACAGTGAAATGTTGTTTCCTTCAGATTTGGAGTTGGTAAATTGGATAAAGACTTAAATTTTACTTTTTCCGACTTTTCGTCATCAAACTCGACCCCTTCACCAACTGTCATATCTGTAACTCTAATCACAGTCTCGTTCTCTATGATTTCATATGAAACATCTGATATGATATTCTTGTTAAATGTATTCGTCTTCCTAGGCTCTAGGTATTCTGAACCTGATTGTCCTGATACGTTAGCATTTATCGTTGATATTTGGATTCCTTTAGTTTGGGTTGGGACTCCAATGTCTTTCATATCATAAACTATAACAGGTATAGCTGAAGTCTGAGCGTCAATTTTTCTATGAGTGTTGTAACTGGGTGTGACTGCATTTTTATTGTTGACTTTGAAATTACTTCTATATTGTGTATTCTTGACGGGATCTTCAATTTTTGAAAAATTTTGTATTTCCTTAAATCTTGAATCTACTGCCGGATTTCGCTTAGTGATTATATGTAAGTCTTCTACTGTTTTATTACTAAAATTAACAGGTATTTTAATGTCATTATATATGTGTGTATGTTTTGTACTATGCTTGGTTTGTAATTCTATAGTTTTATCTATTACAGTTTCAATTTTTTTGTGTCTTACACTAAGAGGAGCGAGAGCTTTAGATATATCTTTCGTTCGAATAAAAGAAGGAATAGTATACTCTTTTTTATTACATGCCTCGACTTCTGCTTTATCAAATGAGGATGGCTGGATTTGAGATGGCTTGTTTATGGTAAATTTGTCTTCAGGCTTCGCGTTACTTTTAGTTATTTTTCGAAGTCCTATTTTCCTTCTCGTATGTTGGTGAAGTAGCTTCTCGGTTATGTAAGATATATTTTTAATAATTGTTTTAAGTTCTAAAATCTCTTCGGTTGTTAAATTTATGTTCTCTAAGTTCCTGTCAGAAATTTTTTGCTTTACAGAATTTTCACATTTGGAAATATTGACGTGACCGGGAGCTTGATCAGGAAGGTTTAGAATTGGGTAAAATTCAAATGTATTATTGGTATTTGAGAGTGACAAAGCTGGTGACTGTATAGAATTCTCAACAATATTATTGAATGGGGTATTCACAGATTTATTGTTATTATTATAATTCGTTGAATTGCATTTCACACTTTTACTGGAAATGCTACTCTCTTTGATAGTATAATCCATTAAAGGGTGTACATTTATATTTACATCAAATTTTATATTTCTGCTGCCATTGGATTCAAAAAAATATTTAATTGTTTCTTCTACATGTCCTAGAATTCCAGTATTATTATGGTTTTTCGAAATGTTATCATAATCGCGTGACCAATTGCGCCTATTTTTTTGCACGTGTCTTTTACGATTTTTGCGGCTATTTTGGTTTCTTTTTGTGTGATATTTAATAGCTTTGTCTTTGTAGATTTTATTTTCGCGATAAATATTAGTGGTAGTTAATTTTGTTTGAAGAATTGATTTATTACTTCGTGTTATACTAGTTTTGGTTAGATTATTTTTTTTATAGTTTAATGGAGAGAGTTCTATAGGTGGTTTGTGAAAGTTTGCATATTTACTGTTTGATATCAGCACGTTTTTGCATGAGTTATTTTCTATAAAAGGCTCGTGTCTTTGTGCCATCAGAAGAATGCTATTGTGATCTATCATAGACTCGGTCATCGTAAATACTTCTTTCTTTTTCATATCAATTGTATTATTTGAATTTGTGATTGTAATTTTTGATGCATGATCAAAAATTGAAGCACATTTAGTGTATATATCAGAATTATGCTTGTTATTGCTTGTTCTAGAAAAGCTACAATAATGTGGTAATACTTTAAACATATGAACATTTGTTTGTGTGTAGTGGTTACTTCCTGTCAACGCATAGAAATCTGAAGTAGAAGGTTGTTTTGAACAAACTGACGTTAAACTTTGCTTCACTTCCGATGTATCCGAAGTTATAAACGTTTTACTAGTTTCCATTTTGTTTTTAAGGTTTTCATTGATAGATGAAATTCTGTTACTTGCAGTCAAAGCATAGATATTTGAAACGGGAGGAGATTTTGTATGACCTGACATTGAACTCGTCTTCAAGATCGATGTTTCTGAGGTGATAATCGATCGACATATTTCCAATTTTTTTATTTTATGTTTTTCGTTAATTGTGGCATTACAGATTTTTCGTGGAACACTTAAAGTAGATATAAGTCTAATTGGATTATGTGGTGTTCTTGAAACGTAACAAGAACGTATTTTAGGCAACTTTTTTATTCTCCTCGACGACAAATGTTTAAATTTCCTTTTACAAATTTGACACGAACCTGAACATGCAGTATTAGTTTTTCCAATTGTCATTTCCAAGCTACTAATATCTTTTATAAAAGTGGAACTTGTACATGAATTATCTTTGTTATCTTTCACAAATAATTTATTTTGTATAGAATCAATTATACTGTCAAATGCATGGTTCATTTTACTGTCACTAGCCAAATTTATTTCTATCCAAGCTTTCAGAAGATTTCTCAGATTTTCGATAAGAATTACTGTAGGATCGGTATTTTTGATTTCGGATAAACTATCAGTGTTTGCAAAACTTCTTTTGCTGTTTCTAGAGTATCTTGAAATATCAAATCTAGCATTTTTAAATTTTGGTGTATTTGTTGTATTGCCATATTTATTTAATTTATATTTGTAATATCTCCGAAGTTTACAGTTACCCGTTTCAATACCAAGGTCTCTTTTCTGATTCTCGTTTGCGACATTATAAACATGCTGACTTATGTCTTTTTTCATTTGTGTGATGATACTTTTTGTATACCGTTGAGGAGTATCTATGAAATTATTGGTTCGGCTGACTGTTGGGTTGGCCTTCTTGAACATTGCCTTTGTGTGTTTATATTTCTTCAGATCGCCTCTTTCTTTCGTCATTTTCTAGCTTTTGTCTCAAACATTCATGCCCAGTCTTCTGTAAGCAGAAATATTCTTCTATTCATCTTTTTCACGGATATTCTGGGGTACACATTAGAATCGCAAAATACAACGCCTTTATTAAAAAGTACGAGCCCAAGATTATTTACCTAAAGCCCAAACTTTCAGTTCGTGTGATTAAGTTATAACAATGTACATCATAGGCGAGCTGAAAAATCTGCCACCAGACGTTAATAAAACACGAAATCCTAAAATGGACAAAAGTTTTCAAGAACTTCGCTAACGCTTCCTTAAACACGATAGTAGTAGTCGCAGTGTAGTATGGATGGGATAATTGCAAATACATTGAAAAACAATAAATATATAATGAAATTTAATTTTCTCAAGACTGTTATATAACAAAAAAACAATACATATCAAAAGCCTAATTCAGAAGAAAACCATCGGATGCCAGGTGTTTTTGAATGTTTTTGGTGTTTTATGGGGAAATATTTACTTTTCACGGGAATTTCAGAAATTAAAGATTCCTCAAATTTGCTTCCAGTTTTGATGTTAATATTGCCATTTATGAAATATATGTATACAGCACTCGCAACACCAATAACTGTAATTAACACCACTAAACAATAAATAGTAATTTTTTGGCAGTTTGGTTTGCACTTCATAACATTTAATTCAGATTTTTCAATATCTGTTTCACAAGAAATTTTATTTTCTTCTAATTTTACATTGTCACCACATGGACCATCATTTTTTGAAGCCGTTTTAGATAAACCGTCTGATTGACAAGATGTATCCCCAGGTTTATGGTTATCATAAAGGAATTCACATTTTCCTGAACATTTATCACAATAAAATGTTAATACTTTTGGTATTTGATTGTTTACTTCTACATTTGCAAGCGATTCTGTTTTTAATGTGGGTGTTGGCGATTCAATTTCACTTTGAACGTTTGTTTGTTCAGTAACAGTCATATCAGTTACCTTCACTAGAGACTCACTTTCTATAATATCATATGAGACAGATTTTTTAATATTCTTGTTAGGGGAATCTGATTTTCTTGGTTCTTTTGTTACTTTGAGACCAGAAAAACCTGTAACAGTAGTTCTGGATAGTGCTCGCGAGACTTGGATACCTTTAGAACGAGTTTCAACATTCAAGGGTTTTTCAGTATCAAGGAAGTGTGGCAACGGAGATACTTTTGTGGAAATATTTTTTATGTCGTTTGGAATTCCTGATAAATTTACTTCTAAATTAGTTTCGTTTAAATGAGTTTGTAATTGTTCTTCATCATTTAAAGCCCACAAGTGGTCATGGACGTTCTCATTTCTGTTCTTTTCTACACTAAAATCTATTGGCATCATAGATACTTCTATGTTTTTGTCTGAAACATATATCTTTTTTATATTGGTTATACGTGGCGAAGTTGATTTTGTAATTTCAATTTCTGCAGGACTTGGATTAGATGCAGTTGGTAAACAGTATTCGAAGTTTGTGTCACTTATCACTGTTTGTGTTTTATGAGTATCTATTTGTCTTTTGAAATGCTCATAAACTAGTTTTTTAGTTCTTTTTGATATGTCTTTAACCATAGCCTTAATTTCTATGATATCTTTACAAGAGACGTTATTATTGTTTACTTCATTATTGTTATTCAATGATAGGTCTGATTCTTCTACGGTAGAATTTTTGCTATCTAATATATATTTAGCTCGACTTGCAGCTCCATCAAGTAATGGAATGATTGCAGGATAGCGTTCTGACGTATTACTTGCATAGACAGACAGAGACGGTGGAGAATGTATTTCGCCTTCAATATTTGGTGTGTTTATTTCCACTTTATTTTCATTTGTAGTGTTTATTTTATTCACATCTTTATCGCGCTCTTTGTTGTTCTTTTCTTTAATTTCCTGGTCGATTAATGGGCTAAGACTAATGTTTATATCAAATTTTATGTTGTTGCTTCCGTTGTTCTCAAAAAAACATTTGATGATTTTCTTCAAATGTCCAACAAAATCTGTTTTACTATGATTATTCAAAATTTGATCAGCAACATGTAGCCGTGGAAGTCGCTTGCTATATATTTTTCGTGGTCTTTTTCTTGCATATTTGTTTGTGTTTGACCTATGTTTTATAGGCTTTCTGGACTCTTTTGATTTCGAATGTCGTTTTCTCTTAACATTGTTATTGTCATGTTTTCTGGGTATCAAGTTTTCATTATTTGAAATCGTAATAGGTGTAAGAGCGGCACTTTCTAAGTTGTTATCTACTGTTTCTAGTGATCTTTCCGTGACTGATTTTTTTACACTATCTGAGAGTATGCCAGCGTTTTTATCTATGACGCATTGTTTGGAAATCATAGTAAAAGCTGTTCTGCTGTGCATTGTAACTTCACAGTTCTTAGAATCAGTCTTTGCTTTTACTTCTTTATTGTTATCTTCTATTAAATCAGCGTCAGTGCTAGCAATATTCACTAAGTTGCTAGCATACATGATTTTAACTAAGCTGGGTAAGTTATCAAATTGGGACATATTTATATTGAGCATTTTATTGGAGTCCGTTTTGAGTTTTGACTCCATTGAACACTTATATAACTTAGGGAAAAGTTTAAGCATACGAAAGTTACTCTGTTTAATGTAGTAAGTTTCAGGCAAAATATCACAATTTACTGTGGTAGCTGAGAGCTCTTCAGTAACCGTGCTATCTATCTTCAAACTTTTTGATTTTTGATCTTTTGGAAAAATTGTCCTAATATTGTTCTTACAAAAATACTTTGGAACACTCAATGAAGATATACATTGATATGGATCTTTCCTTGAAGCATGGTAAGATTTTCTTTTGGGTAGTTTCTTCAATTTTGTAGACGACACCGGCTTCCGCTTCTTTTTGCAAACTTGGCAAACGCCAGAACACGTAGTGCTGCCTTTCCCCAAAACGTAAGTCGTACGCGAAGAATCTTTAGTTTCATCTATATGCAGCTTATCGAGTATAGAATCAAGGACATTATTAAACTTATGTTTGGCGACGTTGTCATCTGTCAAATTTTTTCTGACCCAGACGTTGAGAAGGTTTCTTAGGTTCTCCATCAGGACTGTCACATCAGAATTGAAAGAATTACAATTATCTTCTTCAATGCTTTTCTTATTATCACCACTACCGCTGGATTCTTCATATTCTTCAATTGTTCCCGCTTCATTGTAATTAGAGTATTTAGACTTTGCTGAAGAAGTTAGACTAGCAAGTTTCCGTTTGCAAATCCTCCGTAGAACACAGTTTTTGGTTTCTAAACTAAGGTCTCGTTTCAGTTTTCCTTTGTGGGTGTAATAGTCGTGGCGATGTAAATCATTTCTGATTCGATTGATAGCGCTCTTGAAGCCGCGCTGGGACACATCAGAGTAGATGCTCGACGGTCCTATTGTTAGGTCTGACTTCTTGAACAATACTTTTGTATGCTTAATCTTCTTCGGTTCGCTTCGTTCGTTCCTCATTTTCTAGTTCTTGTACAATACAGTCATGACCGGTCTTCTGTAAGCAGAAATATTCTTCTATTCATCTTTTCACTATTGATTGTCAGAGCAACAACCAGCGTTAGGCCTTGGAGAGGTACAAACAACACGAGTTATACGATACGAATCGAGTCGAATTGATAATCGAATATTTTTTACCCTTATTTTTTATTTTATGTTAATCCAGTTAAGTTTTTATGATTATATTATCATTGATTTTAGCGAAAAATAGTAGTATTATGTCATTTAGTAGTTTACATTTTATTTATGTCTAAATCAACTCTTTATTTCATTTTTGTTTAACTTTGTATTTCTTAGATTTGACAAAATTTATTGGTATAAGAAATTGGTTTATTAAATTTCAAAAGTAGTAACAAAATTGTATTATTTTTAAGAAAATAGGTACAGTATGTTTGGTTAGTATAGGTATAACAATAACATAACAATGTGTTTGGTCGTCTTGTAAAATGTCATATTAAATTCTACTTTGCAGTTCGTACTGAAGATAGGTTAAATATAAATAAATATATGACAAATCACACAGATTGAGCTAGCCCCAAAGTAAGTTCGAGACTTGTGTTATGGGATACTAACTCAACTATACTATATTTTATAACAAATACATAAATAGATAAACATCCAAGACCCGGGCCAATCAGCAAAAGATCGGGGATCGAACCCGGGACCTCTTAGTTCAGAGGCAAGAACTTTACCACTGCGCCACCGAGGTCGTCCAATATAATACTTATAAATCAATTGATTAACAATATGGCGGGACGATCTAGACAAGTTTCAGTGCGGTTGGCAATAAACTCGAGACAGAAAACTATGGAAGACAAAAAATCTTTGCCCAGAAGTGAGACACGTAAAACAGGCTACAAAAAAAAAACAATTAAGACTCTAATCGCTAATCTTTGTGATATCAAATTTGGGGCGACCTTAGTCAATCGCAGGACTAAAATGCTATCATATTGAACAACAACGTGTTTTCTATCATTTCTCAAAATTTTCATAAACAATCAATTATATCTTTACATATTAAAAAACAAAGTCCTTTGCCGTGTCCAAAATCTGTCTGTTCGCGATAAATAAATAAAAATTTATAGCGTAATTCCTGAGAAAGGTTTTGTTGTATAATTTATTATGTTGTACTCGAGTAAAGCCAGGACTGGCTGCTAGTGGAGTATAAATCTTAATTTAGATTAAAACCGTTAATGGTTAGTATATTTAGTCGCTTTCCGTTATTGTCCCTATGTATGCTTAGATCTTTAAGTCTACGCAACGGATTTTGATGCGGTTTTTTAGAGTGATTATAGGAAGGTCTACATGTAAATGACATGCGTAATATTGCACCCGTGAAAAGCCGAAGCGGGTCGCTAGTAAACGAATAAATCTATTAACTTAATTCGCCACTTAAAGAGAATCGAAAATGGCCCTTAATTTTGTATCATCCAAGGGTTCAAGGGACTTAGAAGGGTTACTGGCAGTTAAGTCACCATGACAATGATCGGTCATTGGATGGGTAGCCAAAAATCTGTTGTCTCCTCCTTGCTTCCAAAGGCACGTTAAGCCATACCGGTTGTATTTACGATCGTCAAGAACCTGCTAATACGCAAGGGGCTCGCGTGGTGGCCAATGTTTTTTTTTTAAGCGACATATATAAGTACCTACCTATTACATAATTTAGGATTTTTCCCTAATTCCCTACTTAATAGTTAATTGATAACTTCATGGCAAATTTCATGATTCTAGGTCAACGGGAAGCACCCTGTCGGTTTTAAATTTCTAAACTAAAGACGATCTGGCGTGGCCACATGAGATAGAACCATAAAACTTCTCTCACAACTCATACAAAGCGGCAGATTGGACGTTGAAAAACCGCGCACACGCTGAGAGACAAATGATATTAGCGCTCTGTCTTGTTTCTACTCGTGTACTTCCGATACGCGTTTCTCTTTCTTATACGACCGAATCGAAAAACATGACGAAGTCTATATATCTTTCTCTGTCTACAATGTATGTAGTTGTAATTTAATTATTCTGGGGCTTTGTTCCTATATGAATTTCCAGAATTAGAAGAAAAAGTACCCGTGCTATTCCAGTTTATATTCTATCCGTGTACGTTTCATCGAAATTCGTAAAGTGGTATTAGCGTGATTGAGTGACAAACCAAACATTCGCTTTTATAATGATAGTATAGTAGGAAGTAGAATAGAATTATATACTCACTATAATAAAATAATCAGGTCATCTTCCGAAAACACATGAATTTTGCCATACAATTATGTATTAAACAGATATATTAATTATAAATCTTACATGAAAGATAAAATTTTGTGTTTCAGAAAGCAGTTGTCAATAAAATAAGTCAAAATGGTTTTTCTTCTTTATTTCCAGAGATTATTTATACATATAGTTTTTATCCAAACGGGTGCGGAATAATTTTTATAAAATCGCAAATATTTTGAAAACGAACTTAACGAAATAATGTGTTTCACCTTCTTATTTTTTAGGTTTATGGTTACGTAGGCGTAATGATAATCGGAGACCGGTACACATTTGGTAATGGTTCAATCTAGTCCAGCCGCAAGATAAGCAGGTCTCAGTTGGCTATACCTATGTATATCGCCTGCTTATCTGCGGCTATATATATATATATATATATATATATTACGGCTAAACCCCTAAGAGCGACTGCACCAAAATTTTAGACGGCTAGCTAAATATATATATATATATATATATATTTGTAGTGATTCTAACATACTCGATAAGAACAAGAAGCAGACAAAACTAACTAATGTCCTTCCCTCGAACTCCACAACCAAGAAGCTATCGCTAGTCGCACCTTGTCAAAGTGAATCATTCCCGAGGACTCCCAAGTTTCGCGATGTAATTTCAAAGTTGCTTGATACAGACAAGGTTCTAAATACTCCCTTGCTAGCTAGACTTAGTTTACGACTTAAACTTGGATGTGTTAAGTTTCCTTTGGGGTCTTGTAAAATGTGAATAATAAAATGGACTATACTCAACGGCCCACAATAAGCACAAAGCTTGTATTGTGGGTCCAATCGACACAAAAACATTAAGCACAACAGAACTGCAGACAAATATCGACAAAGATCGCAAGTACAAATTTTTGCACGCGCTGGGAATGGAAACCAGAAATTCCATATAGCAGCTATAATAAGATCGACCACGCGGGCCCATTGCGGATTGGCCATAGCAAATACAACCAGGACCAACGGTTTTACGTGCCTTCCGAAGCACTCCTCCGTGCTCAATAATAATTATCTTTGGTCACCCATCCAATGACCGATTATTGTGAGAGTGACTTAACCGCTAGTATCACACGCCAAGCGCGCTTACCACTGCGCTATTGAGCTCTTCAATACCAGTATCATATACATGAGTATTATTGTATGGTTTAACTGTTTGGATGGATAACCCACTTAACCTAATTAGGAACCTATATAGAGATATATTTCTACAGGGTGAGTAAAATCACGAAAAAAAAAACAGCTGTTCTATACAAAATTAAATACCTAATTAATGGAAAATGTATGGATCAACTTATTTATTTTCGAGATATCAAGGTTGCTTCCTTACGAAAAATTGTTTAGTACCATCGACTGAGCATGTAGATAAAATAATGACAATGTATAAGAAATCACCTGTATCTATATACTCACATATATGCCTTTTCTTTTAATGTATTTCTGTTACGGATTTTTCTTCACTTGACCTAGTTATATGAGGAAATAAGGAATGTTATAGACGAACACGTCGTAATTAAATAATAAATTGTTGATACAAAAATATCATGTTTGAGACAAGCTTTTATCGTCGTCAGAGAGATCTTGTTGCATTTAACGCTTGACAATAAGGTTCAGACATGACCGTACTGTAAACCGTTGAGGAGTCCCCTCGTTGGGAGCCGATCCTGGGTGCTCCGTCAGGTCAGATAAAGTTTATCGTAATTATGCACTGTCATCCATACGTGTACCTATGCACAATTTACTTTTTGTTGATAAAAAGCTTTGTCACTCCGTTTGAGCATCTTGCTGGCTTCGTCCTTAGCCGATAAATGTCGGAGCCCAGGATCCACTAAAGTCTTGTCAGCTGACAACTACGTTAGGAGTATGAAAAATGTAATAGGGTTTTAACTCGGAAAAAGGTCTCGAGGGAAATTCACGCGGTCGAATCCGCGGGCAACTTGTCTTGATAAAAAGCGTAGACAGTATACCACCACTCCCAGGGCATAAACGGAGAAGAACTAGTTTCAAATAAGTTTTCAACCACAATAAGTGTGTAGAAAATTACGTATAAAATAAATTATAAACACAAGTCACCTGGCAGTGGTAAACAGAGTGTGGGGTCCAGAACCTCAGGGCAATCGAGAAAGTTCTCTACTCTAAAACCATAAGCTACATAAAGCTGGCTATTCACGACGCGATTGGGTTAAAATAGTTAATAGACACAGAACAATTTTACATCATGAACAGTTGATGGATGCTTTATTATATAATTAGTAATCATATCGATAACCTCAGAATTAAAATGGAAATGTTATTTTTTATAAAATATTACTGTTATGACGGCGATTCACATTCTTGTAAAAACTCGGACAAGGCTAGACTAAAATAATTTATTTAGTTATTTATTTAAAACTTTATTGTCATTCATTCTGATTTACGCACTAGTTTATTTGTGTGTCAGTTGTTAGGTGCCTAAGACAAGATTAATTTAGGTTGTAAAAAATCTCCTTTCTGTTTGATTACAAAAGAAAGGAAATAATAGAAAGGAATCTCTAAAACACTTACTGTATAAACCCGCCAGACAATTAGCATTAGACATGTGTTGTGGGTCATGGCCCAAACATCTTATTCATCCGTATGGAAGGCCCTGTCCCAGCAGTGGGGACATTAAAACCGCTGGCGATGAGTGATCATTACGAGTATAAATCGATTAGGGAGACAAGTAGACGATTGTTATAGAAACACGTTTACATCGACATTAAGGCATTCAAGAAAAAGAGTATCATTTTTTTAAAATCGGCAACGCATCGGTTACTCGTGTCCAGTTGCTGTTTTCCATGCCACGGGCTATATAAAAAAAAACGAGTTGCTGGCGGAAGTGAAAACTTGAATATTAACGTTGTGAATTTTTGACGTCTTACGAATTTTCGATCAGGGTCACGTGTCCTGACGCGAGTTAAACATTTTTACTCATAACAAAAAGTGCACAACGCCGCTAAAGAAGTTTTCAATTTTAAAAGACTTTCAATGTGACTAAGCTAGGTGTGGAGTCGGGTACAAGTCTTTGCCCGGTTTATTTATGAAAAATAGCACATTTTTGTCTAACCTTGAGTGGTCTTCCTTATTGTGCTAGGTGGCGCGGAAACGACCACAATAAGCCGGCGTCGGACACTGGCTAAATTTTGCTTAATTAAAATTAAAATGGCGCATACGTTACGTTCAGCAGCACTTTAACTTTTATGCTGAATAATTTAGCGGAATAGTTTCAGGTGGGATATATAGGCGAAAGAAAAGGACAGTGGTTCTATTCGCCTATATATCCCTACTAGGATTTGCTCGCGGCTTCGCCCGCGTGAATTTATCACGCGGGTAGAGACAGTTAGACACTATTTATACAAACTCCAGTGGAGTGGAGTGCCATATCCATTATTACGTAGGGGTTAAATGTTTGATTATGCTGCTTCCGTTTAGCCCTGATAGAGGAGAAGAGAAGGCAGTGTGATTGCAGGGTACCTACTGTGGCATAAGATCCTAGGATACAAAGTCAACAACGCGCGTGTGAGCACCTCTGGTATTACAGGGGTTGATAGGCTGTAGATCACTTACCATCTGGTGGGCCGCATATATACGTGAATATGTATCTGTATCTTGTCTATCACAATCTAAATCTTGATATTGCATGTAAAACTTATATCTGTTTGAGTTGTGCTCTCGACCACAAGGTTTCATTACAATGGGAATATTGCGATGGCGAAGTTAAAATACTGTTTGCAAAGACGAGAGAAGGATGAGTTTCTCATATGAGTTGCTCGGCTCTGATGTTTGTACTAATAAGCAACCGCTTTGGCTACGTTTGAGTATGATTTTAGACGCAATAATTTATATTATGTAAAGTCAAACCTGGGAACTTTCGATCCATAGGCACCTTATTCTTAATTACACCATTACCGCGTCAAAACTATTCGTACAAGAACATTATTTTAGCATAACACCCTGTATACATATATCACGATTTTTCGGTCCAGTTTTTTCTCGGATAACGGATCCGGCGATCTCTGCACCGTGGGCCAAAAACCGTAGGCTCTGTATTAAAACAGGTGCACCTCATCATGGCAGCACGCAATGGCAACGAAATATTTTTCAATAATAAACTTCTGAATTATTCAACGCATCAAGGGGCGACATAAAACATACCTCTTATACGTGGGTGGGTAAAACGCGCGGCTTGAGGCTCAGACATCGTAAAATGAGACACTTGGCCTGTTTTCGCTCTAACTACAGTATGTGGTGCGAGGGAGAAGACGATGGCAGAAAACTCTCTCGCATTTTGCGTTCGGATTTGTGACGCGCCGCGAAGCTTGGGGTCAGCGTAAAAAATAACCTCAAAGTCATGAACATACGGCTGTGATTTTACAACCGGTAATCACCGGCGCTAATCCTTGGGAATGCTGTTGTTTGTCTATCATATCCTAGGCTAATGTGTCCGATATGGAGTGGTTCTATTCACCCCCCATTATAGTCATTTGGGGGCTGATTTAAAAAAAATAAATGTTGCCTATATTTGAACTTGATCTTTCACTACGTGTATACCAAATTTCATTAAAATCGGTCCAACGGTTTAGCCGTGAAAGCAGACTCTCGCATTTATATTAGTACGGAAAATGAGAAATTATCAACAAATCGCAAGTTCTTTTAAATTAGAACGTTGGAAAGACGAGAGCCAAGATTTTGTTTAGGACTGCTTATGAACTAGTGGGTCAGAATTTCTGTAGAATTATTTCGGAGTGGTACTTGAGGGTTGTAAAATAGTGTCAACAAAATGCTTGTAGACTTTTGTAAGACAAGTTACCTATATATACTAGAAGAGGATTTTCAAAGTTTAGTAACAATGATTGGTAGTAGTCTTTAGGGTCGTATTTATTTTTACTAGCGCTCCGTTCCGGCTTTGCTAGGGAAAAAACATGATAAATTATACACCTAATCCTTCCTCAGAAATCTTAATATCTATTGACGAAAACCGTACAAAAATCCGTCTGGTAGTTTTAGAGTTTATTTCGTTCGGACAGACAGACATACAGCGACTTCATTTACAATATGAATATTCTTAGAAAAACGACCGCACTTTATATACACTATAAGTATTTCTCGATCCAAAGGCAGTGCTTAATTTATCATAATATACAGGTTTAAAAAAAAATATATTTATTTAACACCATCTTAACAAATTTCACCTCATTTGGTTCAGTAGATTCGGAGCAAATTGGCTGTGACAGATGGACAGACAGACAGACGCGCGAGTGATTCTATAAGGGTTCAGTTTTTTATTTTTTGTACAGAATCCTAAAAATAATGCAACAATCCATACAGCATACTTATAAATATACTTTCACACAAAGCTACCCTTCGTCTAGTGAAAACTGGATCCTAAACAAGTTTTCCTCAATTTAATATGAAATATGGGATTATTACTTTTATTTCTTATCTCAGTTTTTCGGGGACAAAAGTCTGTAACAAAGCACCGAAGCGGCTCGATTTTGATTCAATATCAAACCATTATCTCTGTTTGCCCCCAAACACATATAAAAGTCGAACACTGCAAAATATGGAATGTTTTATGGCTGAGTTCGCACTAGGAGAGAATAAAAACGGCATAGAATTCACACTTGATCACGAGCTATCTGGACCATGTTAAGAGACGCATGTTTAGCAGTGGGCGCAAAAATATGTAAAAAAAATGGATGAATTTACATCAGTTTACGTAGCTAATAAGTATATATGGCTCATCATCATCATATCGAGTGTGATATTGCTAACGTTGGTGTCAGATTTTATTAAAGTCATGACTGTTACGACACCTTACCGCTATCTAGTGGCAGGTAGACGCATACATTCATTTTCCTCACGATCTTTTCCTTCACCGGAAGCAAGTGGTGGTCGATAAAAACTGCTATACATGAGTCAGATTGGTATACAAACTCATATGGCACGAGTAGGATACGAACCTGAGACCTTTCGATCCACTGGCGGGTATTAACTAACCATTACACCACCACCGCTTCAATGCCTTATAATTTGTCATAAATTAGGTTCTAAAATAACTGGAATATGTACTACAGTCTGTCAAGAAAGTGAGGATAATAAATAAGACCGCTGTCTCCTGTTGGCACACTGGGTTGGACACTGGGTGTTTATCAATCAATCTTGCACATTTAAAATGTAGTTCTTCACTTTCTTGAAAAACTGTAAGAACTATAATTAGATTGGAAATTTTAGAAAGAAGAAGAGCATTCAATGGCATTAGTATTAGTTTGAGTATTATAATACCCAGTGACAAATCGACTCGAATCGAAATCGAATCGGCAAATAAAGATCATTTAGTTTTCTTGTATTTTATTTGTTTTATTTGTACTTTAAAGTACTGTATTTGCTGTGGCGTTTGGTACCAAGAAGAATTTATTTTATACATCCAGAGCGCTTAACTTAGCTCATAACCAAGAACAAGTCGACCAAATATCAGTGTATTTCTCTCGTTGCACATCGGACAGCTCCTTCTGCATCAGTACGGAACCCTAAGAAGAGAGAAAAGTAATAAGTTCTGTAATTCGTTATTTTGAGGCTGGGTAAATGGTGAAGTAGGTCGCCGGTCGAGTGTTATCGTCACACTCTGCCGGTTTAACAACCATTGTCACAAAAAGAGAGGTGGCAAAACGTTTGGAAACCAAAAAGAGGCTTTACGTGCATTTCTTAACTGTATTTCTTACTGTTTTCCATAAAAACGATAAAGAGTAGCGTGTTGTTCCGCCCTCTAGGATAGGACCACTCCATATCCTCACGTGAATGTTGTACGACGGATGGGACACAGTCTTGTCAGATGTCAGGCAATTTTAAGGGTTTTACATATATTTGTAACAAGCGAACTAATATGCTCGTTTGTCAAAGAAAGATCTGGCATATCTTTTGCCCAGGCTGGGGTCATGCCTAGGAAACAGCGACTCCAACAATGGCACGTTGTAGGTTGTATATATACATACAATCTTGCGAATATCAACACCGCGATTCAGCGTTGTCAGGCCAACCATTGACGCCATCTGTCCGCAGTACTGTGGTCTATTTCGGCAGTTGTGGGTTGTGGTCGGCGTTGCGTCGATTTTGTGCTTGCGGTATGCATAGATTTCTTCTTTCTCACTCGATAGTTGACCTGATGACTGTTTAGAATCTGTCGACAAATCCCATCCCAATGGGATTTGTCGACAGATTCTAAACAGTGCTTATTCTAGGGACCTGGGAAGGAAGAAGCATAGTACCAGCTAACATTCCATATCGTTTAAGAATGCTTCCAGTCAATTGACGCATTTTTCAAAACTTCATCTAGAATGAATAGGTAAAAAAAAATATTAGTTATCGAAGCCCAAAACCTCGGAAATTGCCTTCATCTCTGCGAAGTTAATTTCCTATATATTTTGGGGACATTTACCGGAAGATTCATTTCTTGGAGGTGAACATCGATGAGTGAATATCTTTTCGTAGGAAACGTTACAATTATAATGCCGGCTCCGCACTATCCGTGCACAGTTCGCCAAACTTTTGCGGATTCGGTATACCTTGCTGAAGTTGCTTTCATCTGCTACTATAAAAGAGCTGACGGTTTCCAAACGTCTGCACATTCATTTTCCAAACATAGCTAAGAACACTCTCGAATAAATTCGCTTTCAAATAAAAAAAAAACGTGTTGCACTCCGCGAGTGCCGGCACGTGTGAAAACTTGAATATTAACGTTGTGCATTTTTGACGTCTTACGAATTTTCGATTAGGGTCACGTGTCCTGACGTTTTTACCCATCACAAAAAGTGCACAACGCCGCTAAATAAGTTTTCATTTCAAAAAACTATATCAAAATCGATTCAGCCGCTGGGCTGCTACAGATTGAAGGACACAGACACGACGATAGAAGGAGTTTAAATAGGGGTTAAATAGCACTTATTGGTGAGATCACCGTTTTCTGCAAATCCTGGTTTTGTCGACTTGGAAATTTGTTATATAACAGAAGAAAAAACAACGTAGAAACGGGTCCATATCTCAATTGGGGTCAACTGTAGTATATTTATTGTTACCATATGCGGGTATCCCAGACGTAAAGAAAAACTATCGATGAGAGTAATGACTCGAGTTTGTCTTTTTGTGGTCCAAGTTACGAGCGTTAGGAGTCTATGAAAGCATGAGTTGAGTACCACAACATAGGAGCGTCGACAACCCCATTGGGATGGGCGAAGTAGCACTTATTCTAGGGACCTGGGAAGGAAGAAGCATAGTACCAGCTAACATTCCATATCGTTGAAGAATGCTTCCAGTCAATTGACACATTTTTCAAAACTTCATTTAGAATGAATAGGTAAGAAAAATATTAGTTATCGAAGCCCAAAACCTCGGAAATTGCCTTCATCTCTGCGAAGTTAATTTCCTATATATTATGGCGACATTTTGCAATTTGCAAAGCATGAGTTGAGTACCACATCATAGGAGCGTCGACAACCTTCAAGAACTCGTACACTCGTTTCGAGAAGATTCCAATGTCGTATTGGATCGGGAACACGGCCGTAGGAAGTTCATTCCACAGTTTGGTCGGCAGAAATAAGGTTTATATAGTATTTTAAAACTAGTCTACCAATCAGACTTTTACATACGTAAACGTTTTCTGTTTGATTTGGCAACTTTTAATCTGTTCGAAATTTTGAAAGCCGGAAACCAGAGACATATTTATTGTGTTATGTTAATGGTGTAAATAATATACCTACTAAAACCATAATTCTGATCTGAATCTGATAATTGACCGAGCGAGCGTAGCGAACTAGGTCTACAATTCTACTTGGGGCGAAAATACATTTTTTGTATGTATGTAAATTTGTAACGCGATAACTTTCGAACCGTTTCTACATAGAAACTGTAAATAGAATTTTTAAGTTCGTGGGGCGTCAAAATCGGCTTAGTAGTTTTTTAAATATTCACAATTATGTAAAAATTTTTTGTGCTCGCGAGGTCTATGTTCGCGGCATACAACTAGTATTTAAGGGCGGCAAAATATTTTCTCTTTTGTACGACCTTAGTGGCTGGGACCTTTCGGTTCACGGGCAGGCGTCTTAACCACTGTACTACCACTAATTCGATCGCATAGTGTGATTTGCGCCAAACCACACAGCGTTATTATCGAGGCTACGCTAAATCAAAATATATTAGACCATTTGTACCGGGTATCGTTGGATCTCGCGTGTATGGGCCTATTTGGTCAGCTGATGGAGCATGACTTCGCTTTCTTTCCATTACTCTGTAAGTACCTATATGTGATTAGAGAAACTGGTTACATTTTTCGGTGAAATGGTACTAAAAAGAAAGGTCACTCAGCTGGCGTCTCTAACCAAAAAATTATCTGTATCGCTTTGTCTGTACCGTTAAATTTCTCTGATAATTTTGAAGGACTCCTTACCACGTTGTGAATGAAGTCGCAAGAATCAACTAGTAAATAAATAAAATAGATATTTCAACCTCCTAAATGTAGTCTACCACACTCTCCGGCTTCTCTCATCTCAATCTAATGATAATGTTATATTTTGACGTGAAAATAAGACAAACAAACATACGTTAACATTCTTACATATTATAAAAAGTCGCGTCTGTCTGTATTAACGCGATAAACTTAAAACTTATTTTTGTACAACAACAATTATAGACAGTGTGATTTCGGAGGAAGATTTACGTGTATAATTAATTATATGGTTTTACCCGAGCGAAGACGGGACGAGCAGCTTATTTTGTAATATACTAGCTTTTGCCCGCGTCTTCACCCGCGTGAATTTTATAGCAAAATCTCAGTAATTTTGTCGCGTACTCTGTAAGACTGGTAAACATATATGAAAACATATATGAATTTTTGATCCATAATTACGGGAACCTGACCATTTATCGGGATGAAATGTATCTAATTTTCCTACAGGACCCTCCTCATTTTCCGGGACGAAATGTCTATAAAATGTTAACTGATTCCATAAAATGTTGAATGATTCTGAGGCATTTTTGATTCATAATTAGTTTTTCAATTATCCTACGGTAACCTGACCATTTACCGGGATAAAATGTATCTAATTTTTCTATGTTAACCCGGTATATAAGGTACCTACATACCAAATTTCAAGCAAATCGGTCCAGTAGATTTCGAGTGATGCGCTTTCAAACAGACAGACAGACAGACAGACAGACAAAAATTTACAAAACTATATTTTCGCCATCTATATCAGTAACTAAGTACTTATATTCCATGAAGAATTTAAAAAAAATATCCAATGTACAAATTTGACCTTTCTTCAATTTTATTATATGTATTTATTGATGATGATGATTATCATTAATAGACTTCTAGATTGTCTGTGACATTGAAGCGATCTCAAATAAGAAGAGTTCACTACATTTGGTGTACGAAGCCCTAATTTTGATTGATCTACTTGCTTAACGACATTGCCATATTCTACGCGGCAAATCATTGCATGTCTAGCGCCATCTGTCCAAACTCATGAATTATATTTATGCGTCATAACAATTCAGACATACATGTATCCATTTGTGCGCGCGACTATGGATGTATGTCATTTGTTATGAATGTTTGAACCGAGGGAACTCGACACTAAAGCAGACATGCGATTTTTCGTTGCGACAGATATATCGCCAATCATGTAGTGATATCGAAACCTTCCTCACATAATACTTGATACTGCGATAAGTTTAAGTACCTATTTTTGTTCGATGTTTGTAAACCGTGCTCGGTAATTTTATATATTTCATAAACCATATTATTCACCAAATTTCACTTTGAAAAATTCTGTTCATGCAATAATGTAGCAATTTAAAGTGATTTTTTTTTGTGTGGAGTTCGAGTGAAACGGTGTGGTGGTGCAGTTTGTTCTAAAATCTATAACTATTATTATAAGAGCGTTTGTGAGTTTGTATGTTTGAAGCGGATAAACACCGGAATTACCGAACCAATTTAAAAAATTCTTTTATTATTAGAAAGTTATATTATCCAAAATTGCTAGGCTATATTTTATTTCAAAATTCCCATGGGAGCGAAGCCCCGGCAACTTCTAGTTCTTTATAAAGACCTAGTTCTTCATAAAGACAGAAATACTTTTCTTTTTGAATTTCCTTTTTATTAGGTGGCCTGTAAATAGGCAAATATTTCACAACAAGAATTAATTACAAGGACATTTGAGAAAATTGAAAAGTTTTATGACTCATATTTGAAGAAAATGACGTCTTTGAAGAAAATGGCTGCAGTGAAGTTAGCTGTGCCGCTTCTTCACCTGCGAAATAATTTTGACTTTGAATTTATTTGCTTGTCAATATATATATTGTAGCAGCCAGTATTACACGGATATCCAGTTTATTCTTTTATATTGCACAAAAATATTTTGTTGGTCGTCTAGTCTCCTAGCGAAAAATAATCGTTGAGGCCAAAAGTCGTGCGTGTAATTATCAGATCAATTTAGGTGTACGTCGTGTTTGCAGATTTAGAGGCATTTGATACTATCGAGTTTGGTGTGGATACCGTTGTGTGTGATTAATCATATAACTTATATTTGTAGTGGAATCACAGGCCATTGGCCCGATTCTCACATAATCGAAGTTAATTTCACCAATTTTCTTAAAGTTTTTTTAGAATAATTAACACAGTTTCTTGACTTACGAAAAAATCACAATTGAAGGAGTTTAATTCCATTGAACTCATGGATATGAACTCTTTCAACTTAATGGAATCAATCGATCGATTTTTCGTGAGTATCGGGCTCCAGGGGCTCGATTCTCATGCGATCGTAGTTCATTTCGTCAATTCTCTCCAATTTCTCAAGATGCGTTTCAAGCAAGACTTTTTAGATTGTAATTAATTTTGTTTTTCATGATTTAACACAGTTTCTGCACTGTGTTAAATCATGAAAAACAAAATTAATGAAGTGAACATCGTCGATTGCGTGAGAATCGGACTACTTACAGTTGAATTTAAATTACAAGATTTTATTTTAGCTACCAAGAGAAGCGATTTATTAATGGCGTCAAGTGATAATCTAACATTAGTTTTAGGTATACAAAGTGTAACATAGTACCTTTACGACGTGGTGAGATACGGTATTATGGTAATAATAAAGATTAAATTATTCTACGCTTTAGACGATTTGAATAAATTCTGACGCCAGTGTTAGGATACACACTCGATATGATTATGACTACTAGTACGCAATCTCCCCGTCTACAAAAGATAAAAGAAAAGAAATCCCTCCAACCGAAAGGGAAATGGTGTGTCAGAAATTAATGATTGCTTCGGCACTGTTGCCATTTTTCCCGCCTTTGGCCGCCATTAGTTTAGGGACATTCAAATGATTTACGGCAAATTTTTGGCTGTACCTATTTGTTTTTAACCCCCGACGCAAAAAGAGGGCTGTTAACTTAACGTGTCTCTCTGTGTGTCTGTGTGACTGTGTGTCTGTGTGTCTGTGTGTCTGTGTGTCTGTGTGTCTGTGTGTCTGTGTGTCTGTGTGTCTGTGTGTCTGTGTGTCTGTGTGTCTGTGTGTCTGTGTGTCTGTGTGTCTGTGTGTCTGTGTGTCTGTGTGTCTGTGTGTCTGTGTGTCTGTGTGTCTGTGTGTCTGTGTGTCTGTGTGTCTGTGTGTCTGTGTGTCTGTGTGTCTGTGTGTCTGTGTTTCTGTGTGTCTGTGTGTCTGTGTGTCTGTGTGTCTGTGTGTCTGTGTGTCTGTGTGTCTGTGTGTCTGTGTGTCTGTGTGTCTGTGTGTCTGTGTGTCTGTGTGTCTGTGTGTCTGTGTGTCTGTGTGTCTGTGTGTCTGTGTGTCTGTGTGTCTGTGTGTCTGTGTGTCTGTGTGTCTGTGTGTCTGTGTGTCTGTGTGTCTGTGTGTCTGTGTGTCTGTGTGTCTGTGTGTCTGTGTGTCTGTGTGTCTGTGTGTCTGTGTGTCTGTGTGTCTGTGTGTCTGTGTGTCTGTGTGTCTGTGTGTCTGTGTGTCTGTGTGTCTGTGTGTCTGTGTACTATCTGTGTATTTGTCTAACAAATAAACTTGTTCCGTGTTTGCTTCTCTCTTTCATCGGAGTGTGCACAAGAAACATGCAGACACATAACACGTTACTAAAGTCTACATGCTGTCTCTTTTTCCCATATAGAAAGAAAAAACGTTTATTTGCTCAAACATATTAGTACATACAACACAGTACAAATAAAAACAAATGTAATGCTTGAGACAAAACGGTCTCCGCTCAGCATATGCCGTGGTGGGCCACGCCACGGCGCTGGTCTTCCGCGGATGCCATAAATAAAACAAACAAAAAAAATAATAAGGTTTAAAATAAAATAAAAATAAAGTGAAACTTAATATTAATACTACAGGAAACATACGAACATTGGTGTATATTGAATTATGTTCTCTATGCAGTTATAAATGTATATAATGTATGTATCAATGTAGTTATATAATATATATCGTGTACGCATCGTGTAAAAGAGAGAACGTGTGGACGCAATTTTATTATTACGGATATTAACCAAGTGGAATTCTATACGTTGGTGGCCTAGTGGCAAAAAATTCTCACTGACGACAATCAAACGACCTCGGTGGCGCAGTGGTAAGATTCTTGCCACTGAACCGAGAGGTCCCGGGTTCGATCCCCGGTCGGGTCATGATGGAAAATGATCTTTTTCTGATTGGCCCGGGTCTTGGATGTTTATCTATATATGTATTTGTTATAAAATATAGTATCGTTGAGTTAGTATCCCATAACACAAGTCTCGAACTTACTTTGGGGCTAGCTCAATCTGTGTGATTTGTCCTAATATATTTATTTATTTATTTATTATTTTAAACCTTCACTATTCAATAAATAAATGAAATATCAGTGTTATTGGCAAAATTCTTTCTAGGAAATATCCTCATCTGTTCCTCTTACGAGTGACTGAGTTCCGATGTTTTATTATTGTATCAATCCAGTCGTGTACATATTTCGGTGACAGAAAAAAGACTTTCTTATTTAAGTGCTTACGATCAGACTTATACATACAGACTTTACAAATAAAATATTTTTTGAAGCATAATTTTATTGTCGTCAGTCGTCTCATGTTTTTATATTGTCGTTTTCAATGCGGGACAAAATAAGCTGGTCATATTGTAGGGCGGAACTATACGCCACATTTTGTCTCTTTCTTACCTTTTTAAGAAACCGGGGTTTCTTCCGAGTTTCGGAGCTCAATGTCTTTTCTTGTTCTTACTTTCTCTTCTCCATTTCACCTCGGCATCATTAGTTGTCAGACCATTGGCACGCACATCATATTTGCTAACATCAAGCCAGCACTTTTTGGGTTTGCCCCTTCTGCCCAGGCAGGCTTCGCTCTCGTGGCAATTTCTGGACAAAAAGTTGCAGGTTATATACCGTGCACTAAATTTCACATCAATCTGTCCTGTAGATTTTGTGTGAAAGAGTAACAAACATAGGCACATACACACATTCATCCTCACAAATTTACGCATATTAGTAGGATTGGTTTGCATGTGAGTTTTTTTTACCGCATGCAAAAACCAGCAACGTAATGTTTGGCAAACTGTATACCGATAGTGTGAAAGTAATATATTCCTATAAGACAATACAGCAGTGTTCTAGAATAATCTTAGCGCTAGTAAGCAAGCGTAACCATGTTTACACTTGACTTGGCCCGAGGCGATGCAATATTGCTGAATACGAACCTTTTTTTGTATCGAGACAAGATACGATGTTTATTCAAATTGAAAATTCTTTATTCAATTTACTAACTTTAGTCAGAAATTCACTTAATATAACAAAGCCTATTTTTAATAACGTGTCTTATTGCAGGGCATTGCTATTTCAAAGTGATTTATCCTTACGGTTTTTGAGCAATATATTTCTACTCTAATTATGATTGCCAGGTCAAATAAGTATATCATTATCATACTGACACTGATACTTATGTATTGGTCCTTCCACACATCGTTTCGATGTCGTACGATCATCGGAAAGTATAAACGATTAATCGATTGTATTCGGATGCTTTTGGAATCACGAAGGAAATCCCATTCCGATCGGCAATACAAATTATTGTGGCGATGACGTCCTAGGCGCATGGTTGCTTTTATTCTTATTGGAATTTTTTGTTGTGTTGAATTTTGCATTCTGTGGTCTGTGGCTTTTGGTAACCTTCTGCTATACTGGTTAAATGTGTCTTCTTTAGGTTCTGGGTTCGATTTTGACGACTTCGGTTGCGCAATGCTTGCCTCTGAACCGAGAGGTCCCGGTTCGATCCCCGGTCGGGTCATGATGGAAAATTATCATTGGTCCGGGTCTTGGATGTTTATAATAAGTATGTATTTGTTATAAAATATAGTATCGTTGAGTTAACCCTATGTGGTATTCAAGGTTATATTCTACCCGTGTACCCAATTTCATAACAGTCGGTCGAGTAGATTTTGCGTGAAAGAGTAACAAACATACACACATCATCACAAACATTCGCATTTATAATATTAGTGGGATTACTTCCACGAACGCGTAATGTTTTTAATTCTGTGGCGTCACAGCTGCAAATGTAATTTGGAACACGCGAAGACGTGAGCGAGGTATTTTAATCATACATTTTACACTCATATAAAGAGATACTACTTACGTCGTGCTTCATATCACATTACACTACAAGAAAATTGCACGGCTCTTGTAAAGCTAAGTGCGCAAATTATCGAGAACATCGAAGAAATGATACAAAAAACCTGAAGGCAAAACAGCTAGATGCCGAGAGCGCGTTTATCAGCAAAAAACAAAAAAAAAAAAAAAGTCAACTGCGAATCGAACGGAGATTCTCTGTGTATTAAAATGTTAAAATTAAAAGTATACGTCTGTCTATAAACAGTAGAAAATAAACGAGGAAGCTCCAGGTCCTCTTGGCTGGAAACACTGGGTCAATAAATCTGGATTTTGGTATTGCAATGACGAAGAATGAACTTAGTTAAAAATCCGTTTTCTACTCAGAATGGACAGACTGTACTTATACCATATCCTTTACATTTATAATAAAAAGTGTTCGCGTCAAAAAACTAAGTACCTACTGTACGGATTGTCATGTACTTTTCACCAATAGATAGCATGATTCCTGACGAAGATTTAGGTTTACCCAAGCGAAACCGGGACAGGCCGTAGTTGCTAATCAATATAAAAAAATGTAAAGGTGTGTTTTTTTGTCCTTCTTTCAGATGATTTTTGGTGTGGAAATAGTTATACAGCTGGAGCTAGGCAAATTTAAATACGTTCATATTTCTCCCAACTTTGTATGTGATTTTACCACGGAATAATAAACGTGGATTTTACAGTTAACAGACGATAAACCTACACAATTTCATGGCAAATTTGTTTCTATTGCCACACAGAGGTACATACAGTAATGAGGCGTGCTATTGACTTCTTCTTATATGTTTTAAAAAAACCTCAATCAAATTAATTTAATCTACTGAATACGTTACAGAAGGCCTTCCGTAACATATTAACTAAAAAAATATTCACACACGGAATCTCTACACAGAGTAAACGACTAATTTTCTTGCTCATTCACTATAAGCTCAAAGGATTTTTCGTTCACTCCACGGAACCCTACAACATTATCAATTACTGGCAACACTGTCATAACGAGCTGCTTCGCGTCGCGGTGTGTAATTTAAATCAATAAAGGTTCAAGTGGCTACTTTTGGAAAATATGCGCATATTAATCTGTATAATAGTGTGGCTACATTTGTGTGTGTATGACTGTAAATAAACTTTCAGAATAACAAGTTTATTTATAGACAAATTATAAAACCTCAAAGTTTCAATATTCATTTCGCTACAACTTTAGAACGGCTGGACCGATTTGGATCAAAAATATCTAAGAACCACCGCATAGAATTTTGCTACCAAATAAAAAAACCGCATCCAAATCGGTTCACCCGTTGATGAGCTACGGTGCCACAGACAGACACACTTAGCGGTCAAATTTATAACACCCTTCTTTTTGCGTCGGGGGTTAAAAACTAATTTAAAAATTCAAGAAACCACGGTCCGAAATTGCTGGCATTCTCTTATCTCCTTGAAAAGAGCTGAATGTTTAAAAAGGCTGAACGCGCAATATCCAAACATAGGTGCAAACATTCTCGATTAAATTCTGTTATACAAATAAAAAAATCTAAATCAAACTCGGTTCAGCCATTTGGCTGTTACGATGCCACGTGCTACATTACACAGACACGTTAAACTTATAACTGCCCTCCATCTGCCGTCGGGGGATAAACATATTATTGAGACCGATGGTCCTGTCCTGCCCTAGTCCTAGGAACTACAGGACCATACCATACCGAACGAGTTGACTGGGAAGCACAGCCTTGACAGGCAGTTTTAAACAGCATGCTCAAAGAGGGTTGACATCAGGCAGGCGGTTGTTGTAAAATTGCCGCCAACTCATCTTAAAGATCTAAGCATACATACGGACAGACAGCGGGAAGCGACTTTGTTTTATAATACTATGTAGTGTCGTTGATGAGTCGTTGTGAAGTCGCAGCCGAACACACGTGGATGAGACAGATTGCCGTGTTTGCACTATAACGTTTGAATGGCACAAACACATTCGTATTCGTACAAAATGGCGGCACAATTTAATATTTAATCCTCTTTCGGCATCAATTCCAGTTGCGTAATTAACGCGCTCCCCGTAGACTGCAGACTAAATTGAAAACTGTATTGTTTGTGGTTAATATAACACACATATTATATGTTAAAGCTATCTGTTGTCTGCAGCTACGTCCGCATTAGCTATGTTTGTTGCCGGCTAATACTTTATCGAGGTGTAGTTCGCCGAACTTTCCAACAAAACAACAATCTAGCAATGTATAATTAATTTTTTTTTTGTCGCGATAAATAAAAGCGCTCGTATAAACTTCGCAATGTATTGGCATCTATCCGAGTGTGGCGATAGTGTGTACAATATATATATACTAGCTTTTGCCCGCGGCTTCGCCCGCGTTAATTTTTCCGGGATAAAAGGTGTCCATTCTGGTACATAATTGGTATTTCTTCTCACCAGTGGTCGTTCCGAAATATCAGATTACCTAATAGTAAAGTTTGGTAAATATATTCTAATATGGCGTAAAAAAGTGCTTGTGATGGTCATGGATTTGGTAAGTACTTCGTTAATTCCACGGTGGAGGTCTAATTTCTGAATAAAATAATTTGACATTGACAAGTGAAGACAAGCCCTTACTGAAACAAATGATTATGTTCCAAGATGCCGAATTACCTGTGATAGGGCTATCACAGGTAATTTGTGGTAATAAACCGATTGACGATGTTTTAAACGGTAAAAATTAGCACGAAATGCAGCGTCAATTTACTTTATAACCTATAATGTTAACAAACTACTGTTTTATTAATATATTATGTATTGGAATACATGAATCCTATAATAAGATTGGCCTTTGGTTCCCGCCTTAAAATACGATAACACACACACGACAGGGACGCGCAATGTGTAGGTCATTGTCTAATTTGACATTTTGAGAATAGGGTTAGGTTTAGTAGTCAATTTTGACATTAGTCAAAATTTATTGGTGCAACCGAACCCTACTTATTCTTTAATACATTAACCTGCTTAGAACAACGCAAAGTACGCCATTTATCTAAACGACACATTAACGTCAAAGTTGGTGCAACCCACCCAAACCCACTTTAAATGTTTAGTTCTGACGTCATTGCATATTGTCTTGTCATAAGCAAGACCTAACGGCAATGGATCCAGGATTCGATTTTATACCGAAACTAGCGACCCGTCCCGGCCTTGCTCGGGTAAAACTATAATAAATTATACCTTACCTACTTACTCAATCACACCATCTATTGGTGAAAACCGTTCAAAAATTATTTTGGTTAATTTTTGAGTTTATCGCGTAGACACGCAATAAATATGTAAAATTTAACATATCATTCGTATTTGACACAGTGAAAACACAAGATTTGCAAAACGGACTAAACTTAAAATTGGCTTTCGATAATTTGCAAAGTTGCTAAAAGTTACGCCATTTTTTCAAAACCAAATTTCTATTAACACCGCCTTTATAGCCCAAACAATAAGATGTAAAAGAACTGCAGATTTATCTTTGCATTGTGAAGTGCGTATAGGGAAACAAATTTAATATTAAAACCTCCAAAAACCGCTATGAAATTCTTATTATGTTATTTTATGGGTGATTTTGCAATGACAATGAGTTGTTAGGGCTGAAAATGTATATTTGTCGTTGTGTATGAATGATTTACTTCTTTAGAAGTTGACGGATGATGGATCGAAGAAGTTTCTGAAACAATTTCTCTCTCAGTTCTTTGACATAAGTAATGATATTTCTCAGTTAATGACGATACACTTTCTACATCAGTTCTAAAGAGTTGCCTACATTTTTTAACTGCACAAGACTTGTTTACGTGGGAATTTTGGAATTCCATCTGCTTCAATCGCATTCGTCAGGGCTGAGAGTCGGTGCAATGAAGCACACACACAACGGCTTATATTTAAATAACAGTCTACTTAAAATGTAAGTCTATTTTTTTTCTTTTTCAATTTCTGAAGGATTTAAAATAGACTTTTCCCCGAGTTCCAGGAAAAGGTAAATCCTTCCTGGATTATAGTAACTCGGGGAAAAGTCTATTAAAATTATAAATGCGAAAGTTAGTGATGATGTATGTGTGTATATTTGTTTGTTACTCTTTCACGCGAAATCTACTGGATAGTTATGGCATTTGGTACACGGGTAGAATATAACCTGGAATAACACGTAGGGTAATTGTTATCCCGAAATTCCCACAGTAGCGAAGCCCCGGGGCACAATTAGTAATCTATAAAGATTATATTTCTAAAAACGAGTGCCGAAATAATTCTGTGTAAACATTGTATCCCAACATTAATTAAGAAATTCCTTAAAACCAGGTGTTGCCAACAATTCACCATTAGTACGTTTAAGCAGAGTTGTAAATTTCCGTCGTAATTTATCGCTAGGCGTAATTTCGTGAATTTGTCCCCGGGAACTGACCAAAAAGAAAAGTTTTGTCCAATAAAATGGTCCCAAACGTAGACTACCGAAATCGGGAGATGAATTTTTTTTTCAATTTCGCCCGCATCATCCGGATCATTCTAACATTAAAAACACAAGAAAGTCTTCGTCCACTTTGGTATCTAAACTTACCTAAACAGTTACAAGATAATTTTTATCTCGTCGTTTGGTAACTAGTTGTGAAAAAGTTTTTTTTTCCAATGTTGTAACTTTTGTCAGGTTATTTCCAAATTTCATGATAATTGACATAGCCGTTTAGCGTGAAGAAGCGGGATATAGCTGTCGCATAATTTTGTAATAAATGACCCTAGTCGAGACTGATCAATCAATAAATTGATAGTAACGCGCGATATGTCTTGCTATATGTAAAGCATACAAATAGTCAAAAAATAATATAAATAATAATTACATGTCAAAACAATAAGAGTCCGTCAATATAATTGAATTACATCTCCTTCATTCCATGATCGAAAAAGTAGCTCAATAAAATGTTCTGAAAGGAACTTTCGGTGTAATATCTCCTTCTAATGGTAGAAATAGCGACGTAATGGAGGTAACAAGTTTGATGCGGTTGTTCTGTTTGGAAAGTCCGTTTTACATTCGAAAGAACATTTATACATAGATTGTTGTATTTTAAGCCCCCGACGCAAAAAGAGGGGTGTTATAGGGCTGTCTGTCTGTGTACATGTCACCGTAGCTCATCAACGGGTGAACCGATTTGGATGCGTTTTTTTTTATTTGATAGAAAATTTTTATGCGGTGATTCTTAGATATGTTTGATCAAAATCGGTTCAGCCGTTCAAAAGTTGTAGCGAAATGAATATTGAAAATAGTTTTTTTTTTTCATTTGTGTAATAAATAAACTTGTTATTGTTGTAATTTTTTGTCCTACGTATCAGTCTCTCTATACATCGGTGATACATGCTGATTATATATATATATATATATATATATTACATATTATACAAAATTCCAGCTCAATCCGTTGAAGATTTCTGCCGCAAAATTGATTTACGAGATTCTACCCGAACTTACATACTTCCGAGTACATAGATTGCAAATTAACAAGTTTCTTTTGTTAGACAAATTAAAAAACCCCCGACTTAATAAAATTATCTATGACACAAAAAAGCGTAACGAAAGTCGGTTAATTCGTTTGTCAGCTACGATGCCAGAAGACAGATACACAAACAGACACGTTAAGGTTATATCACTCCTCTTTTTGCGTCGGGGGTTAAAAAAGTTTGTAAACAAGTTTTTTTTACAAAAATGACATTTTTACCACAGGCTTTTATTGTCGCTAGAGAGATCTTGTGGCATTTAACATATGTGACAAAAATACTAATTTCCGTGCTGTAAACCGTCGAGGAGTTCCCTCGTTGGGAGTCGATCCTGGGTTCACCATCAGGGCATGCTTAACATAATAATGTCATGGAAACTGAAGCGACGACGTGGGAAATTTCAACTCTGTAAGACAACTGGAAGTAGGAGGTATCTAACTTGCAAGATTTGATTACAGACAGACAAGCAAACATCGGGACAGCAGACAGACAAGCAAACATGTGAAACTGAATAAAAGCTTGTAAAATACAACATCTAACTCTTGGTTCTCATCTTAGGCGTCTGACACTAATATACAATTCAGTTGGGAATAGTTTGTGTAGAAGCTACACAACTTTTAGCGTTAGTGTTTCTTCTGTGATTCCAAGAAATACTTTTAATGGCTAACTTTGTAAACAGACTAGCGGCAAAGAGTTACGTTTGCGCTTTAATTACTTTTACAATGAGTTTTAATTTACTTTGACCTGTCTCGGTCTGTCTGCGATGTAATCAAATTGTTTTTATACATTTGTTTGTATAATATGTAAAATATATTATTCCTTAATATTCTTTATCTTTACACTAGATGTTGCCCGGGACTTCGCTCCCGTGGGAATTTTGAGATAAAATATCGTCTCTAGTGATTCCTGAGGAAGGTTTTTTTATTATGTTGTTAACCGAGCGAAGCCGGTATGGGCCGTTAGTAAATTTATATAAGAAATACGATATATTTTTATTTACTTAAAGCTACTGCACTAACAGTCGGTGGTCAGGATGCCGTAATTGGCGAGTAAGGGATAATACGCCTTGACAGCTTGATGGGCGCAACATTTGCATTCGCAAAAATGGATGGGGAGCTATCGTAAAATAATAAATAATATAAATTACAGCCTTCAAAATAAGAGGCTTATTTTTTACGCGGGCCTCGGACCTGACGCCGTCATAGTCGTGAATACAACCGAGAACACGGGAGGCTAAATTATTTTTACGGGCCTCGCAGTCGTTAATGCAACCCAGAATACGCAAGGCAAGGCTTTTTAGCGGTAGACCTATATATTTAAGATATTGTGACGTCGATAAGTGATGTGCGTCATCCAAAGTTAATAAAATAATTTTGAATGCGTGAATAATTTTTCTTGATTGAATGGTAGCCTATGTTGTTTTCCATACTTCAAACTGCATGTATGCAAAATATCTAGAAGGCTGGTTAACTAGATAATGCGTGAAGAGGTAACAAAAAAAAGTTTGTTTTTTTACTTTCGCATTTATAATATTAGGGTTTTATCCGGGACCGCCAATCATGCTAATTAATCCGGGAGCCCACTCACAACTGCACTAGTGATATTCACATATATTAAAATAGTACAATCACCGTCCAAACGGTTTTGGGTGTAATCCAGTGACAATCTCTCAACTACTGGACCCTTTTTATAGACAGCCGAAGACATTTATCTACCTCTCCCCCCCCATAAAACCCCCTCAGCTATCATTGGTTCGAGCGTGTGACGTAGACAAATCGTATGTCACATCGACTATAATAGCACCAATATTATATGAGCTTTCGCCCCCCGCAGATTTCTAAGATTGCGGGGTTTTTAAGAGGGTGTTGGGTGAAAGATCAGGGGCCACGATAAAGTGGCTGATGAAGACTGATATTCGTGTTTTGACGACAGATGCGTGGTGAATATTCAGCGGGTTACAGTTATGCGTTGGATTATAATGAGCAACATTAACTTAAGGGCAGTATTCCACTTATCAATTTCTTCCATGATGGTCTGGGAGCGATAAGAAGATATTCATAAATGTCTCAGCTGAAAATGAGCGTTATGGCTTCTTAGTATAGCTGAGCTTGGATCCATTTCGGCACGATGTTATTGTATTAAGCAAACTGTATATACCTCACAATGTACATATTTGTCGAATAAAATTTTTCTTTCTTTCTTCTCTGACTGCATGTAACGTCGCGAAGCTCGGGGTAATCAAAAATATATATCTTCAAATTTTGAAAATTGCATGTATTGGGCATATTGCTGTTATTGTCAAACAGATGTTAAGGTCACATAGGTGTGTCTTAGTCGTTTCAAAACCGAGAAGAAAATAATAGAATGGCTGAGCAACTAAAGACGTTTTCGTCTATTCCGAACGTTCTAACTACTGCGGTCCCGAAAACCTATACAGATATAACTTTTGGGCGATTTGATATAGTCATCGGCGTCCCTAGTTGTCAGACCACATATAAATATGTGAGTACCATTACATACCATACCTACCATTGCAGAGATCACTTTAGTGTGGATACTGGGTGCACTATAAGTTCATTATTATCACTAGTTGTTCGCCGCGAACTTAGACCACAATAAACTTTCATGAGTTTTTACAAACTTGTGAATAGGTATTTCAAAAACTACTTAACCGATTTTGATGCCCCGCGAACTTAAAAATTATATTGACAGATTCTGTAGAATACATACCTTCTAAATTTCATCAAAATCAGGCCAGAGCGGTTCGAAAGTTATCGCGTTACAAACATACATGCATTCATACATATATACAAAAAATATATTTTTACCCCAAGTAGAATTGTAGACATTGCTCGCTTTGCTCGCTCGGTCAATAAGAATACATTGTCAACTATACTAAAAGTTTTTACAAAACTTCATCAAAATCGGTTAAAGATATCAGCTTTGAAATTAAGTTGCAAGATTCCACCCGAACACACATATCTACTACATCTATCATACATTTCCCGCATTATTAATAAAAATTTAATTCTGTGATTTGGCTTGGAGTAGTATATCTTTGTTTTGTCCCTCTCTCTCTTTTCAGCATTTGACATTGAAAGAACGAGACCAATACAAAGAATAACTATTCCGAGGCTAATCAGAGAATAACGTTTTTATTAATAAGGGGGTTCATATCTATTTACATCAAGGAACTTATATGCTAAGTGCAATGGTTACAAATAACAAATGTCAAAATAATGACATTGAAAACTAGACCTATATGCTTTGTTATAAAGATCACATTTCCACAATGTCTGCGTGCCAATACCTATAAAGTTCTTGAAATTGGGCACGAAATTTGTAGCCATCCAGCTTTCTGGCAAACTGTTATTGTCATATGCAAGAAAAAAATGTCAACAAATTTTAGACCGAAGTTTATAAACAGCTTTGCTTATTCGTATGCTTCGTAGTTTTGTATTATAAATCCCTTGATCTACATTTTACATACATTTCATGTTAAAAAAAGCTTGTAAAATACCACATCATCTAACATTAAACCTGTAAAACAAATAGCACAATATAAATATTGAAAGAACCGAGTTCACCAACAATCGTTCACACAGTCATCCATCAACACAAACCAAACTTAGTCCGGCCACGTCCGGTCCGGTCCGGACACGGTCCGGTCCGATACAGAGGCGCCGGACGTCCGGGGACCCGTGTTTGGGATGTTTGCGGGTTTGATGATAAAGGTTGTGTCTGATATTGTAATACTTTTATTTATAGCGCTTAGTTGATCTACTATTAAGGCGATTACTGCCTGCACACTAGCTTCACATCACGTTTTTATTATATTCTTTTATTTCTTAGTGAAAATTAAAAAATGTTTTAACAGATCATGCCACACACTATATATAACAATTTTAGTAGAAGTTATTATAGTATAACTATTGTATAACGTAGTAACAGTTGACTAAATATAGGTCTGTGGCCACAAAACTCCTTTTAGTGTATATTGCATTAGATATAGAAAAGTACAAGACTTTTTACTAAAATTTGTTAAAGTGTGGTCGTCCAAATCAAAAGGGACCTTATGGCGCCTAGCACTTAGATCTTTATTGCCGTTGTTCCAATACAAACAACGGCAATAGTGGCAAAAGTGCCGGGCGCCAAAAGGTCCCTTTTAATTTGGACGACCACAAATATTTTTTATTGTCGCTAAGAAAATAAAATAAATTAATTTCAAATGTGAGTTGGCGCTAGTGTGGCGTAGGAGTAAACGCATTAAAAATCAAAGAAGAAACTACTTTCAACAACAGAAACTATGCACGCGCGGTGTTACCCGCGTAATTATTAAAAAAAAAATTACATTTTATACACAGTAGCCCCATCTCCTTTGTAGAGCACCATTCGCCACTTTCATACAAAATTAATGTTAACATTTACATGAGTAGTAAAAATTATCTTTGAAGATAGATAAGGGAGCGGATAATTGTATTGCCTATGAACCCGACATGTTTAATCCACCCCATACAGATCCAAAAAATACCACTTCACCTAATCTCCGTTCATTTCTACAAGAAAAAAAAAACGATCAATGTCACCCACCAATCCCCACTTGTCAGGGAAAACACCATTCAATGGAAAACTGAAGAAAAATGAGTCGTTATCAGCTTATGACATAAATCTTAAGATAATATAATGTTAACGTCTTTTTAAGCCGCGAGAAAAGGACAAAGGACTATCCTTGTAGCAGATAATTAAGTATAGAGTGTCCTTCAGTGAATAAGAGATGTTAAATATTCAATGAATAGGGTTGCCTGTGTATAAAAAGTATTCAAGTAAATTACATCACATGAAAATCACATCATCATCATATCGAGTGTTTTATTGCTAACACTATTGTCAGATTTTATTCAAGTCGCCTAAGGGCTTCTGACACGACTTTTACGACTACTTACCGCCATCTAGTGGCAGGCAGTTGCATACACACTAGGGAACTATACTGGCAATCAGTGTGAAAGAAAAGAAAGAAATCATTTATTCGGCAAACACATAAAACCCAAACATACAAAAGAGTAACGAATATAGATCGAATACAATATGTAAGCCGAAATGGCGACCAGCTCAGCATGGTGCCATGATATCGAGACAAGGCGCTGATTTTCAGCTGGAACCAAGTAACAGGTTTCCTCACGATGTTTTCCTTCACCGGAAGCAAGTGGTGGTATATGAAATCTACTATATATGAGTCAGATTGGAATACCAACTTTTTACAAATAACATTAATAAATAATAACATAAACTTATACACTATAAAATCACATTAAACACGGTAATCAAATGTCCAATTAAAGTGACATTTGATTACCTAATTACATTATAAATTTTCGTTTTTGAAAGTGTCTGATGACTTCTGGCTCAGAATTCACTCTCAAGAAATAATTGTAAAAAAGTCTAATACATATTATTATAATGATCCTAGGCCGCAAAGTAGACAACGCGCGTGTGACACCCCTGGTGTTGCAGCCGTTGATAGGCTATGGTGACCACTTACCATCAGGTGGGCCGCATGCCTGTTTAGTTGTATGAGAAAAAGTCAACTTTATTACTTACGATATTATGCATTTTGCTAAAAACCCTATTATTTAACACGGAGGATAAAATCTACGTACATGTAGGTAAGGCGACACCGTCAGTCCTGTTTTCGAAAACGGTTTGTAAAATAAATTGCTATAGAGGCGAAAAGTCGCATCTTAATGTCCATATTTGGCCGCGAGCAGCATTTTGCAGGACTTTAATGTACATTATGGTCTTTTAGAGTGTCTCGACAATGTATAAATGTCTTTGTACAAGCGGAAATTACTTTGTACACTCACAATCTGATTGGCTGGTTAAGCGGGGAGCATAACACTTAAGGTTTTTTTTACAAAAATTACATTTTTGACACAAGCCTTTAATGTCGTCAGGCGTGTTTAATTCAACGCGTGACAAAATATCATGTCCGTGAAGAACTACTTAAATGCTGTTATTGTATAGCGGAATGATGTCCAATTAAAAAAGAAAGATTAAAACTTTTTTACTGTTTCTCGAGTTGCATTTGGATCTGTGACGCCGTTAAGCCGAGATCAGAGTAAAAAATAAACTTTATAATTTAAGATTCAGATGTGATTACCGACCGCCTTTCTGCCGTCAACCCTCCTTGGGAATACAAAGTTTAGTACAGATATAATAGTTATAATACAGGAATAAGAGTCTGAAACGGTTCTCCGACAATTGCTTCGTATACGATTCGCCGACAGAATGTCTCCTCTATTCTGTCGGCGAATCGTTCGTAGATGAAGTGTTCTGTCGTTCAAACGCCCGATGTCGAAACATTCTGTCGACGAAACGTTCGTTCCCTTATCAAACCTTCAAAGATAATTTTTACTACTCATGTAATTTTTAACATTATGTTTGTATGGAAGTGGCGAATGGTGCTTTATAAAGGAGATTAGGCTACTGTGTATAAAATTTAAGTATTTTTTTAAAATAATTGTTCGTAGACGAATCAATTGTCGGAGAACCGTTTCAGACTAAGAAATAATAATAGTGATAACTACATAGGTAACAACTGTATTTAATACAAAGCATTGAAAGCCATTACAAAGGGTACAGTCAACAGCAGATCCACCTAACAAAATCAATTCCAAACTCGCCCTTATTGCCGCTGCATAATGAACAAAGCAGGCTAACGTGACATACAGTCGACTGTACAAAGTTGGTCTTCAATTTGCAAGTGGTCCATGAATCCTGGCATTGTAAACCCAATTTGAGTTATCCTCAACTTTGCCCCATAACGTACGCTTCAATTGGCCCCAATAAGGCCAGGTTATTCTGAAAGAATTAGAGTCGACTAGCTGCGCCTCGGTGATTCGCTCCCGTGGGAATTTCGGGATAAAAAGTACCCTATGTGTTATTCCAGGTTATATTCTACTCGTGTGCCACATTTCATAACAATACGACCAGTAAATTTTGCGTGACAGATTAACAAACATACATACATCTTCACAAATATTCGCAATTGTAATATTAGTAGGAAATTTGTGATAATTCATAGACAACAACAACAATGCGTCTGGATCATTATACGAACATTTAAAGTTGGTTAGAAAGTCCATTTTAAAAAAATATAAAAATATACTTAACCAACCTTTAACTTTATTAAAAAGAAAAAATATATATAAAACAAAAATAGTTTTTTTCCGCTAAGATATTACTAAATCGTGCGTGACGTCACGTTAAGAGTATAATTTAGTATTTTAGAGCGTTAGGACGAGAGCAAAAATGTGTGATATTAATTTTGTCATATCTCCGAAAGCATTGTCATTATAACAGTAATTTGTTGGTGTTTTGAACAATATACGTGCCTTCGATTCGTAACCAAAATAAAAAGTTGTCCACAAAAACAGGTCGTTTAAGAGAAGGCAGCCTTAATGCTTTGTAAAATATACGAGTTTCATTTACTTGGAAACAGTTTAGGCGAGTAATATCTGGCAGTCGAGAAAAAGTATTAAAAAGAATCGTTATAGAAAAATTCAATTACATTTTTTTGTACTTTGTATCATCTGTGCCAGTAGACGATGTCTTATGTATCATAAATAAAAAAATATGACAAAATTTATTAATTTCTTTTAATTTAAGGCGAAAAATAAAAACGTACCACAGGAGATTATATATAATTAGAGGATTTTATTATATAGTACTTATAGTTTTCCATTTCCATTATACAAAATCTAATCACATTTTAGTACTACCACGTTTATAAATAACCTCGGCTTTCGACGGCGCAGAATAGTACAACCGACCGCCGAATCTGGCCGAATGAAAACATTAGTGAAATAACGAACTTATTGCTACTACTTAAAATTTTAAATCCAAAAACAACATGAGTCGTGCTATCTCGCTCATAATAATTGTACAATATTACACTTGAGGACAACTCCAGACATGGCGCGTACGCTAGCCAATAGCGATTGGCGCAGATGCAAAAAAATGATTTCGGTGTAACTTATAAAAGTGTTAGTATTGTACGACAAGGGAAATGGTTACTGTATTACGGTTACTGTTTGTTTTTAGTAACTGTATCCTATAGGAAACTTTATTACTTTCTTATGAAATCAATTATCTAGTGTAGCATGCTATGTTATATTTTTAGTTTTCGCTATTATTTAAAAGAAACTATAAAATTTTTCATTCTTAAGTAAAAGTATGTAAATTTCCTAAGTATGCACAAGATTTATTATATCCACTATGAAATAATCGAATTAGAATATTAACGTAATTGTCCAAGAAGTCCTCTACCGCGTCTGGCTGTTCTGTCTGCTAACGATAAACTCAAAAACTGCTGCACGGATTTTCATGCTGTTTTCACTAATAGATAGTGCGATTACAGAGGAAGACCTAAAGTCTTATAATTTATTATGTTTTTACCTAGTTTTTGGATAAATATGTGTTTGTCATGTTACTACAACTTTTAGAATATGGTTGACAACATATTGCGATTCCATGTGTATTTATCAAATATTTTTCAAAAAAATATTATACACACATTTTCAGTAACTTACAGAGTCGGGTAAGAGTGAGAAAGCAATCGGGAAAACGCTCAGGTGAGAGTGAGAGAGAGGAAATGAAATAAAAACATTTTAAAATTATTGGCTGCTTTACATTCCCTCCTCGTCTACAATCCTTGTTTTATTTGCTAATGTTTATTTAATATTTAGGTGCTGTAAGTGATTGCAGCAGGAATTACAGTGCCTAAGTACCTACTTTATTTACCAGACTGCAAATCTGACTGATAAAAAGTTTTTTAAAAAGAGGTCGTTTTTGTATATTGCCTACTTACGAGCCTTTATTCCTATACATTCTAATTTCATCGACCAATATCTAGCCCCAAATGACTTTAATGGGGGGTGAAAGTTTGTATGAAAATCGTGTTTCGCTTTCGCACAGAAATTTGCGTTGAAGGTAGTTAATAATGATAATAAAAAATACTCATTACTATGAAATACAAATTTAAGTTATAAGTTTTTGTTTTAGTATATATATTCAGTTTTATTACAGTGAGAAATTATTATTGACTAGCGCCTCGCCTCGGCTTCGCTCTTTTAAAATCATAATAAAAAGTATCCTGTCAGTATGTCAGTCCTGAAGGTTTCGCCTATCTCTGTGCCAAATTTCATCAAAGTTGGCCCAGTAGTAAAAATCTTTCCTCTTTATAATATTAGTATGGATTTAAACGCAGCGCGATCCCCACCGGGCGAATCTGAAAAAAAAACTAAAACAATTATTTTTTCACTTAACTGAAACATAAATTATACTTAGTTAAGTAAACAGCAGCCGTTTGCAGAATCCTTTTCACAAATAAGTACCGCGAATCCTTGCTTAGTGCCACCTTAACCCAACTTGTAATTCAGAAATACTGTCCAGATAAGATGGTGTATCAGTTATTTATAAAACCCAAAGGAAAACAATATTAATGGTGTCACTTTTATCCAAAACCACATCCAAGCGAGATTGGCCTTTATTTCCTTGTGCTTAAGAAAAAATGTGCGCCGAAGAGCTTTCCTGTGTCGTCTAATAGGATGTTGGTGGTTATGTATGGCAAGTTTTATGGGAATGTATGGGATGCTCTGGAGATAGGAATGATATGGAGAAGATAAATTTTGCTTCTGCGGCCGTTGCATGGCTCGCGAGATACTTAATAGTCGCGGCGCTAAAACTTTTTAAACTCAAGCCATTTCTATGTAATATGCGAGCATTGGTTTTATCTGTGTCTGGAAAATCTCAGATAAATTTAAGTCATTCGATAATTTCTTTTCAAAAAACGGCAGCTACCCTGTAGCCATGCTCGCACTTGAGACAAATAAACGCGGTCTAAGATGAAATGACATGTCAATTGCAAAATTTAAACCAATGTATAAAACTCATGCTCGCAAGGTTAGATGACGCGGAAAGTGCGATAAAATCATGGCTTAAAACAGTTGTCGTGCTAGCCATGTTTCCCGTGGACTCTCTTAGGAAGGACATAATCGCATTTTCTTTCACATTGAAAGAGCACAAAACAAATCATTGTAAGGCCAGTGTTATTGTTAACACTGGTGTCAGATTTTATTCTATCCTATAGGCGTAATGACTTTTACGACTACCGCCATCTAGTGTCAAGTTGTCAACACAAATAGTCGACGTTGATTGAGTGCTCAGTGTGCAGGTTTTGTTTTCCTTAACCAGAAGCATTTTGTGGTCTATGGAAAAAATACTATGATGAATCATAGTTTTTTTTTGTAAAAAAACAATCTTCAGACTGGTATATAAACTTCTATTATGGTTGATGATCCAATGGTTAAAATGCTCTTCTCGGAACTAAATGGTCTCAAGTTCGAATCCTGCTCGAGCCGCATACATTGTTGGCTTTTTCATTTGGCAAAAAAGTTCATACAAACTTCTATACTACTATACATGTCTGTATTTATATTATATTATTTACTGTAAAAATATATTAGTTATTTTCGAAACATGAAAAACTCCCACAATTACTAACATTATATACACACATAACATTTAGTACATTCATGTAATCCGAGGTGGCATATTAAAACATTTTCAAGTTAAAAATTCACATTTATTAAAAGAAAATGAACATTATACACAAGAAACATAATATTCGCTTAAAATATTACGCTTTCTTTGTTATTAAAATGAAAAATTTTGTTCTTCACGAAAATAATGGTACAGTCGTCAAGGCAATTAGTTCTATGATGATGATATAATGGCAACATTTGTCAAAGTATAAAAATTAAGATAAAGCAAAGAAATTATTATCTTTATAAGTTACTATTTTTGTACATCGTTCCACATGGTTGCAGACAGACGTTTTTACTCTTGAATTTCAAAAATGTTAAACGACAAAAATTATTGGGATTATTATTATGCGCTATGTTGTTCACTATTTCATTTTAAAAATAAATACCGGAAATAATCACCGTAACAAAATTGAGGTTATGTTACAAATACACAAAATAAATCCTAAATAAACAAATTGGTTAGGTATTTTCCCAAATGCCATTCCCATATTTTATTTAACAAACAAACATAAAAATATTGTTTATTCGTATCCATTGATATTGGACTGAGATAGAATCTAAATTACACACACTATTCAAATTTTCGATGTTTTTACTATAATAAATGTAATAAAATAGTAATTAAATTTACGGAATCTTCAAACAAAGTAAAAATTTTGTGACATATATTTTTGTAATCATTTTGTCAAAGTAATCGTACAAAGGTACAATATCATAGCTAGACGGTTAAACGTATTTTAATCATTATCACATAAATTTATGTTAGTTTTATAATTATTATACATTCATAAATTTCGAACCTTCAAGCCAAATATTAATTTTTCAACAATCCAAATAATTTATATTTATTATATATATATATATATATATATATACTGTTTAACATATTCATTTATCTTCTCTTAGAGTTTTTACCCGTTTCTCAAATAATCTTGGTGTTTTATTACAGACAAAAATTTGTACATAATAATAAAAATACAAAATCTAGAATATATTTACATTAATTAGAAAATTAAATATAATTGAATCACAAAAAAAAAATCAATGCAACAAAACTGAATGATTTTATGGAACTGAATAATTTTATGAAAAAAAAAAAATATTTTAAATTACACAATATTTATTTTTATTTTATAACATAAGATATTGAGAGCCGGCGACAATGCACATACATATATTTATTTAAACAATTTCCATCATTTTTACTAACATAAAAGCTCGATTTTTCATAGTAACAATTATAATAATATATACATTTTAATGCATACATTATGCTATTTTTTTTTGTAACTATTATGGCAACTCTTTGTATAACATACTTATCGAATTATATTTACAATATTTACAGAAAACATACGAATTTATATGTAAAACTAAACATTGTCTGCTTACACGATTTTTTTTTTATTATTTTTTTATTATATATTATATATATACAATAACGCAAAGTTTGCGCAACGCAAGATTATTAATCTTAAATCTGCAAATATTATTTTTAAATTGTTTAAAGGAACAAACAAAATATTCATTCGTCACGTTAAAAAAAGGGCTGCACTCCGGGAGAGCCGGGAGAAGTGAAAACTTGAATATGCATTTTTGACGTCTCACGAATTTTCGACCGGGGTGAGTTTAACATTTTTTACCCATAACAAAAAAGTTTTCAATCAAATAAGAAATTACAATTAAATATCGCATAGCAGACACCCAACTTTATATTTTATCTATATGATTGAACAGGGTCACAATTTTTACATTACAAATTCAGTCTTATACATCCACTTGGATGCAACGTCAGAACTAACCATCGACTTAATGATAAATTGACATTTACTCTCTTAACTAACGTCACTGCTAGAAACACTAAAAAATTATAAAAAAAAACTGTTAATTTTATTATTTGAAAACAAGAAGAAAAGACTACTTTAAGATTTGGAAATTGAATCAAATTAAATAGATCAATTGAGAATTTAAATATGTAATTGGTTTTACTCCGAATTATTATGTTTAATGATAAAAAATATCTTGATATTTAGCCTTTTTCATTTATTTTACACAATACAATAAACAATAATTTTCCGGGATGAAAAGTACATTATGTCCACCACTATGTATACTCTTAATTATATTATGTTAAATTTTAAGAAGATTGGTTGAGTATATAACGCGTGAAGACAAGTAAACAAACAAACTTACTTTCGTATTTATATAGTTGAGATTATAGCAAAATTTTTTACTTTCTCTATATATCCCCTTTCTTTTTTTTATTACTTTCTCTATATATATTGTATATACATATTATCACATGTATATACAATATTATATTTTTATGAACATGATATAAAACTGATTGGATTATACTCAGCTTATAAATATTCATAAATTATCAGAGAGATGGATTAAAATACAGTGAGCTCAAATTTAATGTTTTTTTTTTTACCCGGATTTATTATAAATTCAGCTTTAATTCTTTTTAACAAAATAAAAATGCAAAAGTCAGAAACTTGTATGCATTCCATTTTTATTCGGAACGATAGCAGTGAATATTAAAAATATCAATAAATAACATTTTAGTGTTTCTAGTATTTCACAATTTAGTATATTATTTTGATATTGTATAAGGAAAAACATATTTTATCGAATGGCAGTGAGTATACGAATTAATTATTCAAAATAGTTATCACACGCGTACATATTGTTCAATACGTGTTCGCGAAACAAAAACTGTTCAACAAAATACAGCTAACATCTAATAAATAATTCTGAATTTTGATCACTAAACAAAAATAAATAATCCGTTTTTTATCGGACGGGACATTACGATGTCTCTCTAATTGTCTCTCACTCACTATATTAAGTATATGTCAAATATTGTTTAAATGTCAATGTCAAAATGACTGATCCGCACTAACACATTGTTCAGTACACTTTAACACTCTTGACTTGCTTTCACATGTTCTGAATTAGTCTCTGTTGCTTTTGATGCACTGTTTTTTGTTTCACTAGATGGATTTGATGAATTTCCTGTAAAGAAACATAGAATATTATTAATAGCATATGGATTTGTTCTTTTTAAATTATTTTTTTATTAATTTAAATACGTATTACTATTTCAGAATTTCATATTGGTCGAGAAAAGCTTTTGATATAAGATTATTTTTAAGCCATTTGAAGTATTAATAATGTATAGATTTTAAGTAATTTTTCACTATACATAAATAAAATTCTTCAAACCAGTACAGTAGGTCCCGCAGAAATTAATTTCGACTTTGTATGGGATAAAAATATAAAAAATATATATTACTAACCATTCACCCTTGTGGGTTTTGTATGGGGTAACGTATTAGTTGGCCTCTCAAGCATACTTTTGTTAAAGTACACACTATTATCAGTATTGAATCTCACTGGCGGCGAGTTTGAACAGCTTCTAGAGTCCATAACCAAGGACCTAGGTTCCAGGTGGTATCTGTGTTCTAGATCTGGCATTTGAGCTAGGTTTAGAGGATTTCTGTTTGGATTGCTGTAGAGGGATGGTGCCGGCGGTGTTGAGTATAATTCAGGTGGCATTAGTTGTTCCGCCGGTAGCTAAAACAAATGACAAATTTATCGATCACATAATTTGACAATCATAATTAGTTTTATTATGTAGTCTAATAACATTATCAATATGTAATACCGTTTAGGAGTCAGATCTAACTTTATTATTATTATTATTCTATTTAACTTGAAATGTACCTTAATTAACTTGTAATGTATGTATAATGTGCAGATTGCAACTCAATTTTGAAGCAAATATCTTAAACAGTTTGAACTGAAATTTTGCATAACGTTTAGTTTGGATGACAATGCATCATTGCATTGCAACAAATCGGGTCCCAACGACGAGTGAAGAGTTCCCGTCAACGGTTTACTGCACGGACATGAGTTTTTGTTATGCGTTGAATACAACAAGATCTCTTTGTCGACAAAAAACTCATTTGAACAGTGTTGGCATGATAGGGACCAACACCGTTCAAATGAGTTTCTTTCGGCATTTCTTCTCAGCAGTGGTCGTCTCGAAATGCCAGTAGTTTGTAGCTTGTGAGAAAAAACTATTCAATATAAAAATTGACGTGAAAAAGTGCCTGTGAAGGTCTAATTTCTGAATAAATTATTTGAATTAGAATTTTCGGGTTTGCGCTCCGGGAGTGTTGGCAGAAGAGAAAACTTGAATATACTTATATGCATTTTACCTACGGTGCCCAAACAGACCATGTTTGGTTGGTTCGTAGTTCTAACTGAAGAGCGATGGTTCAAACTGAAGGTTTGCCAAAGGAGCGCAGTATGTTAGGTCTCAAACTCGCCGACCGAGTGAGGAACACTGTGCTGCGCTCGCGAACAAACATTGTTGATGCGGCAACTAAGGCTGCCACACTGAAGTGGGACTGGGCGGGTCACGTCTGCCGCATGCATCCGGAGAGATGGACATACAGATTGATCTCATGGATTCCAACTGACGGATACAGGAAAAGAGGGGCCCAGGAAGGTTGGATGACATTATAAAAAACGCAGCTAGCGTCCCGGGGCATCGCTCCCGTGGGAATTTTGGGATAAAAAGTACCCTATGTATTATTCCAGGCTATATTCTACCCGTGTACCAAATTTCATAACAATCGTCCAGTAGCGAAAAGGTAACTAACAAGTAACCTTACTTAAGCATTTATAATATTCGACAAAGAATGGCATGGGAACACCAAGGATAGGGATGCGTGGAAGTTAGGGGAGGCTATTGCCCAGCAGTGGGACTTAAATAGCTAGGAAAAAAGAAACAAATTTTCAGGTCACGTGTCTTGAGACGAGTTTAACATTTGTTACCCATCACAAAAGGTGCACAACGCCGCTAAAGAATTTTTTTATAGTTAAAATGTACATTCAAATACACCCATTCAATAAACATCAAAACAAAGAAATCTCAATATCCGGGGGCACAGCGGTGCCCCCGGTCGAACGTCGAGCAAAAAAACGGCACGGCCGTACCATCCTTTTCTCGAAGCATAAATTTACAAGAATATTTTATAGTGTTGGAAAAGCAAAAGGTAGAATTTCTCGTTGCAACTGACAATTTTGTGGTCAGCCGAGAAGCTTAAGTAAGCATACTCGCTAAAAGCGTCCCTGAGAGCTTTATATTAATTCTGTGGCTAAGAGTAATTAACAAAATACAACCACAACGTTTAGTAATTGAAAAGGCAAAATGTACAACGAGTTTTTTTTTTAATAATAATAATAATAGAATATATTTATTTGCTTCTATTTTAACTTTATTATTTTATTTTAACATGGTATGTACAGTTAGTGGTATGTGCAAAAACGCTGTATTCGCGCAATGTTTAGACTCCAAAGCATTGATAGTTCTCAGCCGTTTTTTAAAGAACACAAAATTCTTACATTTCCGTCAGTTTACATACTTGAGGTAGCAACATTTGTGAAAACCAATGCTCATTTATTCCCTCGTCTAGCTGATGTTGTATTGAGGAATCATCGAGATATCTATCGATTATGCATGCACCCATCAAAAACTGCTTTACTCGGTAATAGCATAGTATGTATGGCACCGAAAATTTACAACAAAATTCCAAATCAATATAAAAGCTTAAATTTAAATCTATTTAAAAAGCACCTCATGTCTTTATTAACTGATAAATGTTATTATACTTTAAATGATTTCTTTAATGATAGACTCGGATAGAATTTAGGGCTAGTATAAGTACATTATAATTCTTTTTTTGTTTTGGATTTGTAATGGATAGCATGCTCCTCTTTATTTATTTATATTTGCATACCTATATTCGGTAAAACGTGTAGGTCTAATTCATTTTGACATCAATTTGTCTATTTGTACTCATGCTTTTGGCAAATAAATGTTTTCTTTCTTTCTTCTTTCTTAGTCTTATAAAATAAACAGTTTGTGTAAGTTTATGTAACTGTTTATACAGGGTGGCCAGCTTGGAGGTATACAACTTTTTTGGCCGCCATTTTGTTTTGGCGGTAAATAAGTATGACAGTTGTTGCATGAAAATTAACTTTGTGTAGATACTTACGGCAAGTTTATTATGGAGCGTTTTACGACGGAACAACGTGTTTTAATTAGAAAACATTTGGTTTCAACATGACGGGGTCACATGTCACACGGCACGAGCCTCAGTAGAAACATTAAAAAGAATATTTCCCGGTCGATTAATTTCGAGAATCGGTGACATTGATTGGCCCCCAAGATCACCTGATATTTTTTTCTATCAGCTGTTAAGGCTATGTCTCCCCTAGTCGCCTCGTACGACATTCACGGGAAGATATTCGTCGAAGATAGACGTCTTATTCCAGGACGGGACCACATGCCTCGTTAGGTATTACTATGATCATACTGATTTTTTTGCAAAGAATTCCTTATTTAAGTATCTTGGTATAATTGACCGCACGTCAAACTACCCGGCACGGATTTGTATGCCGCGGTAATAAGGACTAGTTCGCAATGAATATGTACTTATATAATCATTATTTATTAAATTCTCAATGAATCACTAACGTCACACGTCGCTGATATTAAGTGTAACCTAGTAATTAAGAATTATTAGTCTGTATGATATTTATAATTCACTGTCATTTGTATAGGATTTTATACTGTACTTATGTTATTACCTGAAATAAATTGATTATGAAAAAAAAAAAATTTACAAAACTAATAACACAGTGGTACAATTACCTCGTTGTCTAGACAAAATTGAAATATATAAAAAGTTGCGGTTCCAGCGTGCGGTCCTGTATAATGTAATTATTCGTTGGGAGAATTTTTCATACGGTCAATTTTCATAAAAGGTATGCCCCCAAGATATGAACAAATATTATTTTAGGAAGAGAACACAGCGGTTTTTGTACGTAGATGTTTTTACAACCGTTTTCGTTTACGATTTGAAAAATGTTAAATTTTTCATATTAATTCTCTATATTTCGTATAAATTTCATTTGTCTTTTTAATATAAAACATTTGTTTAAATTTTAATATGAGTTATTTATTAAAATATGTAGCATAAAACTTTGTAGAACCTATAATAAAGTAATTTTTGACTCACTGTCCTCTCTGCATGTCCCGGTTGTGGTCGGGGTTGTGAAGCCGCGAAGCCCGGGGTCAGCGTGGAAAACACCTTAAAATTTTGAAGTTTGGCTGTGATTTTACGACCCGCCGCCTGCCTGTCGTCAACCCTCCTTGGGAATACTATTGTTGCCTATCAGCTACCTAGGCTGTGTATCATTTCGTCGTATCTTACGACATCAGCGGGGATATGGAGTAGTCCTATTCTAGGGCAAAAATAAAGATTAAAATACACTTACCAATCCACTAGTATTTAAAGGCAAAGCATTTTTGTATTTCAGCCAATCTTCATACACCTTATCATACTGTTGTCTATGACAATCATTGGCCCCAACATTTGGCATATGCAGGCTGCTCATTGGTCCTAAGCTTTGTATACTTGGCCCAAGGTTGGGCATTGGCGCCAAGTTGGCTTGGTACGTTGGTCGAACTCTATAGTCCATTGCTCTCACTTGGATGTATTGGTTGCAAGGATCAATGTTGTGATCGTAAAATCTATCGCAATTTGGTGGAAAATCATATTTTTCTGTTGGAGTTTTTGATATCAATGGTCTGATTGAGCTGTAGTCGGTCGTAGACGATTTATTTGAACAGCTGTCGCTTATTTTCCCGTCTAGTGGTATAATGTCTGGGTTTTTATCTGGAAAATAAATACTTTTTAAGAATAACTATAAGAACTTGAACTTTTGTCCTTTGTGTGTTATTTATGTTTCTTTTTTATTTCACATAATCTTATTTTATAAGTATATAATAGGACTAAAATATGATACACTATTTAAAAAAAAAGTTATATGAACCCTCTTAAAATTCGAATTTTATTTTGAACTTTCATTGATTCAGATATCATATATATATCTTAATAAATGATTGTTCAAAAAAGATATTACTTACACAATGAATGTAAATAAAAAATATTAAAAATATACGTAATCAATTAATTATTATTATTACAATTAATTACCATTAATACTATAATAAAATAATAATTATTATTATTTATATATAACCTACAAATTGACCAGGCTAACTACCTGTATAGGTCGACACAATATAATAACAGAATAGAGCCATACTTTCTACAGAAAAAAAATTAATCAACAAATTAATTAACGAGAATATGTTTAATTAAAATAATAAAACAATATTAAAGCTAAATCATGTTTATACCACAGTTTAGTTTAAAACTTATTATGTAGGATTTATTTTTCTGTTGGGACCATAAAGGAGAAAGTTTAGAATTTATTGAAACGCTAGTTATAATAAATTCAACTCGCAAGAGCGGGGAAAATTCAACTTCATTTGAAAATTCTCTGTGTGAAGCATAGAGAGTATTTGTGAAATTATGTTTGTTGTAGATTTTAAACCAACTTTTCTTTGTTTATTTTATTAAACACAAATAATTCGTTAAATACGCTTATTTCTCTCTTTCTCACTTTTTTTTGGCATTTAGATGCATTTGGGGCTGTGACGCCACGAAATCCGTGGTACATATAAAAAAATTAAAATATTTTTGAAGATTTGGATGTGATTTTACATATGGGGGACCATGAAACATAAAACACGTAGCATGTCATTGCGTCCACACGTTCCCTCCTTTTTTCACACGATGCGTACACGATATGGGAAAAAGAGATAGCATGCGGGTGTTAGTAACGTGTTACGTGTTTGTATTTTTCTTATTTGGTCTTCTGAGCGGCTGCCAGACGTAAATACAATACTTCAAATGTCTATGGTTATCAAAAAAAATGATTTATCAATAAAGTTGAGTTATATTTTTTATTATCAATAAAATATTTGGTTTAGGTTTAAGTTTGAAATACATAATTTCATTCCTTCATTTATTAACTTACATAACCTGTCGACAACAATTTCATATAAATTTTTTGGTTGCTAATCACGGAAATTTTAGGTCCCTATATACAAGACTCTCCTATTTTTTACAATTTCATTCGTTCATTCATTCACTTACCCAAACTGTCAACGCTCTCAGATTCTTTGGTGCCAGTCAGTGGTATGTTTGATGTTTCATCTTGCTGTCTTTTGTTTTTCTCATTTTTGTCTGAAACAAAGTAAATTATGTTAATTGGAATTTGACCTCTAGAACATGCGCTGAAGACATATTTTACTTTGACAACGAATTAGCAGACTGTTCGCTTACAGCACACGCCCCTAGACAATCAATTATATTGTGCAATGTGAATGAATGGAATTGATATCTGGCCCGGTGAAAGAGTCGGTATAGCTGTGTAAGTTTTACAAGAAAATGGTACTTTTCAATTTGGTAATGTATCCTTGTCGTTTATTCATATTGCGCAATATATTTGACCGTTTACAGGTTAGTAACAGGTTAGGTTAGATTAGGTTAAGTTAGTAACTAGTTAACTGTAGCTTGCAGTAGGCTGAGCGAAAATTTATTGTTTCTTAATGTTATTCGTATTTGCATTAGTGTTCGACCGAAACTAAGTATAATATAAAACGAAGCTGAAACTTTCGATTAGTAATAATTTTGTGATAATTACTGTCTTTTTTGTTGCAGTATTTACAGCAGAATACCATGGCCGAAACAGCTGTCATGGCCGCTATGACCCCGACCGCGCCCAGAACTATGATCAGGACTGTGGTTAGCTCCACCTTCACTGGGACTTGGGCTGTGGACAATAATTTGGGTTAAATCATGAAAACTCCCGAAAACTTTTTTAATGCTAAAAGGTGCATGTATTGCTATCTCTTTCAGCTGTTGTAGACATATACCTACGTAAGGAGTTCTAAGCTGCCAGCGCTGGTATGGCCACGTGTTGGGTAGATCGAAAGGACAAAATTGCCTGGCAATGTAGTGCTGCATGTACTAGTGCACCGAAAGGTCCCAGGTTCGAATCTTACTCATATTATTATAGTCAATTCTAGTTTCAATTAAAAAAGTATTCTTTTCAAATTAGCGAAATAATTGCATCTAATAAAAGTAATTTCCGCCAATCTGATAACATGATAGTTACCTGCATTCGAGGGTTGGCATCATTCCAAACAAGACAATTGCACAGAAACACAGTTTTGTACACAAACGATCTTTTACGAGTTAGCCTGAGGTTTATCGTGCAAATCTTTTACGCTACTCAGAGAATGGAAATTACAAAACTTCGTTATAAAATGGAAATTTATAAACTTTACTTTTATTAAGATATTTATTAATTTTATACCGAATTTTATTTCAATTATATCAAGTTTGTAATCATAGACTTTGTGTTGTAATTAATAAAGAGATCTCAAACGATATTCACGAAAAGAATAACTCCATTATGTTCCGTTTACGAGTTCAAAACATAATTTTCCGTGTTAAAAATTGCGTTGTGCTAATATAAATCACACTGCCCAGGGTATAAAGTCGTAATTTGATTGTCCCGGCAGTGACAAAGTGCCTTCCATTTGGCATTCTATAAAAGAAAAGTATTACCGGGAAGAAACTCCGAAAAAAGTGTGTTCACGGCGGCACGACTTTGAATTTGGAATTAGAAAATTGAAATAAATTGTTTATAAATTTTAATGTTCGAAATTCGAACGAAGATTCGAACAATGTTTTTCTAAAAAGGGTTTGATTGCCATTAATGAGTACAAGTTTCAGTTTTGCATTATCCATGGAAGTAGAAACCTACCTGTACTTTCCATAGACATGAAAATAAAAAAAATAAGAAACCCGTTTGTCCTCCTCTCATCGTCTAGAAAAGAGCTGACAGGGCTCCAAACAGCTGAACGCACATTCGATATGGAGTGGTCCTATTCTAAGGAGGAACCAAAAAGACTCACCAGTGTGTCTCTGGGGGTATTTCAAGAGATTAGAAGTTAAGGTAAGAGGTTCACTGGACCCCTTCTTGTTGAACGCTCTCACTGATACAGCTAGAGCGTTGCTGGCAATTAGACCTGACACTTCGAATTCAGGGTCTTCATTCGTTACGTTGCGAAGGAGAAGCCCCGTTGTCATGTCGAACACCTGGTGGAATAGTTTAAGATTAGCTAGTTTTAATTTATTAAAGCGTTGGTGGTGTAATGGTTATGTTAAGACGAATGGTTAACGTTATGAAAATATAAAATTCCAATGATCCTAAATTCGAATTATACCCGTGCCACATGAGTTTATATAACAATCTCGTGGTTTCATAGACCATCACCTGTTTCCAGTGAAGGTAAAAATCGTTGTTGATTATTAACTTTTCGTTGGAAATGGAGAAGGCAAAACACTCCATTAATAATGCCAAGAAATGTGTGTGTGTGTTGATGACCATTGCCTACTGGCCAGTGTGTCCAATTCGATGACAATTTATATTGATACAAGAGAATGTTTGTGGTTAAAACAGAAGGTAATTTATCAGTGAAAAAAAAAAATAAAAATGAAAATATTGTTTATTTCCCCCATGATTCAAATTACATCAGTTGTATTTAATAAGGGAGGGGGCGGACTGGAGCCTGAGCTAGGAAAATCCTGTGTGTCAGGACTCCAGGACACGCCCACAGTAACATTGTAGTTGTAATCAATTAAATAGAAATAGTACCAACCTGAAGCAGGAAAGCCTGCCTAATACCTCCGTCGTGTCCTGGCGTGCAGTTCAGCGTCAAGGAGTCGTATGTCACGTTGGAGATCTCGCAGGCTTTTAAGGATGATGGCTTGTCTGGGAGACAATCACACAAGTATACAGCTAAATAAAATAAATAAATAATAAAATAAATATATTAGGACAAATCACACTGACTGAGCTAGCCCCAAAGTAAGTTCGAGACTTGTGTTATGGGATACTAACTCAACGATACTATATTTTATAACAAATACACATATAGATAAACATCCAAGACCCGGGTCAATCAGAAAAATATCATTTTCCATCATGACCCGACCGGGGATCGAACCCACTGCGCCACCGAGGTCGTCAAATTGTTAGTTTCATTGCTGTTTTAATTTAAACATTTAATGACTATTATATACAAGCCATTTAACTTGTAATTTAGGAATATAATGTCATTATTTTACAACTCAATTTTGAGCTGAATTTTTGAATTACTTAATCAACCGTTTGAGCTGAATGAGAAAAACATTTTAACCTGTACATTATATAAATAATGCATAACCTAATTGGCTATAGGCTCCTGACGAGGGAACTCCTCAAAAGTTTACAAATGCAACATGTTTTTGACACAAGCTTTCATTGTCATCAGAGAGATCGACAACAGCTTGTGTCAAAAATGTCAATTTTTGCATAAAATATTTTTTATTTTATTCTTTCAGCACTCGAACACAATCATAACATGTGTGTATGTACTTTTTAATTAACCATGTAGGTACAAGTTTTATCGTCACAAATTAGGGCATTAAAGATGGAAGTAAAGGGTTCCAGGAATAGAGGAAGACCTAAGAAGAAATGGATGGAGTCAAGGATAGTATGAGCAGGAAAGGAGTGTCAATGGATATGGCAAATGACAAAAAGAAATGGAAGGAACTCACATTCTGTGCCGACCCCACATGAGTGGTATAAGGTCAAGAAGGTGAAGAAGGTACATGTTTTATTGTCGTCCCAAATTTATTTACAGCTAGGTCAAAATAAGTTTAACCATTATAATATATTATGAGCGTGTTCACTTTTCGACGATTTGTCGTCGATTTTCATTGTCACATATCTCACTCACCAGCAGGAAGTATATGGTATAGACACGGCTTGGTCTGCCTGCCCACAGCGTTGGTGCCCGAACACTGGACCCAGCCGTAATCAGCCGAGTTGTTCACCATATACAGGAAAGTCCCTGGGATAATGATAACAAATAATATTATACTAGATGTTGCCCGGGGATTCGCTCCCGTGGGAATTTTGAGATAAAATATAGCATATAGCAATCTTGATTCAGTAGTTTCGGAGATTACCCGCTTCAAACACACAAACTCACAAACTCTTTATAATAATAGTATAGATGGACAAAACAAAATGAAACTGAAAGAAGGGTCGACGATAATATCAGAAGAAAATAAGTCTAGAAAATTTAAATGTTCTATGTTCTACGCAATCTTTTTTAACCCCCGACGTAAAAAGGAGGGTGTTATAAGTTTAATGTGTCTGTCTGTGTATCTGTCTGTGCCATCGTTGCTCCCAAACGGATGAACCAATTTTCGTTTAGTTTTTTCTGTGTCACAGATAATTTTATCCCGAGTGTTCTTAGCCATGTTTCATGAAAATCGGTTTAGTCGTTCAAAAGTCGTAGCGAAATGGATATTGAAAATCGGGGGTTTTTCAATTTGTCTAACAAAGTTTACATTGACCATTATTTGTAGGTCATCTATGCGTTGCAACATCCGAATTTCTTTGTCTTTGTCTTTGTGTTTGGGAGAGAAAGTGAGAGAATGTCTACTCACCAGGCATATTCTGCGACTGCGTTACAGGCGAGGTGGTCAACTCGTGTTTGCTGTGCGCCGAACTGTTGAACCACCAGTGGTATGACATGGATTCCTGGGGACATAATACACATAAAATTTAATGTAATAACGAGACGAAGATTTTCGGGAATCGAGCGGGAAGTCTGGAAAGGGAGAAATCACGCTGATTGAGGTAGTTAAAGTAAGTTCCAAACTTGTGTTAAGAGACTACTCAACGACACTATCCTAATACTTCCTAACTAATTGACCGAGCGAGGGAAGCGAGCGAGGTATATCATTCTACTCGGGGCAAAAATACATTTCTTGTATGTAAGTATGTATGTTTGTTTGTTTGTAACGCGATAACTTTCGAACCTTTGGTCCGTTTCGATTAAATTTAAAAGGTATGTAGGATATTCCAATAGATTTTTTAAGTTCGTGGGGCATCAAAATCGGTACAGTCGTTTGTGAAATATTCACAATTTTGTAAAAAATGTTTGTGTTCGCGAGGTCTCAGTTCGAGGCGAACAACTAGTATAAATGTAAATAAGTTTATTACTTACCTCTTCACGCTCTATCTACTTAAACAATCTTCTTGAAATTTTGCATACATGTAGTCTGAAGTATGGAGAAGGACATAGGGTACCTTCCATCCCACGAAGCCGTAGGCAAAAGCTAATATTCTTTATGAAATACATGTGTAGATAAACATCCACGTTACAACAACAACATATAGATAGATATGTTAACCTCTTACCGATCAATACATACACGTTAACAAATCTATATAAGATAAAGATACACATCAATTGTTTGAACGGGATTTATCTCATAATTATACAAGAGAAAACAATAGTCCAGGAGCTAGTATTAAGGAGTCGCACGTCACGTTGGAGATCTCGCAGGCTTATAAGGATGATGGCTTGTCTGGGAGACAATCACACAAGTATACAGCTAAATAAAATAAATAAATAATTAAATAAATACATTAGGCCAAATCACACAGATTGAGCTAGCCCCAAAGTAAGTTCGAGACATGTGTTATGGGATACTAACTCATTTGTATTGACTGTATCTCGTTATGGGAGATTTATCTCACAATTTTACGAGAGAATACAATAGTCCGGGAGCTAGCATTATATTCTAAGAATCGATTTTCATAACATTATCAAAAAAATAAATAAACAAAATTGACTTTGAAAATAGTTTTGAAATAATAAATCTATATGTCCTTCTCTACCACTTTATTAACCTAGTTTTTAGGTTGTAATATGTTTAGTATGATATTATTTTTTTTTATAAAATATAAACTAAATCCATATTACCTATTATTATAAAGAGGTAAGCGTTTGTGAGATTGTATGTTTGAGGCGGGTACCGAAACTACCGAACCGATTTAAAAGATCATTTCACCATTAGAAAGGTACATAATCCAAGATTGCTATAATCTATATTTTATCTCAAAACTCCCACGGGAGCGAAGCCCCGGGCAACAACTAGTTATTAATAAAGTTATGGTAAAAAGTACAAAGATAATTATAAAAATTAAAATATATGAAGCAAAATGTATTACATAAATATCCTATAAATTCACAGAAACCCAAACTATAGATAATAGCTATTATGTTAAAAAAGTGAAACCAGTGCCAAAACAATTTAGGGAGATGCACAAACCCAGTTGGAACAAGTATCGTAAAGATACGTGCCGCTATATTTTAGTTCCTCGTATTTATGAAACTGGTAAACAAGAAACGCATTCTTTAACAAGTTTTTTTTTTTTTGCAAAAATATCGTTTTTTATTGTCGTCAGAGAGATCTTGTGGCATTTAACGCCTGACAAAAAACCCATATTTGTGCTGTAAACAGTTGAGGAGTTCCCTCGTTGGGAGCCGATCCTGGGCGCACCATCTGGTCATGCTTGTCATAATGCATTTTTATGGAAACTAAAGCGACGTGATAAATATTAACTTTATAGAACCACTAGGAGAAATCTAATTTGCAAGAATTGATTACAGACAGACATCGGGACAGATGATACTAAATAAATATAAATATAATATACATATTAGAACAAATCACACAGATTGAGCTAGCCCCAAGTAAGTTCGAGACTTGTGTTATGGGATACTAACTCAACGATACCATATTTTATAACAAATACATATATAGATCCACCATCATGACCCGACCGGGAATCGAACCCGGGACCTCTCGGTTCAGGGGCAAGCACTTTACCACTGCGCCACCGAGGTCGTCAAAATCATCAAATAAACGCTTGTAAAAATAATAAGCATTGTTTAATCATTGTTAATAATATTGTTCTGACTTACATTTTACTATTTATCATAACGCAGTTCTTTGTTCAAGAATGTATTTATTTATTAACATGTCTTCTAAGAATTTTGACCTCATTTGCAATAGGCAAGGATATATTTTTTATTAATGGAACGTTCATACGATGAACAAACTACGTTTCAATCGATCTGCAATATTATCATGCGCTGCGTAGGTATATTTTGAGTAAAAAAAATAACTTACGCTTTTTTATCCTTAAAAACTTCACCGCTATAATATGAAGAAGAAAATGAGAATAGATATCATTTAAAAAAATATAATAACCGTCTTTCAACAAAGCAGTTGAAATAGAATAACCGAAATTGATTCAATAACGCGTGCACCGCAACAGCCTGGGGTTAAGCAAACAGTGAAACCCCAGATTACGGATAATACCAACCGAATTGGCCCGAACTTGGCCGCTGAGATAACGAGGTCAATTTCTTTCCCTTTTTGTTATGTATCTAAACTGATATCGTAAAACGAAAATGTGTATTTTTTTTATTCATTTTGAACTTAATTGTACGAAATTTCAAAACAATATGTTTGTTTGTTAGACAAATTAAAAAAAATCGCTTTCAATATTCATTTCGCTACAACTTTTGAACGGCTTAAATGATTTTGATCAAACATATCTAAGAACCACCGCATAAAAAATAGCTATCAAATAAAAAAAAATACTGCATCCAAATCCAATCCAATCCGCATATAAATAATTTTACATCTATTAAATTGGCGAATAATTGATTGATTGATTGATCGATTTGTTATACGCAGTCCAATTTCCGAAAGGCATGTACTTAAATGTCCTGGAAAGGAGTGAAGCATCGAATAAAAAATAAAGGACGAAGAAGTGTAACAAGCTCCCAGTCTATTCTATAATTACACGGGAAGTTCCGCGTCGGAACACGGATTTAATTCAATTTTATACAGTTTCAAATTCTCGTTAGAAGAATTTATTCTCAGGAAATTGTTCGTGGAAACAAGGTAATGTTAAACATAAAGTTAGAACATTACTTAAATTTAACATCTACTTACATAAGAATAGCATACATATTATGTTACAAAATCTGATTTTAAAAAAATCTGAAGAATTAAAAGTATGTTTGCCATAAATCCTTATAAATTCCCCCTGTCGTCTCTGTCTGTACGCGATAAAGGGATTTTTTCACTGTTTTCACCAATAGATAGTATGATTCCTGAGGAAAGTTTAGGTATATGATTTATTATGGTTTTACTCGAGCGAAGCGGGGCGGGCCGCTGGTATAAAATATCTGTATAAATTCTATTAAATAAAATATTTAAGGGAGTAAAATCTTTTATCTTTATTCAAGAAAAGTTTTTACGTTGTGTTTGTCCGGAGTGTGTCAAGTCTAGTATTATATACAGACCAAAATATTGCGTTTAAGGTAAGCGCAAATTAATTTCTACAAGAATATAAGTAACACAAGTATACTCATCGGTATAATCTATAAGTTTACTGCTTCGCCGTAGTTGCGTCGACGATCTCCGCGGCCTAACGGTCATCACGCCGGACTGCTACAATTGTTCCTGGTTCGATCCCCGGTCAGCTCAAGTTAGAAAATGAACTTTTTCAAATTGACCCGGGTCTTTGATGTTTATGTTATAAAATATAGTGTCGTTGAGTTAGTATCCCATAACACAAGTCTTGAACTTGGTGATCAACTCAATCTGTGTGATTTGCCCATACATATTTATTTATTTATTTATTTATTGCACCTTGTACACATTTAAAACTCGTAGTGAGCCCAAAATTAAATTTTCGAACGAAACTCTTTTCACGATATTTATATATTTTTTTTCTAATACCTTCAGTCGAGAGATACATGGCACACTGGCGTCTAGCCAACTGTCGAAAACACGAGCATCGAATTTTTGTATAGTATACCACACACAAACCTATCGAAATTCAAAGCAAAATCACCTCTATTACCACCCAAGAGAGGTAACTCGACACGTAGACTTTGTATTTCGTCCTTTAAGGGGCAAAGAAAACTCCGGAAACAATTTTAAAGAGAGATTTTCACGCAACCGTCAGAAATATACGTTTATTTTGTGCTCCGAAAGCCGAAACAAGTTGGCGTTATTGGAAGGCTGTAGTGATAGGTACAGTCAACAGCACATCAACCTACCCGAATTCATTGCAAACTCGCCGCTATTACCGCGCCATAGAGGTTCATGTTGGGTAACTTAATGTGCTGTTGACTGTGCATTGGCGGCTTTGAGTTGTTTCATATAGTCTATTCTACGTAGCATAACTTATAAGTACACTGGTACGGTTCTATTAGGAACCTATTCGATCGAACATCAGCGTTTCATATTTTTTAACCCTCGACGTCAGTAGGAGGGAGGGAGTTATAAGTTTAATGTGTCTGTGATCTGTTTGTCTGTCCGTGGCATAGTAGCAGCTAAATGGCTGAACCGAGTTTGATCTAGTTATTTTTATTTGAAAGATAATTTAATCGATCGATTCTTAGCTATATTTGGAAAATGTGCGTTTAGTCGTTCTATTCTATTCTATAATAAATAGACGTGACTAGCGGCGCGGATGTCGGGCAAATTAATTTTATGATTTATTTAAATTAATACTATTTAAACATAATATCACTTTGGTTTGAATCTAAGGACCCGATATGATACCGCGGACTAATGAAAGGTTTTAAAAAAATAATAGTTTTGACCAGATTTCATTGTCTTTAGAGAGATGATAAAGTTCTTATTTCATTAAACACGTGACAAAATATCAATATGTTCTTTGAAGGAACTGTTGTAATCTAAAGGTGGAGACAGAAAATACAGACCTTGGGGTTAGCGTCCAGGTCACACTCTATCTCCAGAACTTCTCCCCTCGCTGCTCTCATCACTATGGGCGTTGATGTTCTACATGTTGGGGCATCTGTTGAACAAAATATATATAAGTATACTAGCTGTTGCCCGCGGAAATAAGCGCGTAGTAGCTTGACACTCCCCAGCTCTCCAACTACCCCTACACCATAAATCACCTCAGTCCATTGCTCCCATTGACGTGAATGACGGACAAACAAACATACTTTCACATTAGTAAGTATAAATGTATCGTAAATAGTAATACTGCTGTAAATATTCTGGTTGGGTGAAGCGATGCTTGCTGGGTGAATTAAAAAAAAAATCATGGTCGGCTTTCACTGTCAAACTGTCATTAACATGGCGCGCACACGGTTGATTGTCGAGTTTACTTGACCGCTTGTTTGAGTTTATTTATTACTTTACGTTATATTCCTGTGATTGTTTGTTATTGTAATTCATTGTTATTAAATGAAAGACTGGAATCTGGCTATAATTTCTACCAAATAATGGAAAACGTCTTGAAAAAGTTTTTTGTAAGACTTTAATAAAGACGATAATCATATGTGAGTGACCTGTAAGGAAATACAGTTGTTGAGACGAGAGATAAAAGGAGACTAACGAACGTTATTGATGAAGCGAAGGTAAATGAAAGACTAGACGCTTTAATAAGGGGCACCCATAACCTTGAAATTCAAAACATCATTTGTTGTATATTGAACTTCAATTCAATCAAGCCCGTCGTACAGCTAATTTTCGCTTTCGCCAAAACAGCTCTGCATACCCCGTAAACTATAAGATGTGATGTATATAAGATAAGTTGTATTGTAACTTGATCTTATCCATATATTGAGACGAGTAGAGTTATTACAAGAAGTACTTCAGCCAGAATTCGCATTTGATCCGCCCTTGAGTCTGGCTCGAAGGTCGTTCAGATCGAGTAGGTAAAAGGGCCCTCATAACACCGAAAGTATCGTAATCAGACAAACCAAGCCGACGGTTTTAAGGGTTTTTTTGGAAAGATTCAATTCGCTATTTAAATAAGTTGATATCGCAGAATTGTGAAGTTTAAATCTGATTTTAGCTTTACTAATGTTGTAAGTTTGAAGTACTTTTTTGTTTATTTGTTATCTACTACAAGAGCATTAGGTTAGCTTTCACAAAGATTTGCTTACATCAATTATTCTACTTAACAAAATAGTTTAAACTTACATTTGACGTCCAACACTAGTTGTTCACTGGACGCCTCTCCGAGACTATTCCTGGCGGTGCACACGTATTCGCCTGCGGCTTTCCTCGACACGTGCTGCAGCACCAGGCTCTGGTTCGCCAGGAGAACTCCTGGACCCGGCTTCACCACAGCTCCCTGCGGAATGGAATAACGGAATAGATATTTGTTTTTTTTTCGCTTATTTATTTATTTATTTATAAAGTCACTCACTGCACTCACAGTTACCCAAGGCGTGCAGTGAGCTAAAAAGCTTAGTTTGTGTTCTTTCAAATACTTGGTGGAATGAAATCATTTTCTGGGATAAATCGGCATCTGTATGCGTCTCTTTTTTTACTGCTTTCGTTGTATGTTTTCTTTGTGAAATAAAGCATTAACCAATAAACAAATTCATTAAAAAAAACAACAATCTGTTTTTAAAAATTGCACTCTAATCTATATACATTTTATATGATGATGCCACAAACACATATAATACTAATTATATCTACGATGCTTAGGTACTTGCCTAAAAATATAACCAATCAACATTTACTTGCAGTACAGTGTAATATATCCTTATACGAACATATATATTCAATCCTATGTAAAATCATTCATTCATTCATATAAAAGCCTAACACCTCTGGCTTTTCGTCGGGAGTTAATAAATATTTATTAACTAGAGTAATAAGATGTTTTAATTTTAATGAAGAATGACGTCACTTAATTACATTAAGTAACATTAAGTATGAGGCAGCAACAGCGAATGAAAATTGAGGAAATCTCGAGCCTTCTGAAAATTTAATTTAATTTAAAAAGGTCACATGGTTTTTCAATTTTCGAACAACTTCCTGGATTTGTATCGAATTTGTCAAATTATTTCCAGCCAATTTTTAAAATTCTATTTTGTATGTATTTAATATGTACATTCGTATTTTGCGAAAATGTAAATTTTGATTAGGAATGATGGATGCCTGAGTCATGGCGGTGCCTATCGAGTCATTCACGGTATAAAAAAAAATATAAAAAATATTTTGGAAATTTGAAAATCAGTATAAATCTTCTTTCTGCCTTTCCGTGCCGCTCGGCCGATTTGGATTAAAATTTGGAATGCTACACAATAGTATAGTTAATCCTTGGGTAAAGCATAAGCTAGCACAAGCGGAGCTGTGGGCAAAATCGTCATTTATGTCATAATTTAGATGCCAAAAAGTATATTATTCAAGGCCACTATTTATTGTATAATGGACATACGAGCACTAGTTGCTATTATCGACTGAAAAAAAGATACTTACATTATGCGAGAAATACACATGTGTGTGCCACGGGTTTGCTTTCACCCTGCAGTCGAGGTACACGTCGGAATCCTCCACCACTTTGCTGGCATCCAGGTTGGCTCCAAGTTGTAGTTTGACCACGGGCAGATCTGTTGGAGAAAGAATATGGTGAAATAGCATTGAAAATTATAGCAGAAATTTAGACAGAAATATATGATACCATCCTAACTACGAGTATTGTTAAAAATGCTTAAATGTGTTTGTTACCTTTTCACGCTTTCTTTTCTTAACCAATTTTCTTGAAATTTACCATACATATACCTAATTTGAAGGACTTACCCAGAATCCCGGAAAAAAAACAATATGAGTAAACAAAAGGCCTACCACGAAACATACTGTTGTTTTGTACATAGAATAAAATTAGTAGGTTCTTTGTACGAAGTACCTACTAATTCCATGGTTTTGTAGACTTCGCATCTGTCATTGTCACATACGTCAATGTCATTTCGATTGCCGCCTTTTTATTGTTAATTGCGACTGCATGCGTGACGGCTAGGACAATGATAACATTTATATGTAATATTTTAATAAGTAAAAGGATTCATATATAAAACTGAGTATTGATAGTCCGACATGCTGTCTCTTTTTCCTATTTCGAATACGCATCGTGCAAAAAAAAAGAGAACTATGGACACTATGGTATGGACGCAATGATGTGCTTAGTGTTTATGTTTCAAAGTAGGCCCTGGAGTGAATTAGAGGTAAAAATCCACATAGTACAGTATGACGTCACAAATCCGCTTGTGATAGCTTACTGTGGCGTGTACCTGCCTGCTTCATGGTAGCGCAAGCACTATGTTAGGTTGAGGACACACGAGACGTAAATTACTCAAAGATATTTTCCACGAATAAAATATATAAGTAGGGTACTTTTTGATCACTGGGTATCTTTTGTCTACATGCTCAGTCCATGATACTGAAGAACTTCGTATGAGACTAACCGCGAAATCGAGATAAAAATTCAGGTGATTCATACATTTTCCTCAAAAAAGTCCCTAGTGATTAAAAAGTGACCTTGTAATACGATACGAAACCGCTCGATACAAGCTCGGTACGAAACCGCTTTCCCACTCGTCTACCTCAGTCTCGCGTATTACAACACAGCTTTTGTTAGAGGAATGGCAATAATGAGTCTCCTATTTGTTTTTGCTTTGTGATATTTAAAAAAAAAAAATTAGGTTACATATTTTCGTGAAAGACAGAATGCTCATATAGGTACTTCTTTGCTTAAACTTTAACAAACAATGGTGAGAGAGAGAGAGAGATGTCTCTACCACTACCATATTATAAATCAAAGTATCATACCGTTGTCTGTCCATAATTAAAACTTCGCAACGGATTTTGATGCGGGTTTTTTAAATAGATAGTGTGATTTCTGAGGAAGGTTTAGGTGTATAATTTATTAGTGTTTTATCCGAGCGAAGCCAAGACGGGCCGCTAGTTGGAAATAAATAAAAGTCCCTATAACCGTGTGTTCTCACTTTAGAAACGTTCCGTTTCACACACGTGCCGCTTAGAACCCGCAGACAGTATCATTCTAAGTGGAATAAATGCGAGACGTTCCGTATTCAGGTTCTGTATGCAGTGCACTTATTTGAATTGATGACTTGTGAAATTTTGCATAAGCGCTGTATTGTTAGAATGAAACTGTACAGTACAGACCATATTGTTTACACAGAAAAAAAATATATTAACGAAATTTTACGAAATACTTAAGAGAGTATTTTGATTTATTAGATAGTTTCGCCGTTCAAAGAGGTAAACGCTCTTTTGACTGAAAAACAGGGCTTTTCAAACGTGTCATAAACTATCAACCACTTCTATTACAAATATATTAATTAAGTACCAATAACTTTACGAAATTTATTTGTCTCAAAACTTATCATAGAAAACATTTCGATTAATTGAGTATTTGTGCATTCTATCAAGAAAACTGTACAGGGATTTTCGTAATTTGCACTTCAATGTCATTTTCGAAGATTCCAGAAGAAAGAAGTCAGATTGGTATACAAACTCATGTGGCACGAAAAGGATTCGAACCTGGGACCTTTCGATCATAGCCGGACGGTCTTAACCACTTGACCACCACACCGGAATCAAGTGGTAGCCTATGAAAACTATTCAGAAAGTATCATCAATATAGATGGGTTTACTATGCCCAAAATGTCGAGCGCAAACTCAAAAAGGAGATAGGTTTTCTCTCGTCTTTTATATACTAAGACTTTCGTAAGTCCGGATTAAAAGTATATAAAAGTGTTGTCACTTTTATATACTTTTAATCCGGGCAAATTCTGGACGGAAACCCATCTATAATTGTCAACACTCACGATGTATTTCCATTCTGAAGCCGTCCTCTTGTGGTGTATTGGACAGTGTGGGTTGCACAGAGCGACACGACAGGACTCTGCCCGCGTCGTCGATGCCAGGGACGAAAGTCAGCACGCTGTTGGTCACGTTGCCATCCGTCGATAACTGTTGGGAGACCATCATATTAGTTTAGTATATATTAGTTTTACAAAAATATCATTTTTGATACAAGTTTTTATCGTTGTCAGAAAGATATTATTGCATTAAGTGTATGAAAAAAAGGTGGTGGTGTAATGGTTAAGTCGCCCGCCTGTGGATCGAAAGGTCCCAGGTGAGTTTGACTCGTGTATAGTAGTTTTCATCGTCCACCACTTGCTTCCGGTGAAGGAAAACATCGTGAGGAAACCTGCACACTGGTTGATTCTTATTAACTCGTGTGTGAAATGGAGAAGGCAATAGCAAACCACTTCATTAATAATGCCAAGAAAGTTGTTGTGTGTGTTTCATTCCACGTAATAACCACGACCCTCAGCCATGAGGAATACGACTATGAAGAAGAAGTATGAAATCACGTCCGTGCTGTAAACCGTTGAAGAGTTCCGAAGTCGATGCTTGAATTTCCTTAACTCAGAGAGTTACTTAACTCAGATGCCACCCGAACCATACATGTACAATGCAAGTTAAATAAATGCTTGTAATTTCATTATAATTAGCACTTAATACTATCTTTCTTTCATTCTAGAGACGAAGACGAGAGAAGAAACTTAGAAAACACTCAGATGAGAGAGTTAGAGTTTATATTTGCATATGAAAACAATGTATGGTAAAACATTTTTGTACTTTTACACACAAAAAATTGCGCACGTTTCATTTCAAATTTCCCACGACGCCAAAGGGCATCTAATAATAAAAGTGCTTTCGTTCATTAGTACAGATATTTTCCCACTAATACATATCAAGGGGCAATTAAGGGCCAATCAGTTGTCCAACAAAGGTTCTTTAATGGTTCTATTGTGCTGTCTGAATCAGATCTGACTGTAATTAACTATTAATGTGTGTCCACGATTCTAGAAAGCACTACATGGTATGACTTTGATTTGGATACGACACAAAAGCAATGGTATTATCAACGTGTATAAGTTTTTAGTTTATTTAGCTGTAAATAGTTAATAAAATACTAAATCTACTTAGTTACTAAAATATATTGGGCCGCAAATAAAAATACAGTTTAAAAAGGTAAATGTCTTGTAAAAAAAAATATATAATTTCTCCTGCGTTTGTTTTTGTGATCAATTGAATTGTTAAAATTTTTCTGATTTTGAAAATATATCGTGGTTCTGTTATGTAACCTTTGCACTTCGCACATTTGAAGTTCAATTCACTGGAAAAAATACGAGAGGGATAACATCCCAAGTTATTCGAATATACACAACGAATAGGTTAGATGGTGACACGAATAATGGCGAAGTTTACGAATATATTATACTCGATGTTGCCCGGGGTCTCGCTCCTAAAATGATAAAATGTAGCCTAGAGCAATCTTGAATAATGTACCTTTCTAATGGTGAAAGAATTTTGAAATCGGTTCAGTAGTTTCGGAGATTACCTGAATCAAACATACAAACTCATAAAGTCACCAACGTTTACCTCTTTATAATAATAGTATAGATTTAAGTTATTTGAGGATTTTTTGGATTGAAAGTCTCTCTCTAATCTCTGCATATTCCCCATTTTGCCTGTGATTTTAAAACCGGCCGCCTGCTTGACATCAACCCTCTTTGGGAATGTTATGGTTGCCAATTAGCTGCGTAGACTATGTGTCCCTTAGTTGCTTCAAGACATCCACGGGAGGATACAGAGATCATGATTTTTTTGATTAAAATAATTCTATTCTTTCTCAAAGTGTAATAACGATTTTACAAAACATAAAAAAAACGCAACCACATTCTACATGGTATAGTTTCATTTAATATGACGTATTTTTATTTGTGTTGCGTCAAGCGCGACTAACAACCAAAATCTAAATCTCAAATTTAATAAGTTACATGTCATAATTATATACAAATGTAGACACAACACTTTTAAGTACATACTTGTCATCATTAATATTTTATTATTGGACGTCAAAGGATGAAATAAACCAGCTGACATCAATACTCGTATAACATCGATTTGTTAACATGATTTGTGTCCATTTATCACCATTTCATCGCACAAATCACCAGCAATTTACGATGCAATTTAATCGATACAAGCGTTATCGATTTAAGTCGAGATGATGTATCACTCGCCTTCTGTGTCGACCTGTGTTCATTTTAGATTTCGATAAAACGCATCCGTGCGTACACTCGTGTAGAGCCAAGTCCAATAAAACAGATATATGCTATAGATAAGAATAGTGAAATGGAAAATGAACAATACTCAACGGCCCACACTGAGCACGCGATGCGATGTGCGATGCACGGGATGGACCTGTATATATCAACACATCCAGAATTGCAGCCAAATGTAGTAGACCACAAGTAGACATATTTGCTTGCACTAAGGATCGAATCCAGTTACACTTAATTTTGCGATCCATCTAAGAGCATAACCTCACTGCTCCGTTGCGCAAAGTTGCGTCGACGCAGAGAGTTGGCAATCCGTCGTTTTATATGCTTAACATTGACATATGTCGACGCACAGTTGTGCCATACAATACTGCATTGATCCATTGAAGGAGCGCAGTGCGATAAAGCGCAACGGAGTAATGAGGTCTCTCTCTAACTTCTAAATAATCAAAAGATATAACAGTTCAAAATTAAAAATGAATGACTTGAAGTGCGGGTTTGCATTTCACTTCCCACCATCGAATCGATACGATTCAACCAATGAACCAATCACATGGCAGTGTGGTTGTCGTTGCGTCACAATGGCGCAATGTGATTGGTTCGCTGCATCTCACTTCGTATAGATTCGATGGTGAGAAGTGAAATGCAAACCCGTATTTCGCCCACAGTTCACTTCAATATCGCAGTAAGCAATGTCTGTGAAACAACAGTTCGACTATACATGAATCGCTGTCAACAAGACTGCATCTCATTCGATCCGATCTAAGCACATAACTCAACCCGTGCAAGCATTATTGGTATCAGATGCCGATATCTACAGATGGTTTAGGCCCGGGCAAAATCTTTATGTGCGTTTGCTCTGACGGCCCACTTCTTGAAATTCTATGAAGTTATTCTTGGGATTTAGTGAACATTCCAAAAGAACTGTGAAAGTTGGAATTAGATTTTGTGAAAGGAAAAATAAGCGAGTTACCTACCAGCAGACAAATTCCAGAAGTGCCGCCTGCGCTTGTAGAGGCTCATCTAGCATTAGACCGGCAAATGAAGTAGGGTATAATGTCTGGCTATGCCTTTCCCGCCTGGCCCTGACAATAGGGGCAAACCAAACAAGTGCTGGCTTGATGGCGACAACGATGATATAAATAAATATATAGGGAAGAATCACACAGATTGATTTAGTCCCAAAGTAAGTTCGAAGCTTTTGTTATGGGCTACTAAACCAACGATACTATATTCTATAACATATACATATGGATATAGATAAACATCCAATACCTGGGTCTGGGTCAATCTGAAAAAGATCATTTTCCATGTTGACCTGACCGGCGATCGAACCCGGGACCTCCAGTGTAGCAGTCCGGCACGATGACCATTACAAATATGTGTATCAATATTCTTACAACTAGGGATACTGACGACCATGCGAAATGAATACGAAAAAGTAGAAAAGCGGACTTTAGGTTCCCACTGAGATGGAAGCGAACGTTCAGATGAAAAAGAGAGATGGGTTTATGCCGGGAAAAGTCGTTTATGCCCAAGCGTAAACCCGTTCCTGGATACCCTATTGAGCGTTAATCCTTACGATAATTGTAATGTTTGGTATCTAAGACTAATGAATGTAGTATGTACATAAGATTATAATTGAAGTGATTTAGTGATTAAAATGCGCATTTATGATTTAAATGAAAGTTTATTTCATGCATCAGAATGGCGATTTCACTGACGATTGTTCATTGATGAGGTCATCAATGAATCGTGCTGTGGCCTAAATAACGGTCATCGTACTGGACTGCTATACTGGAGGTCCCGGGTTCGATCCTCGATCAGGTCATGATGGAAAATACTTAATCTTTTTAGATTGACCTCGGTGACCCGGATGTTTATCTAATGTATATAAGTATGATATAGAATATAGTACCGTTGACTTAGTACCACAAGACCGTAACACAAGTCTTGAACTTACTTTGGAGCTAACAAAATTTATATGACCTCCTATCCATATACATATTTATGTATTATTTACATACCATGTAATTGGGCAAAAGCTTTCGATCCAGAAAATACATATCTCAAAACATCGAGAGATATTATTACTTTTTCTTGGTCAAAACACTTACAGTTTCTCTAACGGTCTTGAGTCTGGTGCCTCCTTTCCACCAGGATATGGTGGGCTTGGGTCTAGCACCAACCGCTTGGCAGACCAGCTCGGTGCTCTGTCCGGCCACCAGAGGTCGCTTGCCGCCTTGCAGCTTCACCCACAGAGGATGTACTGGGGATAAAACGATAAATTTTTACAGATACATAACTAGTCGTTCGGCGCCAACTTAGACCACGCGAACACAATAAATATTTACGAAATTGTGAACATTTCAAGATCGACTGAACCGATATTGATGCCCCACGAATTTAAAAATTCTATTGGCATATCCTACATAGTTACATACCTTTTAAATTTCATCAAAATCTGACCAACGGTTCAAAGTTATCGCGTACAAACATACATACATACAAAAAATGTATTTTTGCCCCAAGGTAGAATGTTAGACTTCGCTCGCATCGCTCGCTCGGTCAATAAGGTACCCATTATTATCATTATCGGTCGGTAGCAATCCACTGCTGGATATAGACCTCTTCCAAGGTGCGCCGCTATGGTCGGTTTTGGGTTTTTCGCATCCTGTCATAGCCACGTACCCTGCAAGCTTTCGCAGGTTGCAGGGTACGAGGCCACGACATATAGGCAAATTCGCCGCTATTATCGCGCCATAAAATATTATGCAGAGTAATTGTTCCTGTTGACTGTACCCTTCCTAATTCAAATATTTTGACTTGTCCAGAAATCAGTCACAGCCAGATTATTTACAGCAATTGTTATGTTCAACTGGTTGAACTATTACACAAACAATGTATCTTAGGTCAAGTTAACTACCCTCGTTGTGAGAGTTTAAACATTTTAGTCATTAAAAGTTACAGCATACTTTAAACTAAAGTATGTTTTGTTTCGTTTTGTCATGTCTCATATTGTGAAGCGTGACTGACGGAATATATTATAGCTTATAGTATGCTCATATTAATTCTTTTCTACAGTTATATCCACTTGGTTAATATGTATACGTACTAAATTATAGTTTTGTAGCTTTTAACAGTATCTGAGCTAAGCTGATAACGGACAGACAGACATGTTGAAAACTCTAAGGGTTTCTTATTTACTTCGGAACTCAAAAATGAACAGCTTTATTGTTTTTATATTTATGTTCCTCTGAAGTTATAAGGCGAGTTATGAAATTCCAGCACAAAAATGACTTTTCGAAAGGCCAAAGAACAATGGCTAGATTTAAACCTCAAGAACTTTCGCACAATAGTCTGAAGCTTTTTAAAGCTTCCGTGAGAAAACTTTATAAAATTCCGAATAAATGTCCTTTGAAAATAAATAATTTATGAAACGGGTTCGTTAAGATTCGAATACTGGGGCTAGTGCTAACAGTCGAATATGACGTGACACACGGACATACACGATGGATGACAATGCATAATTATATTCTTAATGACGTAGGAAATTGATTGTTCGAGCATTTTGACCGCAGTCATTGCCGTCCTTCAAAAGAACCTTTCTAAAATATTAAAAATTAAATATTGATAAAATCGTACAATGGGTGTATTGTGTACAGGTATTAATCATAAATTACGATAGTAAAAAGATTATTGAAAATGAAGGTGATCGAAATATTCAAAAATTCACCCTGCTATAGGATAGCTATTGTCATATAAATAAATTATCCATATAAATAAAGTTTAATATATTTTATCGTCGCGTGTCGTACGGTATGTTGGAATGCCTCGAATTAAATTCCGCATTAAAGTCTAAGACTAATTGAGATCTAGAATAGGTAGTACAGTGTAAAAAATTAAATGTAATAGTATTTACATAACGAAACACTACATTATTGAAATTGCTGAATTTAATGCCATTGTAGTTGATCCATATTATTTGTTTTGTGATTTACTATTTTTTGTTGTCGTCATTAGTATATTTGCAACGATTTTCGTCTCTATGGCGATACTGCTTCTCAAAACAAATAAAAACTACATAGCTTCCATAATAAAACACGGTTTTGGAGTATTCACGATGTAAACATAATAAGGAACATATTATTTTCGATCTCCAAACTGCAATCCAACTTGCTTACCGCACACCACGACCGTGAGTTCCAAATAATATAAATTGAATTTTAATGATTACAACGAACAAAAAAAAGTTTATTCAATTTCCTTGTCGGCTAACCATTAAGTTAAATTAAAACCCCGTTAATTTACATATGCATATCAAACTTCCATCCATCAGGGATTGAGTATGTATTAAAAGGGATTTTTAAATTGACAGGATATCCAGTCAGCGGTGTGTATGGATAACTTTTTGAGTGACGTTCAATTAATAATATAAATTGGTTACAAAAATACTAGCTTTCGCCCGAGGCTCCGCCCGCGTGAATTACACACAGGAGCATCTCATTCTCCGCACTTAAAACTAAATGTATGCAAAATTTCAAGAAAATTGCATGAGTAGATAAAACGTGAGGAGATAACAAATATACTTTCGCATTTATAATATTAAGTATGGATTTAAAGATCAAGATATTTTCGTGTTTACTTATGGAAAGCAAATAATATTTCTAGAAGGAAAATATAGGACGTTAGTCAATATTTCAGAATAAAGCCGTTTGAACCTTGAACATCAAAAGTATTAATTTATCAGAAAGTAAATTATCTCTAGATCTTATGATGTATCGAAAATAGGCTTTAATTTCAGACTAGCTTACGAAATGTATTCTTTTCGGCTTTCGGGTATATTTCTCTTCATAGAAGCGGATTTACTATGATATATGATAGAGAATTACCTTATTCACATGATAAATACATAAAGGTTGATTTATAATGAGAAAGGTAACCGCGGTACACAAATATTTGTGTACCGCGGTTACAAAAAAAAAGTTTAAAGTTATATAACTTTGCAATGGTTCTAGATCTATACATATAATCTATATCTATATATAGTAAATAATAATATAATACAACTCTTATTGGGCTATATTTGTAAAAACTACTGGTTTGGAATTCACGGTTGTATAGCGGATGGTCTAACTTAAAATCGGGTATAGGTTAAATCGCGAGACGTTGCTTAGAATCTGAGATATTGACAATAATAAGTTGAGCTGACCCAAGTAATTAAGGCGAGCGAAGTCGCGGGTAAAAGTTAGTTTTTGATTAAAAATATGATGATATGCGTTTCAATGGTCTGACAAGGAAAAATGATACTTAACCGCCGAGAATGATAAAGTGGAGGAGAAAAGGTAGGAAAGCATAGGCTCCAACAATCTGTGGCGGTGGAAGTAACCAGAAAAACGTTTAATTCAACGAGAGGTGCTGTGACAAAGTATTGCCAAGACGAACGCATTATTTTGCTGACTTGGTTAACACAACTACTGGGGTATTATTTAATCTGTGACACAACACAACACAAATGGGTTGCACTCCGGGAGTGCCGGCAGAAGTGAAAACTTGAATATTAACTTTGTTCATTTTTGACATCTTAAGAATTTTCGATCGGACGTGTCCTGACGCGAGTTTAACATTTTTTGCCCATCACTAAAAGTGCACAACGCCGCTAAAGAAGTTTTCACTTCAAAAAATCTTATGAAATCAATTATCATTTAAACGTTGTTTTTACACTAGTCGATTTAACATATATTAATCGATAAAAGGCCAGCTGTATAGTGGCAATCGTACCATTCATAACCTAATCTATTAAAACAAAAAAGGACCCCAATTCAAACATCATTGTGTGATCTTTTGTCTCTCTTTGACCCCAACAAGAGATTTAACCCATTCAAAAGCCGCCCCGTTTTTTTAAACCCTTTCATATAGCACTTAAGACAATTAAGCGTTTTTTTGTCAACCCCAATTTTTTATGGGTTGAATTTAGACCAAACAATTTTGAACCTTTTTATAACGAGATTTGGATTCTGATAGGCGTCTGATTTGATATCCCATTGTGGTCGAAGTGTGAGATTGTTGTGCCAAGTGAGAATTTTGCGCGTTCGCTGAGTGGTTTATTGATTTTAATTGGTTTGATAACCGTTGGTTTTTAGGTCCGACGAAAAACTAGGGGAGTATTAATTATTGGAGAGTAGCGACCTAATGTGTGTGTGTTGATTTTTTATACGAAGAGAAGTTTACTTTCAAGAATTATAATGGAGAACCCAAGTATAAAACTAAAGAATAAAGATTATTTAAATCCGTGTGACATGGTACAATATTTTTGAAGTGAAAATTTCTTTAGCGGCGTTGTACACTTTTTGTGATGGGTAACAAATGTTAAACTCGCGTCAGGACACGTGACCCTGATCGAAAATTCGTAAGATGTCAAAAATGCACAACGTTAATATTCAAGTATTCACTTCTGCCGGCACTCCCGGAGTGCAACTCGGTTTTTTTTAGATTATCAAGTAGATGAACAGGCATGCGGCCCACCTGATGGGAAGTGGTCACCACAGCTTATTAACGCCTGTAACAACAGGGGTTTCACACGCGCGTTGCCTACTTTGTGTCCTAGGATATTTTGCCACAGTAACCTGTAATCACACTGTCTCTCTCACCCTTCGAACACGACGATGCAAGCACTGCTTTTTGTTTCAGGAATAGATGAGAGTGAGGTACTCACGCAAACATTCTTTGTTCCAATGTCTACCTTTAGTAACTTAAATCCACACATATTATAAATGCGAAAGTCTGTCTGTCTATCTGTCTGTCCATGTGTTCCGCTTTCACGGCTGGTATTCATGTAGTCAATTGACCCTCGTTAAAACATAGGCTTTTCCAAAAATCAACTCCCAAGTTACTTTAATGGGGGGTGAAAGTTTGTATGAAAATAATGTATTCTATTCACGCGGGCGAAACCGCGTGCAAAAGCTATTATGTAATATATATGTAATCTATTCACAGTAAACATGATTAATTATTCAGAGAGAAAAGTACTATTAATTAATAAACTGTCGTTACTATGAAACGGTTAATTAACTTTTCGACCTTGAATATACAAATATGTTTAACCCAAAATTCTATTTCAGTAAAGTTGCTCAATTCGTCCGTAGATTATATTTTACAAAGGTCAGCCCTAAAAGTTTGTTGTTTAGTGAGCTGCCTAACTAACTGGAACTAAGTGGGCCATTAATATATCTAGATAAATCATCTTTCGAGTATTAATGGTAAAGGTATATTGTATGGCGAGGCACTAAATAGTATTAATCGTAACAATTCCATTTACTTCCATGAGTTCCAGTATAGGTAAGTACCTATCCTACACTAATTTATTTCAAAACTCGGCCCCTTTTTCATCGTCCAATCAAAGTGTTATACAAAAATGACATTTCCGTCACAAGCTTTAATTGTCGCCAGAGAGATCTTATGGCTGACAAAAAACCCATGTCCGTTCTGTAAACCGTTGAGGTGTTCCCTCGTTGGGAGCCGATCCTGGCTGCACCATCAGGTCATGTTTATCATGATAATGCATTGTCATGGAAACTGAAGCGGCGTGGAAAATTACAACTCTGTAGAACAACCTGGAAGTAGGAGAAATCTAATTTGCAAGTTTTGATTACAGACAGACAAGCGAACATCGGCACAACTAAATAAAAGCTTGGAAATTAGATATACGTTTATTCAACGTATACGTCAATTTCACAGATCCACTCGCGGTGGTCTTTATGACCCCGGAAAATTAACTGGATCCAATCGGAATTTCGTCAAAATCAGCACCGCAGCAGTTTAGTCATGTAATGTTACAGACGGAAAGACCGACAGTCTTCAGCATTTACATTAAATATTGTTGGTAATCATATAATTTGTGGCTCTGAAAGTTACAAGAAGGCGTGGAAAAAAAAACTATTGGCCAGTAAGAATTTCGTTGATAAATAAAAATTTAGATTGATAACATTTTTATTATTAAAAAGATAGGTGATCTGTTGTCTTTTTAAGAATAAAGAAAAAATAAAAAAAAAAGGTTTTATTTAAATACTCCAAAAAGAAGATAATAACATTTTCCTTTTAAATTTTTAACTATAACCTCATTATACACATAAAATACACATATGATCATAAAAGCTTGTAGCGAGGTTTGCACCTATAAGTATTTTACTCAAATAAATAGGTACTTTGAAAAATAAAAAGACTTTATTGTTCTTTCTACATTTAATATTTATTTAGTGATTCAAGTCATTTTTGAATGAAAAAAGTTAATCAATTCTGCATCATTCGTGAAACAGCTTATTAATAATCCACCAGTCTCAACTCAGCGCAAATGTTTGAGATACCTTTTGGAATAATGTTGATTTTCTCTGCAAGTAGACTTTGAAATGGTATAGACATGTCACCATTATGACAAGTAAGAACATATTTCACTAATACCGGCCAACTTTCAAATAAACGGTCTTGTGAATATTGCTGCTGTCGAATAAATAAATAAAAAACTTATGTATATTTCCAATAGCAGATAACGTATGAAAATTGTTTACAAGGTCTGACTTATGCGCGCATTAATCTATACTCGGGTTTATTAACGTGCTCCGATTCGCTTCACGCTAAAATCTCCTCTGGAATGTATATATTCTTGTCATAATATAATAATACTAGCATCCCATCCCGGTTTCGCTCATGTAAAACCATAATACACTATACACCTAAACTTTCCTTAGGAATCACAGTATCTATTTGTTAAAACCGTACAAAAAATCGTGCGGTAGTTTTAGAGTTTACCGTGTTCAGATATCACATATAGCGTATTCAGATGCGACTTATTTTCATAACATTTAAGGATGAAATAAAATCAGGCTATTAATTATGATATCTGTATCAATTGTAACAACTGTCGCTAGTAACTATGCCAAAATATGACCGCAAGGCATGGCGTCATTGTTCAATGCGCTGCCAAGACCGCACCACCATTGTAAGTACTTATACCAATTATGATAACAGCCTTTACTAACATAGTACTACATTCAAAAAGCCAATTGACCATTTAACTGCTTAATCAATGAAAATGTATGCATTTTAATTTTTATTAACTAAAGTATAATAATTATGTGTCACTTAAATTCATGAGTTTTATTAATTACGCGAATTAATTTTTTTTTGTTGTGACAAAATTTTGTAGGTAGGTTACATTACAAATACTTTTTGACTCCAAATACTGTCATATGAGCTATTAGAAAAAAGTATTCTAATCTTAACTTATAAATGCGAAAGCAAGTTTATTTGTTTATATTGTTTCTATCCATTCAATCAATCTTCTTGAAATTTTGCATACATGTAGTTTGAAGTGTGGAAAAGGACTTTAACTTTAAAATTAAATCAGGCGAAGCCGCGGACAAAAGCTAGTTCACCATATATTTTTTGTAAAAACCTTATCCTGTCATGTCTGAATATAGTGAATTCTATACATTTCCTGAAATAAATTCGGGAAATGAAAATGTCAAGCTCTACTGCGCCTGTCGCTTGTTCGCTTCCCTTTGTTTATTAGGATTATAATTCTATGTTTCAATTGTAGATAGCTATTCTATCTCATCTCTGCATGTTCGGAATGTGAATTCGGAGCTGTGACGCCGCGAAGACAAGAGTCAGCGCGAGACTTATAATTTTTTAAGATTTGGCCATGTTTTCACATCCGGTCTCTCTGACGTCAAGCCTCCGCAGGAATGCTATTGGTGGCTATCAGTTGCCTGGACTACGTATCCTTTATCCTATTCTAGGAGAGAATCACACGGAAATTTTGGAAAAAATGTTTTGAATATAAACCTAGGTCAATACTGTCTTAAGTCATAATCCTAATTTTAATTAGGTATATAATATTATATTCGAAGCGGTGGTGGTGTAATGGTTAAGCCGCCCGCCTGTGGATCGAAAGGTCTCACGTTCGTATCCTACTCGTGCCATATGAATTTGTATACCAATCTGACTTTATAGACATGACATTATATAGTTCATAGACCACCACTTGCTTCTGGTGAAGGAAAACATCGTGAGGAAACCTGCACACTGGTGGACAGTTTAGTTCACTAGTGTGTATGCGACTACCTGCCACTAGATGGCGGTAAGTAGTCGAAAAAGTCATGCCAGATGCCTTTAGGCGACTTTAATAAAATATGACACCAGTGTTCGATATTATGATGACTATATAATATTAAAATATGCGGGTGTAAGTTTGTCTGTACGTCTTCACGCTTTATCTACTCAACCGCGCGCAAAAACCAGTACAGGATACTCGAATATGCCAAAATATTAACGCTTTGATTATTATTTCAGTATTCGTTTTTAAAAGGAAATTCATCTACATTTTACGCTTTCTGCGGAACCGAAACATTACCAAGAATACCAATACAACTTATTAAGTATGTATAGGTTTAAACCAAAAACAAATCCAAGACTTCAGGAACAATAAATGAAATATGGGGTAAGTTGGGAAGGTCGTCGCTCCGAAACTGGGCCGACCCGAGTCATATTTCACCTCGAATCGAGATTTGAACATGTCTTGTGGATAAATAAATATTTTTTTTGAAATAAAAACTTCATCAGAGGCGGTGTGCAATTTTCACCCCTGACGCAAAAAAGGGGTGTTATAAGTTTGACCGGTAATTGTGTCTGTCTGGCTTTCGGTATACGTGGCACCGTAGCTCGTCAACGGGTGAACCGATTTGGATGCGGTTTTTTTTTATTTGATGCTTAGATATGTTTGATTAAAATCGGTTCAGCCGTTCAAAAGTTGTAGCGAAATGAATATTAGTCTGGAATTTTTTAATTTGTTTAATAAATAAATTTGTTATGATGGATAAAAAAATTTTGAATTTAGTTTTTATTCCAGCAATTTGTAATAAATATGTAAACGAACTGTGTGCTGACGTAACCATTTAATTTGTGCAAATAGATACACACGTTTGAATAAAAATATTACGACGAAAATCAAATATTTCCTCATATAGGTACCATCACATAAAAAAAATCGCTTTATCACACCAAAATCTCCCAAACGTATTACGTCATTATTTACAGCATCCTTTAAAAAATATCTGCACCCAATATCAATGTCGGTACAGTTGGAGTCAAAAGTGTATCAGTATATCAAGCTGTCAATTAAAAAGTTCCAATCTGATTAACATCGCGATGCACAGTGAGATTTCATCAAGATTTATGTTAAGCGATTTTCGCGTTTTGGGTTTGTTTTGTGTGTGGATATAAGTTGTTATTTATCGGGTCACAGGGGATACTTTTGTTTTGTTTTCTTATTGACCTAATTGTTTCGGTTGGCACTTAATAACTGCATTCTATTAAAACAAATAGATATAATGAATAACTATAATATTAATTACTATTTAACAGGCTACACATTTTCGTTAACCATTGATTACCTAATACTGTGATTCTCATTTTCGAATTCTCAGGAAAATATTACGTATACGATAAGTAATACGATAGTTACAAAGAGTAAAAATTGTGTGTTATCAATTGAAATAATTCCTTTTAATAAAAGCTAAACGCAGTATCATATAATATATTTATTATATTCTAATGTATTTCATTTAACAGATAAATAAATAAACCTTTCACAGTAAGGCCAGAGAAGGGTGGCGTACGCGAAGACAGGCCTACGCTCAGTATTAGGCGGGAAAAGGGCTGAAATTATGACTCAAAGTAATTGAGAAAAATGTCACAAAATAATTTCACGGATCACTTTTCTACCCACCGATACAAATCATCACAATATCATAACATTCATCTAATATCGACATAATAATCCCATCGCGTGACAGGGAGGGCAATAGTCATTATTGAATGTGCGAGAGAGAAGCAAGATGAACTGCCAAGTCACGTTTAGAGCGGTAATGATGCGTCAATCAAGGTTTTTGGGGATGAGATAAAATGTATATGGAAGGAATATGTTTTTATTAACTTGACGGGTGCATAATAGTATTTTAAGTAGGCGTACGACCGTGTGTAAGGTGAGTCTGTCTGTGTACACGCTCGGAGTAAAGAATAGGAACTAAATCTGAAACATAATGGTTATCATTCAAGTATTCGTTGGCGACGGTGGCGCAGTGGTAAAGTGCTTGCCTCTGAACCGAGAGATCCCGAGTTGGAACCCCGGTCGGGTCATGGGAAAATGATCTTTTTCTGATATATATGGACAAGTTATGTATATATATATAATTTGTATCTCATAACACATGTCTCGAACTTACTTTGGGGCTAGCTCAATCTGTGTGATTTGTCTGTATTTGTTTATCATTCTGGAATGATGCACTATGGAGGTACCGGGTTCGATCCCCGGTCAGTTCGAAATAGAAATTGATCTTTTTCAGATTGTCCAGACCCTTGGATGTTTATGTATCCTAAATACCAGCTTATGCCCGCGGCTTCGCCCGCGTCATATCTCACGGGAATCAATGTCATTTTTCACGGATGAAAGTCCTTCTGGATACTTCAAACTACGTGTATGTATGGTAATTTCAAGGTGATTGGTTGAGTAGAGGCACAGAGATCGGTTGGTAAACCAGCCCGCTGCTGGTCAGGCGACATTGGTCAAGGATAAGGTTGGCCTACGACCGCAGGTTGTGGGGCGAAAAGAGGAAGTCTATATCCAGGTTGATATGGGCTAAAAATTATAATGATGTGTGTATGTTTGTTACTCTTTCACGCAAAATCTGCTGGACTGATCGTTATGAAATTTGGTACACGGGTAGAATATAACCTGGAATAATACATACGGTACTTTTTATCCCGAAATTCCCACGGGAGCGAAGACCCATGGTGCAATTAGTATGTAATATAGTATTGTTGAGTTAATTTTAAACTTAATTAGAGGCTAATCTGTGTAATATCCCCCTATATATTTATTATTATTTCTATATATCTATATACATTTATTATTTCTTCAGTCAACTTCCATGGCTTCATTTCGGTGAACAGTTTTTTAAAGACTTTTTTTTGCTTCCCGTGACTTTGATCGCGACAAAAAGTTACATAATATGTCACTCTCCAGCTTTCCACCTCATCTGCACCCCAAAAATCACAGTCCAATGCTAAGTTTTGACGTGAAATAAGGACAAATAAACAAACATACTTTCACATTTTATAATATTAGTGCACTATATGGATTTATAATTGCACTTACGGTTGATTTCAATGGAGAGGCTCTCTGAGACCGGTGTGATTGAAGGATCCGTTACAGCCTGTGAAAAAGTTACAAGTTTTAGTATCTAGAAAATAAAGGTTATATGAAAAAAAAAAAAACGTTGCACTCCGGGAGTGCCGGCAGAAGTGAAAACTTGAATAACGTTGTGCATTTTTTACGTCTTACGAATTTTCGGGGTCATGTGTCCTGACGCGAGTTTAACATTTTTTACCCGTCACAAAAAGCGCACAACGCCGCTAAAGAAGCATTCACTTGAAAAACTATTATCAAGTAATTTACCTGACATGTGATTTCGGTGCCGTAATCAGATCTATGTAGCCTAAAGGACACAGTAGCTCGAGCTTCAGAGTTGGCCAGGAGAGCGTGAGACTTCCACCACGAGACGCGGGCTGTAGGTCGACCTGTGAATAAAACAAGTTTATTTGTTAGACAAATTCAATAAATAAAGGTGTATCCTTTGTGTGTCCTTTGGTCTATAAATTAGTTTTCCAACTAGCTAACAGTTTATTTGTTAACCAAATAAAAACTATGAATATTCATTTCGCTACAACTTTTGAACGGATTAACCGATTTTGATCAAACATATTCAAAGACCACGGCATAAGAATTAGCTAGAAGAACAAATCGGTTCACCCGTTGATGAGCTACGGTGCCACGTACACAGACACTTAGTGGTCAAACTTATAACACCCCTCTTTTTGCGTCGGGGTTAAAAAAATACTTCATACTTTGAAATTGGCTTGGTAATCTATACATAAACATAGAACTATAACAAAAATAAAATAAGGCTGCAGTAGTATCAAGAGCGGACGCAAGAAATAAACGCGGGCGAAGCCGCGGACATAGGCTTCGTTTCAGAATAAAATTACTATATACACACAACAAATTCGCCCTCCGCGCCTGTATGTTTCTGGGCTTTCTCCTTTAAAACCACGCTATGGATTTTTATTCAGTTTGTACTGTTATATAACTGTTATACAGCTAATCTTTTTTTAAGATATATCTAATAAGATAGTTAAACGCTACATATCAACACGGTTACCTTGTCGGCCTTTTTAATCAGCATGTCACAAAGAATGTAGGTAGAGTTTCTAATTCTAGTAAGTAACTTCCATTTAATAACAGCTTAATCACAATCTATTTGATGAATTAAATTTTATCGACCTACTTATGGAAAGTTTTAACGCCAGAGTTGTAAGCATGATTCCAATAACAGATCTTGGTTGCCATGCAATATTTAAATCATCTCATTACATTTTTAGCGTTTTAGCACAGAAAAAAAAATGTAATCTGCAAAAATGTCATGAGTGAACTTAAAATTAATAATATCGTTATGCTAACGTTATTAACATATTGCTTTATTGTTTTACAATGTCAAAAAAGAATTATAGCAGTGTGAAGTTTTTTTTTACGTGTACGGTTGTCTTTATTTCAATTTTGTCGTACAGTTCGCGGTTGTAAGCATTTTGACGTTTACGCATAGGGAAAATAATTTCAAATTAGTGTTGTTGCTTCAAAAAATCGACTAAGATCAACAGAATAATAAACATGTGATGATATGCAAAAACATATGTTCGATTTTGAATATTTCTCTGATATTGTTTTACTTATTTTATTTGATTCTCAAGATTTTATTCGACAACCGTTGGATAAACATAGGAGCACTTTTTGTAGCTATTACAATATCATCGAGTTTGCAACTGGCTTATTACATAATTATTATGGTGTTTTTGGGATTCAAACTCACAGATTTAATAGATATCACGAGAAATATTGATACGAATGATACAGATGAACACACAAATGAGAAATGTAACAACATTTTGACGAAATATAATCAAATTTTCGACGCCGTAAATTTGGCGTACGAGTCTTCGAAATTCGTGGTATAACATTTGTCTTTGTTTTTATTTATGTGCACTTTTGTTTGTGTTTTTATGCACTGCGTAATGTTTTAGGTAATTATTATTATATTCAATGGTGATCGTTTATGCCAAAATGTTTTCTAAGATGATATGCGTGCCAATGGTCTAACAACTACGTATGCCGACGACCGTGCGAAGTGTAGACGAAAATGTAGAAAAGCGGACCCTGGTCTCCGACGCTCATTGACTGAGGAAGAAACCGGGAAAACGAGAGATGAGAACGAGAGAATTATTTGTTTATAGACTGTATTTTGTGTCCCACTACTGGGCAAAGGCCTCCCCTTCTGTCTTCCAAAGGTCTCTATACTGAGCCATTTGTTGCCAACCACGCCGAAACCTGTCTAAATCATCCCGCCATCTTGTTCGTGGTCTACCTCGACGCCTGCGTCCTTCAGGAACCCAAATTGGAAACGAGAAACAAAAACATAAGGTAATATAATGTTTTTTGCAGATTCTGTGTCATATAGTATCAACGTTAATTAATTTCTTGTCATTAATTGAAGTTATGGTAACATTGGGAAATATTGGATTTGTAGTGTTTTTTATGTTATTTTAAATTGAACCGTACTCATCCTGTGACAGATCATTCTCCTCATTGCTTTTTTTCGTTTGAATTTCCCACTTTTTCTCAAACCAAAACATTATTGTGATTCGATAAAATTTGCTACAGGATGACTAAGGAATATATGTATTGAATTGAGAACATATTTTATACTTTCAGTGTTTACATAGATAGATAAATCTTTATTTGTAACTAACATACAAACACGAATTAAAGGTACAGTACAGCAACAAGAGACAGATTACATGATAAAAGCAACATAGGTAATGAAAATAAAATGTGTATAGCACCACAAATTCTTCTTCTTCTTCATGCGAGTTAACATCGAGCGCAACAACATATTGAGATAATATAATGGGTTGTAGGAATCCAAATCTTAACTAGTATTATAAATGCGAAATTAAGTTTGTTTATTTGTTTGTTACCTCTTCACGCTCTATCTGCTCAACCAATCTTCTTGAAATTTGGCATACATTTAGTTGAAGTATGGAGAAGGACATACCGCCGCGGGCGAAGCCACGGGCAAAAGCTTATATATACATAAAATAAGACTAAGACAAGTCCAACGAACGGACATATCACATGTAAGGACCTTTACTCAACAATTTATTTTTCAGAGATTAAATTTTTCCACATGGACATATTTAATGCACTATCTATGAAATTTTCTGTGGTTATATAAAGATCTAATTGTACAAATGGCATTGTGCTGGATGTGCGAGCATCTTTATGGGAAAGTAGCATACGCTAGATTTATTTTTGTTTACAGCCCCCTTCATTACAACGGTACGTAAAAAAATGTATTTCTCACTAATATTATAAAGGCGAAAGTTTGTATGTTTGTTACTTCATCAGGCCCAAACGGTTGGGGCCAATATTAATATTATAATATATTGAGATACGTGATTTGATTAACGCAGGGTACTCGTCAACCCCAAAGTATGAGACCCGCGTAGATTTGCTCCAACAGTTTGATAGTCAATGACGCTTTACAAAGTAGATTGTGCTATACTGCACATAAAAGGGTTTTTTTTTAAATTAATTACTTAGGTAACACCACGTGTCGCATCTAGTCTTTTATATTTGCGTGTACCTCGTTTCATTCAAGTTTAGTATGGATGACAACGCATTCTAATGTTATGCATGCGCTCCCGACGAGACAACTCTTCAACGGTACCACCGTTGAAGAGTTGTCTCATCCCGTTATTGTCGCGCTTTGAATGAACCTAGATCTCTTCTGACGACAATAAAAACTGGACCCGAACATCATATTTAGTAAAAATCTTTTCTTTTTATAACCCCCGACGTCAGAAGGATATTTGTAAGTTTAACTAGTCTGTGTATCTGTGTGTCTGTCTATCTGTGGCATCGTACAAGCCAAGCGGCTGAACCGATTTTGATCTAGTTTTTTTTTTTTATTATTTGAAAGATAATTAATCTAGTGTGTTCCTAACACACTGTGTGTTCTTAACTATGATTAGAAAATGTCCGTTCAGCCGTTTGGTAATTGTCAGCTCTTTTCTAAAGAAGAGAGGATGCCAACAACTTCTGAGTTTGACTCGACTTTTATTCGATGCAGTTCTGCTCCTCTAAGTTCTTAGTATGGTCCCTACTTACACTACAGTTTTGCTACAATTTGCGTATCTTTAGTTCTGTATTTATAAAATAAAATCTCTGTGTAGAATGTCACATATTTTGCTTTTATATATGAAATGTCATCTAGCATTTGTTGTTTGGACAATCTGACTTTCAATAGTGAAAAAAATCAATAATGTAATTATTTTTGTCATAATTCATAGTCACATTTCATAGTGTGTATTATCATATAGTTTTGTTTTCATCAAATTGTCATTCAATCCAACATATATATATATAATATATGTTGGATTGAATGACAATGATAATTAAAAAAAAATATGTTAAAATATATTATTCGAAATGGTAACACTGGTGTAAGATTTTATTAAATTCCTATATCAAAAATATGTTGCGTGTTTGATTTTTCCGCTCTTCATTGAGAAGCTCATCAGTAGTTAAAAGTCATCACGATTCCATTATGTTAGTTAACAAAGCGGTAAACCACGAAAACCACGAAAACTCAGCGGAAATGCTAAAACAACGGAAGCTGTGTTACAACGGGGTATAAAAAAATTGTGGGTAACAAAAGGGTCGCGGTGTGCTACCCTTGTCAAACTAAGTATGGTGAAATGAGTTCAAGGAATAAGCAGAAGCGACTTCTTGTCAATCTATATTAATAAATTTTTTAACTTATATAAATAAACTTATTGTATGTACCTACCGATAGCATTATTATATTTTTTTATATTATATTATTTTGCTGTACTCACAATTATGTATAACCTATGTGAACACATGATATGCAATAAATAATATGAGTTTAAGTTTGAAAAATTTGCGTCGAGCGAAGATCATACCCCTCTTGGGCGTTCAGAGACTACAGTATATAGCTCGACGAGATGGTATCATATTATCATTTCTCTTTCATATCTAGTTTCAGGCTGTATTGTCAGTTATGAAACAACAAAGGTCAGGATTTTTCCGCTTAATAATACAGACAGACAAACAAACATTCAAAAAAATATTCTATTAGTCCCATAAATACCACCGTAATTATTTTTCTTTAATATCTCCTATGTACAGACATAGCCCACTTACTTATTTCTTATATGTACAGTTTTACATAACACGTATATTAATAACATAACATGAAAACGCTGCAGCTTTTGATTTGCTTCAAATCAGTACGTATACTTACATATGAATTGGATATTTTCGGTATAACACCAGCGCGACTTGGTGACGTTTGATAGGGGTTCCCTACAACTGATTTAATGAAATACCCGCTAAATAAGAATTAAAAGATCTGCGCTTGATTCGGACATCAAAACGTTCTTTTTTTTTTCGGTGGACACCTCATTGTCCCTCGTGTTTTCATGAAATAAAAATATGAGCGTTTTTGCGTGTTTTTTTTTAAATAAAACAGGTCCCGTCAAAGCCAAAAGCATTTGTTCTCAAATTAGACCTTTACAGGCACTTTTTCACGTAAAATTTTATATTATAGGTATTATTCAAAAAGCTACAAACTACTGGCATTTAGAAAAGATTACGAGTCGGACTATTAATTAATTGAACTATTATTAATTGAACTTCAAGGGTTCCGAGAAAATATTTTAGTAGTACAAACTTCAAGTGACTTTAATAAAATTTGACTTATGTTCAACCCTTCAGTTGTGGAACCCCAAAAACCTTAAACAAAAGTCGTACATGTTGACAACCAACTTATCAATTTTGGGTCAGCCAGAGTTATTATTTCTCCGTAAATATGTTCTATTTCGATGTTAAAAAGAAGAAAAAAAAACAATGTTACTTCTCTAGCTGAAATTTAAAATTGGAACTTCTAAAGTTTTATTTTTATTTTATGCCAGTGCTGTGGCTCGTTAAAATTGTACTATCTTCGGTTTTGTTTTATTTGCCTCCTTTTGTTTTAAGAAGTATAAATCTACTTGTGGCTTCTGTTGTTGTGGTGAGGTTCCGTTGATATAAACTGAATTTTATAGTTATGTATATTTTAGTGTCGGTTTTTAATTTAATTTGCGCAGTCTGATAAGTTATTTTCACTATTTGGGTAGGAGATAAAATCCAGTTATTATTATAAAGCTTTCTAAGTAACTAGTGTTAAGTAATTTTATACAAGGGTTTTTAGAGATCGACCTGTAATCAATGTACAAAAATACATCATACACTGAAAATAGCTTTAAGTATTAATCTCAATAATTTTGACATTACATTAATCTTATGAAAGTAAGTGGTCTTTAATTATTAACGACGGGTCAATCGCTACTGATTATCGACGGAAAATATATGTTAGACTATAGTTTTAGTCTAATAAGTAGTAATTTAATTACACTAAAATTATTTTCGGCGATTTATAGACAAATCCCGATCAAATAATTCAATTGTTGGCATAGAATTCATTAGTAAATCTAGAACGCTGAAATCTAGGACATAATTTATCTCATAATACTGCCATCTGCTTAACATATACATAAATCCAGGATTCCTCGCAAGAGTTTCCTTGCATAATACAAATTGAACAGTGCAAATGTCCATTTAAATTTCTACAAGATAATTAAACTTTTAAACGGAATGTTTTTTCATGTTTAAAAGGGACAGTATTTTATTAGAAAACTAGCTGCGCCCCGGAGCTTTGATCCCGTGGGAATTTCGGGTTAAAACGCTCCCTATGTGCTTCCAAGTTATATTCAAGCCGAATACCTAATTTCATAACAATCCGTCCCGTAGATATGGCGTAAAAGAGCAACAAACATCACATACACCCTGACAAGCTTTCGTATTGTAATATTAATTAGGATTAGAAAATAATAATAATAATTTTTTTTTCCCCAAAATTTACTAAAGCGGTGTCAACCAAAATCCGTCTATATTTAATTGTGACTAAAATGTATAACGAAAATCTATAATACTCTGTAATAAAATCCTCTAATTTAGTGTAGCACATAATTTGTTTATTTTTTTATATAAATAAATTGTGATATCAATTGTGTGCAAAAATCTCATTATATTATTCTTCTTTAATCTATTATATATTAATTAATTGTTCTATAACACGCTATAACATTTACGTTTGTCTGTATGTTCATATATTTCTTGTCTACAGACAAGAACATACATGTTCATGACAATGAACATACATGTTCATATATTTCTTGTCTGTATGTTCATATATTTCTCCTATATCTTTTTATTTTAATATTTTATTTTTTGTCTATTTATTTAATACTGTTAAGTTCCATCCAAAGGTTGGCTGGAAGAAATTGCATTAGCAAAGTCCGCCTTTGCACTCTTGGTGTTTGAATATCTATGTAATTGAATATCTAGTAATAATAATTATGTTTGAATATCTTGTTGTAACTTATAACTAATTTGTGAATGGTGCAATAAAGAGTTTATCTATCAAAAGAGTGGGCCCCAGCGTTGCCAGACAACAAATTAACATGCTACAAGTTGTTAACAACATCTAGTTAAGTTATTAGCAATGTTAGTGTTTTATTGTCCCGATTCTTAAATCAAAATTAAATGTCCCGCGCGGGACAGCGCGCGGGACGGTCTCAGTCCCGCTTTTTGGGAATAACTCGTCCGTGAGTGCAGCTTACTGAGAAGCGAGAAAGACTTAACTATATTTAACGATAGGTAAATCTGATTTAAAATTTCATATTTTCATCGATATTTTTGCTATCTTTTGTTAAGAAAACGTAATTTGAACTCAAATAAAAAGATAAATAACCAAAAACTTTTGGTTATATACGTAACTTTTTTTCACTCAAAAATTTCCTAAATTCCGACTTGACAAAAAAAAAAATCTGGCAACGCTGTCATCTGGTGGCGCTAGTGTGCAAAAGAGAGATGTGTTAATTTCCTTACCACCAACCGCCACGCAGGTCAGGTTGACTTCGGTACCTTCGTCGTAGGGTCCTAGGACTCCGTTGGTGATCTCATTCCCTTCATGGTTGAGGATTATCAGCCTCTCTGGTGGAACTGTGAAGAAGAAATATAATTTTACATCTCTCATATTCGGTAAGTAGGTCTTTATTACCCTCAAATGGGGCTTGTAGCTGACCAATTAGCGCTCTAGGGTAATAATGTGGCTAGAAAAGCCCTAGGGCGGTAAGTTATTAAAAAAAAAAGAACTTCACTCTTTCCAAAAGTTCGCGTGCATCTAACTATCATATATACTGGCAATAGACATCATGCGTTCAGCCCAATGACCAAAGAGGTCGCTTCGCTATTCAGCCTTGTGTTCGTATGAGCATAATTCATTAAGTCATTAATTTTAAATAACGAACGGTGAAGCACAATCTCGTTCTTGAAAATAAAATTAAAAAGTTCTTTACTTGGTTCTTTTTAATGAAAAAAAAAGGCGGGAATAGAAAACTTTTCCTTTAAATATTGTTTGTTTTTAGGATTTTGTTACGTGCTATTTAGGAAAGAACAATTCTTGTAATGCTGGCTTTTTTTCTACTTACAAGGAAGCAAGTGGTCGATTAAAACAACTGTACATAGGTTCGATATCGATTGGGATATGAACTCACGTCACGTGGCGTGTGATCCACCGGCGTCTTAACAATTGGATTAAGCTGCTTTTAGTACAAGTACCTATATGTGGTGTGAATGACAAAAAGTATGTTATAAACGACGGACAAGTTTTTTTTTTACCCCCGACGCAAAAAGAGGGGTGTTATAAGTTTGACCACTAAGTGTGTCTGTCTGTCTGTGTACGTGGCACCGTAGCACATCAACGGATAAACCGATTTGAATGCGATTTCTTTTATTTGATAGCCAATTTTTATGCGGTGGTTCTTAGATATGTTTTATAAAAATCTGTTCAAAAGTTGAAGCGAAATGAATCAATATTCATTTCGCTTCAACTTTTGAACAGATTTTCGGTCGTCGGGTCAGAAGTCGGGTTTTTTTTTAAATTGTCCAACAAAAAAACTTGTTTATAGTATATAGTGGGCAAACGAGCATGCAGGTCGCCTGATGGTAAGCAAACACCGAAGCCATGGACACCGGCAACCCGATATGGGTGTAACCAAATGAGATAGAAGATTTACATACTCGGCCCGACCTTGTTAATTACATACATGTCAAATTGGGTCTGGCACGTGATGAGGGACAAAAGATTTCAGCGCTCTGTCTTGTTTCTTCTCGTGTATTTCCAATAGAAGATTTGACTACCTAGTCGTATCTTCTACTATATACCTATATAGTTTCTTTTTCATTATGTTTTACTAGCGACCTGCCCCGGCTTCGAACAGGTGCAATATTTGCATGTCATATATTCTCTGGTATCACTCCGTCTAAAAAACCCGCAACAAAATCCGTTGCGCAGTTTTAAAGATCTAAGCATTCCCAAGGACAGACAGCGGGAAGCTTATATATATATATATATATATATATATATATATATATATAAGAATACATGTATATGTATTCTTCTAGCTATATATTATATATATATATATAATATTTCGGAGCTGTTGTTATATATATATATATATAACAACAGCTCCGAAATATACCTCTTAGAATGAAGGACAATACAACTACCTACAAGTTTTTTTGTTAGACAAATTAATACTACATTATTATATATCAGACTTATTTGTGCGTGTAAGAAAACATACCAAAATGAGTTCTAAGGAAATAAAACAAGGGAAATCCCCGAGAAAGACTAATCCAAGAGGGAACAGCGAATGTGCCTGATTTATATGGTATTAGATGATATCAGCAGAGATTGCTTTATAGGCCGCTAGAGGGCGCTTATCAGATTGCCCCGTACCGTAATAATGCGTTATTTCTACGAATTTGTTTGGCCGGTGAGTGTGTTAGGGCGTTTAATAATTATAAATAATAGGGGGGGGTGAAAATACTCGCGGGTGATGTCGCGGGAAAAAGCTAGTCTGTATATATTTTGTAACTAATTTATGTTTTAACTCATCATCATCATCATATCGAGTGTGTTATTGCTAACACTGGTTGGTGCCCGATTTTATTCAAGTCGCCTAAAGGCATCTGACATCTAAATGAAATTAATAATGCGTACTCACTGAGGACTGTCAGGTTAAGCCTGGTGTTTTTTGTCGGGGACTTGATGAAGTCCACTCTGCATCGGTACTGGCCGCTGTCTTCCGGTCTGTGGACAAAAGGACAAAAAATGACATCACCAAATCTTCCAAATTGAATGGAAATTTTTTCACGCGAACGGTGGGCGTCATAGCTTCGAATGCGACCAGGAACACGGGCAGATGAGAGAGAGAGTCCTGAACTTTCTTTAAAATGGTCGCCAGTATATCCACTTGTGCTTGGCGACACTTGGATTGTTAGGCTCTTCATGAATTTTTTAACAAAATGCAGCACTTCTTGTGATGGGTAAAAAATGTTAAACTCGCGTCAGGACACGTGACCTCGAAAATTCGCAAGACGTTAAAAATGTACAACGTTCATGTTCAAGTTTTCATTTCTATCGACACTCCCGAAGTACAACCCGTTATTTTAAGGACCACACAGCTTAGTGTAAGGTTCCTTAACTATCTGTTAAAACAAGACTGTTACAAGATAAATCAGCGAACCCTTTGACACCAAACTTTGTCGCTATAAAATTAATATTCAAACAAGGTTTACACAGAAATTCCTAATTTATACTAAAATATAGTTTGCTTTGATCTCGAACAAAATACCGCCTTTGCCTTAAATTTCAACCAACAAATTAATATTCATATATTTATGAGCTACTGGAGACGCAGACACGTCTAAACACGACTTCCTTTTCATTTATAAATGAAAGAAACAATTATATATTTTTTTAATTTGATCCTTAAATTTTTGAAAGATGAAAAAATTGTTCAACAATATAGTGTTATGGGCTGGGTGGTTCACAGAGCGTTTCGACTGCTGCGGTCGCGTAGTCATTACAATTTTTCAAATTTTAACAAAGACAAGAATGAGTTTTACTATATGACTTTACATTAATTACTCTGTACTGTAGTAATTTCAATTATTTTATGAATTATTGATTTTTGAAATGATTCCTTCCTTAAGAAAATTGACTGGTTGTTATGACAGCGCGGCCGCAGTGGTCGAAACGCCCTGCGAACCACCCGGCTATCATTGGATAGATCTTTAAAAATGGTTTGGACGTATCTAAAACAGTTTTTTTATTTTCCCAATAATTTGGGAAATATTTTGTTCTAACTTGAGAAGTAAAAAGTCTGTCCCTCCCGTCTCTAATTTTTAAACAATGCAGTGACAAAATATAAAAAAATATATACAAGAAATTCAATAAAAATTTCTTGGTTCGAACAAAATCGATCGAGCATTTGACGAAATAAGGGATAATTTCGTTAATTAAATATACTATTTAGGAATCTGTATAAAGCGTTTCAAATATTTAATTAAACGTCAACCTTTTACATTAGGGCCTACGATTATGCCGACCTATTAATTTAGACATTTAATTTCCGAAAACAATGAGGTTCCTCACAAGAAAATTAGAGACAATATATTTTACGGAACCCTTCGTGAGGAAGTGACTTGCGGTGTTTATTTAAATAGAATATGCACTGAGATACTGCCCATTTATATCACTGAGACACATGATTTTATGGTTTTGTACACTGTATCCTTTCATTTTAATGATTTTTTTTCTTTATTTCAAATTGTATATTTTGTTTTGATATGAATAATTGTCTATCCACGCTAGGTCAAATGTTATCATTAATTTTTATATTTCTGGAATGAAGCCAAAATTTCCAAAGCTGAGTTAATCTTGAATTTGCGCAAAAAACCTCATCTCAATGTAATCTAAATCAGTGTAACAAAAAGAAATGTTTTTTTGTTAATGGACAACATTCAAAAGCTAATAGCCTTCGAATTTTACTGTGACCTCTAAATGAAGGAAACTTCTTGGAAAATGAGTTTTTGGTTTGCCACCGCCGTTTCAACGTAATAAGGCCATAGCTCTGAAATAAGAAGTTTATAAGGGTTTACAAGGTATATACTTAATACTAGTTTTCGCTCGCGACTTTGTGAAAAAAAAATCTTCCATATTGTTCCAATTCCGCAGGAATTTCGGGAAGTGCTCCCTTGTACTCATCTTTTCACGCATTCTAGGTAAAAACAATGACAGTGAGCATAGTTCTCGAGATTAGCGCGTTTGGACAAACTCTTCATCCTACTAATATTATAAATGGAAAGGATGTATGTGTACGTATGTTTGTTACTCTTTCAAACAAAATCTATTGGATGGATTGTTATGAAATTTGGTATACGGGTGGAATATAACCTAGAATAACATATTGGGGTGATTTTTCTCTCGAAATTCCCACGGGAGCGAAGCCCCGGGGGCGCAGCTAGTACAAACATAAATTCATTTAAAACCGGATCAACATTAAGGTACAAACATAGCTACGTTGTTTTCAATCCTCACGTGTAACACGATTTTGCAAATTGTTTTGAATCTCCGAAGCCATTATGCTAAATTAGATTTGCGATGTACTGGTGTTTGGCACGAACACAGTGCAAGTGAGAGGATTGTGTATTATGTCCGATAAACATGTGTGATTCCCGCCCTAGAATAAATAAATATACAGAGACAAATCACACATATTGATTTAGCCCCAAAATAAGTTCGAGGCTTGTGTTATAGGATCCTATACATCTATACTATTATTATAAAGAGGTTTTGTGAGTTTGTATGTTTGAGGTGGGTAATCTACGAAAGTACCGAACCGATTTCAAAAATTCTTTCACCATTAGAAAAGTACATTAAACAAGATTGCTATAGGCTGTATTTTATCTCAAAATTCCCACGGGAGCGAAGCCCCGGGCAACATCTAATATAAGATAAACATCCAAGACCCAGGTCAATCAGAAAATGATATTTTTCCATCTTGACCTGACCGGGGATTGAACCCGGGGCCTCCAGTTTAGCAGTCCGGCTTGATGACTATTAGGCCGAGGAAGTCGTTAAGGATAATGTCGACAAAGATTACTACTTCGAATGATTTCGTGGATATCGTATGAGATATAGTTAAAGCATTGAGCTTATATGCAATAACAGATGTTTTCCTTCATCGGAAGCAAGTGGTGGTCGACGAAAACTACTATACGCGAGTTAGTTTAGTATACAAACTCATATTGAACGAATAAGATTTGAACCTTTCGATCCACAGGCGGACGCTTGAACGCACCACCGCTTGAAATTATATTTGTCTATTTTTAAATTTTATTGCATAAAATACAAATAATATTCATATAAAAGGTGGACTTTAAAAACACTATACCTATTTTCGTTTACCTTTTTGATGTTCACATGTTAGTTTGTCCATCTGTTTATTGAAGTTCTTTCCTCTTATGACTTGTTCCAAGAAAATGTCCTTAACAATTTTAAAAAGCAATCGATGCCTCGAACCGGCGGATCCATATCAAAAAGCGATTTGGTATCATCAAAGCTGAACACTCGCCGTTTTTTTTTTCAAGAATTTTCTAAAGCAATAAGTAGTACCTTTGTACTTAGTTTCCCACTTGCATGTTTTATATTTACACTGTTATGTTGTGTTCAACAATTAGGTAAATCCCAACTTCCCAAATAATATTATAAATGCGAAAGTAAGTTTGTTACCTCTTCACGCATTATCTACTGGGCCGATTGTTATGAAATTTGATACACGGGTAGAATAAACCTGGAATAACACATAGGGTGCTTTTTATCCCTAAATTCCCACAGGAGCGAAGCCCCGGGGCGTAGCTAGTAGTATATAAATAATAACACAGTTTAAAAAGTTCCTTAATATACTTCAATCTCTCTCTCTCTTTGACGCCGTGAAGGCTAGAGTTAGCGTAAAAGAGTAACTTTGAAATGTTGAATATTCAGCTGTGATTTAGAACCGGCCGCCTAACCGACGTCATCTCTCCTTAGGAATGCTGATGTTGCCTATCAGCTGGCTAGACTATTAGTCGCTTAGTAGTAGTAGGGCGGAACCCCACGCCCATTTAAGTTATATACTTCGACTCTTTTGATGAAGTAACAGAGATGATTTTGCTTTGAATTTGGGTGGATTTATGTGTGGTTTACTCTACTTGTATATTTTGATTAAAGCCACAGTAATTCAATACGCCTGTGTTGAAAATCATCAGAATTAACATTTTTTTGTTTTTTTTTTTCGAAGATTTAGGTATCAGATTCTATTATTAAAAGCGCTATGCGAGGATGGGACACATAACCTTGCCATATACAGAGTGTTTAAATTAATCTTACCTTAATTTGGTGAGGATGAGCACAGCTGGTCGTGTCTCGCTTCGGAAGCTGGCCCTAAGGCCGAGGGTGGAGGGATCAGACCAGTGTGACGTCACGCCTTCCCGTGTGTCCAACCTGGAACAAGATGAAGTTATGATGAAAGAAAAATACTTGGATCTTATTAATATTCTTATGCAAAATTCAAAATTAAGAGATTCCATCCGAGACATAGTTGCATTGCAAGTTAAATATAAAGATAAATAATATTTTTTAAGCTCAAGTATGCTTTATCTTTTTCATGAATAAAAATATATGTGAATAAAAGCTTTCATATACCTAATGTTTTAAAACTGTACCTAGTTATTTAGTTACAAAAATCAAACTGTATTGTCATGAAAATAAAGTGAGATACGAACGAAACATTTTTAGACATAAATTTCGTGTCCAATCACAAATTTTGACGACATAGGTGGCGCAGTGGCAAAGTTCTTGCCACTGAACCGAGAGGTCCCGCGTTCAATCCCCGGTTGGGTCATAATGGAAAATGATCTTTTTCCGATCGGCCCGGGTCTTGGATGTTTATCTACTGATACTATATTCTGATATATTCTAATACTATATTTTATAACAAATACATATGTATTTGTTATAAAATATAGTATCATTTGAGTTAGTATCCCATAACACAAGTCTCGAACTTACTTTGGGGCTAGTTCAATCTGTGTGATTCGTCCTAATATACTTATTTATTTTAATTAAACCTACTGCCTATTATAATAAAGGTGATAAATGATCAGAGCTTATTATTTTTAGTCTGTCGCATATTTATATCGGACTAACTAGCCATTATCCCATCAACACTACGGATAATGTTACAAACGGACCGACACGCATATGTTATGAACATAAGGCGAGGCGCACACTGAACATATTAACAAATTTCAAATATTGAATTTGCAATTTTTGAAATATTGAAATTGCTTTGTTTTATTATTAGCAGTTGCCCGCGACTCAGCCCGCGGTAAAAAGCTAATAAGCAATCACTCTTCACCCTTCAATCTATATGCACACATAAAATCACATTAATGTATTAAACAGAGCAATTAATGCTCCGTTTTGAATTTAAAAAATGATAAATAAACAAAATTTCACATTTGAACTAAATATTTAATTTACATAACCACATTATTTTGTATTAATATATATGGAAATTATGAAATTGTTTAAACAAACTCAATAACCGATAACTGTTTATTTACATAATTTCAGTGAAAATTCGATAACATTTAGATAAACATTATAACAAATATGAAATATTTATTGGAAATTTTGGTAACATCGTATATAGTTGTAATCCTTTCGTATTTATGTCGAAATTCAACAACAACGAATAATAAAACTGCATTTTTAATCTGTGGTGGGGTTTAATTTTTTATTTTATTTTTTAAAATCCATTTTGAATCGACTCGATAGTGAGAAGTGATATGCAAACCCGCATTGTGCACCCACAATTTGTTTCTTTTTAATGATATACACGTGTTGTGACAACAAATAAACGTATTCATCAGTTTTTAAATTAAAATATTCATTCTACGTTCTGAAAAGAAGCAAAATAACGTAGATTTCGTGTTAATTATACTTCTGTTCGATGGAAATGTTTATTAACATAACATTAATTAATAGCCTTAAATTAAGTGCGATGTCTATTTGGGATCTTCTTCTTCTTCACCTGCGCTTTGGATGTCGGCAGTACTAAGTGTACTGCCGACATCCAAAGCGTTTAAGTAATTTTTTTGAAGTCAATAAATGATGTATATCATCCTATATTGAATAAAGAAATTTGAATTTGGGATTTTAAAGGAATGTATTTACATAAATATTAGGTTTTGTATGCCACCACTTGCTTCCTTGGTGAAGGAAAACATCGTGAGGAAACCTGCTTCCGGTGAAGGAAAACATCGCAATGTGCAGGTTGCACACTGGTTACCAGTTCAGAATAGATGTATGTAAGCAGTCGTAAAAGACATGCGTTAGGCGATTTCAAAAGAAAGAAAATATCATTTATATTCGACGAAGAAATACATAAACTTACAACTAAACATTAGACATAAAATGTACAATTAAGTATTAAAGTTTTTGTCGAAAAGGCTGTTGCTGTATTATAATTATATGTAAAAACTCAAATAATATTTCTAAAGTGACATAAATATATTTTCTTTTTAGGTTTTAGTGGACTTCATTTGCCATGCAATTTTGTTATTGATCTCATGGCATTGAAAGCTTAATTGAAATAAATAATTTTAATATTAAAATTTATCGTGTGCCGTTTTATTATTTATTCTGGCTACACTGGATATTAAAGGCACTTCTAATTTAAATGTCAGTTCAATTATTAATTAGTCAACTCCATTTTCTTTTGCATTTGCCGTTCTTTTATACAACATTTACCTACAAAATTACCTTTTCAGTGATGAAGACCTATTAAATTGTAAATTAGTAGCCAATTTTTAAAAAACATTTAGAGCTATATCCCATTGCTCAGTTGCGCTCCTTCGTTATGATGTTCGTCGACAGACAACGCGGAAGAATGTAGAAATCGTATGAAGGTTCGACGTACGTCAACGCATGTCAGTGTCAAAACCTATATAAAATAACGGAGCACAACAGAGTCACAACGTGCTGCGTCGTTCACGGAAACTTGTCCGTACATTGCTTGTTTTTCCTTGAGATAAATAATAACTCTCATACAAACTAAGCAACGTATGTTCATTTGCGTCGGAATTTGTTTGAGTTTGACGATAAGCTGGCACAATTATGAAAACACGAAGCGTGAATTTTCAGCACAAATGTGATATATTCACTACGATAAAGTTATGCTCAATTGCAGTGTTAGACGTGGCTTCATTTCCAAATAATACATTATAATGACAGTGCTCAAAGCACCCAAGAATCAACATTCAAAGACATTATATATTTGTTATTAAAAATGTTTAATCCAAAAGATCAAAAATATTTTTCTTTTGCGATCGCACGATTTCGGAACATATACGCAGGGTTAACGCTACCGACTGCCATTAATTTACCTAAACTTAAAGTTTGCCATACTCTTAAATGCATGACAAAAAATTCTGCATTATTTATACTTTACAACATGTCGGTATTATCTTAAAGAGTAAATTAACGTATCTGACATAACTTTTAGTTTAGCACCATATAGGGGTAGCAGACGCATACACACAAGTGAATTAAAAATAGTCAACGAGTGTGCATGTTGAAGGTACTGAAAATTTATTAACTATTTCAAAATCTCTCATTATCGGACTGCAGTCCAAATAAGGAAACAAACATTAAAACTTATTTTGCTGAAACACCTGATAAACTCCGTGGCAAATACCTCAAAACTGTAACAAAGTTTGATAACAAATTAGAGTCTTATTGATTTGTCATGTGGTTTCACGACAAAGTACAGTGAACTGCACGTGAAGTAAGCTATCTGGACCTTCGAGTTGTGGCAATAGCGATGATATTGCAACGATACTGTCAGATTGTTGATTGTACGCGAATAAGAATCGACAAATTGTATTACATTTTGGTATTGGCTTTGGCCGTCTATAAAAGCAAGCCGAGTCGGACTGTATATAATGTTAAAGTTAAAATGTAATATGTTATGTCACTTCGGTTAATTCGTAGAAACTATGTAATTTTCATATAATTTTTGTTCATGTACCCACCTAACTTACTGTTTTGTGTACTTATGAATAAATAAATAAAAAGTTATATTTGCAGTTTTTTTAAATGAGTTATATCACATAAACTACAGAATATATATCTCATATCACAAATACGTAAAATGCACCTCCCCCCCCCTTCACCTACCCCTGCCTCCTCTATTATGTTACTACTACTCTAACTGCTACCACACAAGTTCTCCATAGTGCAGGATGTGGGGTAGTTAATTCTAACCGAACAATTTATTTGCTTTTAAAAATCTTTTGTTTAGAATTAATCAATGAAATAAAATCATTAACTAATCATATCAATGAATTAATGAAACAAAAATAAATCCTGACAAAACTATTTGTTTTTTCATGAATATGCCCAGTGTGCGGTGAGCTTAAATTTCATTTAAAGCCGACAAGACATCCGCTCCCCAATCTCTTGATCACGAGTGACTCTAAGCCTTGATCTGAATAAAAATAAAACATAAATTGACAGCATTGAGATGTTATACTAGATTCCGATTTGAAATTATGTTATACGGATGACTTTCGTTGAAGCGGCAACGGTCCAATGGTTAAGCCGTCCTGCGATTGGAAAGTCACAGGTTCGAATTCTCTAGGTTGCGTTCGCAGTTCGTTACGTCAGCTTAAAATAGAACTAAGGTTCTAGTTCAAAGATAGTGTGATTCGCAAGGTTTAGATGTTTAATTTAATATGTTTTAACCCCCGACGCAAAAAGAGGGTTGTTATAAGTTTAACGTGTCTATTTGACTGTGGCATCGTAGCTCCCAAACGGATATAATACCCATCTGTATACGCTACGGGATTGTAATGTTTAATCTTGTTGCTGAATTAAATAAATTAATAGGTGTGCATTTGTCGATAATTTTAACCCCCGACGCAAAAAGAGGGCTGTTATAAGTTTGACCGCTAAGTGTGTCTGTGTACGTGGCACAGTAGCTCCTTAACGGGTGAACATATTTGTATGCCGTTTTTTTATTTGTTAGCAAATTTTTATGCGGTGGTTTTTATCAAAAATCGGTTCAGCCGTTCAAAAGTTGTAGCGAAATGAATATCGAAAGTCGGGGGCTTTTTAATTTGTCCAACAAATAAACTTGTAATAGTAAGAATAATTATAGAAGAACCTTTTTTTCTTAGATACAAAAACATACGCTTGAAAGAAACTCTCATATATGTGTTAGAAATTATGTGGGTAATTAGTAAGAAAGAAATTTAATATTATTCTAACTTATCTATATCTTCCATGTAATATAATAGATTGCTATAGAGTTCATATTTATTCCCACTTCAGTCTTTCATTATTTTAGTGTGTCTAACTCCTAAACTAAACCAGGCTTCTAGAGCTAAAGGCAAACACGATATTCTAGGCTGGCGAGGATTCTGGATCGTGTCGCTCTATGCATATTAAACGCTCAAAACCGTTGCCGAGTAAATGCAGATTTGATTAAATGTTGCCAGGTGTTGCCAGGTGTTGCCAACACGACGGAATACCAAAAGTGGATAAACGAAATGGAGTTCTAAGACGTAGAAAAAAAGTTTAACATGACATTAGAAAGTTTGTCATAATTATTACTTTCTTAAATTCAAATTCAGAATTCTTTATTCAATACAGGATGATATACATCACTTATTGACGTCAAAAAATTACTTAAACTAAGTCTACTGCCGGCTTCCAAAGCGCAGGTGAAGAAGAAGCGGCGCACCAAACTTCACCGCAGCCTTTTCTCCTAAGACATCAATAAATAAATAAATAAATAAATATATTAGGACAAATCACACAGATTGAGCTAGCCCCAAAGTAAGTTACCCCATACTTGTGTTATGGGATACTAACTCAACGATACTATATTTTTATAACATATACATATATAGATAAACATCCAAGACCCGGGCCAATCATAAAAAGATCATTTTCCATCATGACCCGACCGGGGATCGAACCCGGGACCTCTCGGTTCAGTGGCAAGAACTTTACCACTGCGCCGCCGAGGTCGTCAATTAATAAATGTAGGTCTTAAAGTTAGCCATTGGGCCAATGGTCTGTCAATCAGGGATGGCGGCGACCGTGCGAAGTGGAGACGCAAAAGTAGGAAAGTGGACATACGCCCGAACCGGAAATACGCTCAGACGAAAGAGAGAGAGAGAGTAATTTTTGACACAAACTTTTATCGGAAATGTTGCGAATGTAAATATAGAAATCAAAATTTAGAACGATTAACAACAGACTCTCGATGTTTTCTGTAGCATAAACAGGATTCTCACACAATAGAAGTTCACTTCATTTTTTATTTATTTATAAAACTTTATTGTTCCAAGTAAAAACATACTTATAAACAAATGGCGAACTTAATGCTATAAGCATTCTCTCCCGGCTAACCATTAGGAGAAACAGAGAAAAGTTGCGCGGCGCAAAAATATCTTAAACACAAATAAGTACTACCACATACTAAAATACAATAATAACTACATATATAAAATATAAATATAAATAGCAAAGCATATATACATAAGACTACATATATATCAATATATGAATACATACAAACCAAAATAATAAAAATTATGTCCAAGAAATACAGATAAAAGCTAAACAGAAAAGAGAAAATCAGGAGGAAAAGGAGTCCAGTCCAAAAGATGAGCATGAACTCTTTTCTTGAAAGAAAATTTGCTGTTTAAGATGGTAATGTCAGCGGGCAAAGCATTCCAGAGTCGTGAAGATTGGAGGGCGAAGGAATTGGCCATGAAACAGGTCCGGAAAAGGGGGATATAAAGGAGGCGCGAGTTGGAAGAACGTAGTTGCCGTTCATGGGAGTCAGAAAGATATTTGAACCAGCATTTAAGATAATTAGGAGCTTGAGGGTTCAAAAGAACTAAGAATAGAGCAGAACTTATCAATTTTCCCCAATTTTTTTCGATCGTTTTATGCAAATTTACAAACGAAAAAACTTCGATCTATCGAAGCGTTCGCTCGATCTTTTTGACGGTAATTTTTTGTACTTGCAGATACACTGGCTGAACCTTCAGAAAATAATAAAGAAAACTAATGAAGAGAACTTCGATTGCGTGAGAATCGGGCACCAGATTCTGAGTTCTATACTTGGTTATAGAAAACGAACGCAGCGGTCATTCCGAAAAGATTCCGAAAAGTTTGTAGCCTTTTAAGAAAAATGTAAGGTTTGAATTTTACATGAAAAAGTGTCTTGGTGACGGCTCAGTGTTACGCTGAACAAAATGCCCAGCACTGATTTTCAGCTCTCACCTTTTCCGACGACACGGGCATAATAATAGCCCTTGAAAACACATGAACACGTTTTAACAATATATTAGTTACAGGTTATGATATGAATGACAAGGACAGATGACAGGCGGTCGTAAAATAACATCTTCTATTAACGCGCTCCACTTTACGACCTAAATTGAACTGCATCGCAAATTCGTACCATCGACTTAATTTTTAATATGAATGCGATTTTTTAGATTCCTAAATTGAACTGAGTTGCATTGGAATCGTTGTGTAAAAGTTGATTGGTAGGCCAGCAGTGCCGTGAATCTTTCCTAGTTTCATCATCAGCGCTACAGCAGCGAATAAAACTAAACAAGATTATGATACAGATAGAAAGTCTAAGTCACATCTACTTCGATTTGATTGAGCATTTCATAATAACAATATCATATCTCAGGTGTGACACCGGCGCTTTTGATTCACGGATTTGGGTCGATCCGGGATTTGAGAGACATTTGTTATTAATCTTGATTGGATACAAGTGTTCCGTAGTCGGTAACGCAGTTGATATAAAGATAGATTATTAATTTTAAGACTGTTAGATAGCTAGTTAGCTATCTTACCGTGTTCTAATAGCTCTTAAAATTAATAATCTATCATCACCAACAGATTTTTATCAATATCTTTTATTTCAAAGCGAAAAGTAAATAAAATATCTTGATAAATTTTGCTAGACAAAGAATATTCACGCGTTGAATGCAACAAAATCTCTTTGACGACAATAAAAGCTTGTGTCAAATATCACATCATTGTAAAATATTATGTTCGTTACTTTTTTTTTCTTTTTCATTGTATTTTTGATTCTCATTACAAAACTCGTGTGTCTGGATTGATTGAATACCTATATTTGTATACCGCTGACTCAAATCAAGTGCTCTCAATACCGTCTGGGATCGAATCGAGACACTTCAAGTCGTATTCTGGCAGTAATGAGCACTCTGTTTACGTTTCTTAGCATCAATACAGATAATTACAGCTCTCTGACATACAGACGTATTTACAGATGTGGCAATAAAATTGATTATCCATACTTTTATTATGCTGCTGCGCGATTGCGATTTTCGAGATAAAAAGTACTCTAATGTGTTATTCCAGGTTATATTCTACCCGTGTACCAAATTTCATAACAATCCGTCCGATAGATTTTGCGTGAAAGAGTAACAAACATACATATATCCTCACAAACTTTCGCATTTATAATATTAGTAAGATTAAATAGAAGCGCCCCGCCTACATCCTTACATATATAAAAATAAATGTCATGTATGCCCGTCTGTATGAAAGCGATAAACTCAAAAACTACCTAACGGATTCATATGGTAAGTTTAAGTGCATAATTTATTATGGTTTTGCGCGATCGAGTCCAAGACGGGCCGTTTAATATGTTTCAAAAAATATATTTGGGGCGATACAGAGGAAAGCTTAGAGGTTTACTTAGGAGAAGGGTCAATAGGATAGCCAACATGGAAGTCACTCCACCGACATGAACAATGAAAGAAAATAAAATATCAATACTCACGAGTATATAGGCGTGTCATGACCCTGCTTGTACCAGATCACCAGCCCCATCCTGTCGTCAGGCAGCGCTGGTGTGACGTCACACGGCAGCTCCACAGCGCCCCCTGTCGGCGCGTGGAACGACTCGATGTTCGCTGCAATAGATATGATATTTATTTGTTACAATATTTTATTTAACTAGCAATGCGATGATGTTTAATTATTACAAGATTTTATTTAACTAGCAACGTGTTATTCGGGCGGAATATTGTAACTCAATTTTGAAGTAGTAATCTTTAATCGATTGAGCTGAAATTTTGTACAGACATTTAGTTTAGATGACAATACATTATTATGATAAATATGGCGTAATGGTGCACCTTGGAACGGCTCCCGACGAGAGTAGATTCTAAGCGGATATGACTTTTTTGTCACACACTGAACGCAATAATCTCTTACTAGTGTCAAAAAAAGTAGTCAAATGTTTAGGTACAGTATAACTAATGGTACTAGCGCACGTTACGGACACTCCCTGCCTCCCCCTGAAAACCAATTCACCCACACACAGATCAAAAAAAAAAGAAATTCACAGACGAGCACTTTATGCTCTGCAGCTCAAAAACTATTTTTAGATGTCTTACTTCAAAACACAATGTCGAACTATATGAATAAAACAAGTGAAAAGGATATTTTTCTTTCAAAATATACTCATCACGATTAAATCGATAAATAACATCGATAAATTTTCCATTAAAACTCCTACGGTAATCTATGTTCGAATTCCGCCCGCAGCAACAAGGATGCGCGCAGTCGATAAAAGCAGGTATCGATATTCGATAAAATTATAGTCGCGGCCCTGACACAGTAATCGTAGTTGGGAGCTATATTGTTACCAAAATTATTGCTTATAAAACTGCGAAGTGGCCAATTTTCGATAATGGGATCACGATAAAAAGTGAATTATATGCGTCAAAATCGCCTCGAGCTACGTTTAAGAGGATGAACTGTTAATGATGTGGTTAAGCTGTTGAAAAGAGGACTGTTGTGGGAATGGTCGAACATCGACAGAATTAATAGAGAGAAGCGGTGATGATTCAGTGGTTAAGTCTGTCCGCTTGTAATATAAAGGTTCCAGGTTCGAATCCTACTAAATCCACTTGAGGACTTGCTGTCGATGAAGGAAAATCTCGTGAGGAAACCTGAACACTGGTTGAAAGTTTATTCTGTACTTGGCACTAGACGACGGTCGATAGTGGTAAAAATCATTTCAGATGCCTTTAGGCGACTTAAATAAAATTTGTGTGTTAGCAATAACACACTCTAAAAGTAGAATAGAATGAGCCGATGGTTCACAAAACTGTGGTCAAACCATCAATATTGACTTTTGAACTTGTACAATAAAAAATATATGAAATAAAACTCAAATAATTTGATTTGAAATACAAATCGTGCGTATAAAAGAATAACGCTGGAAATTAATTAAAATGTGGCATCTGTAATACTCGGCTCGACCAATCAGCGGCAGATGCTAGCCGTTTGATGACGTCATTAGAATACAAATTGTTTTGATACAGAGATTTCTGGTTTCTGGAAATGACATATCGAATCAGTAAGAATTAACTCGTTGAAATTATATCTAAGTATAATTTATACTTAGATATAATTTCAACGAGTATAAATTATACTTAGATATAATTTCAACGACCAATTTAAAAGATAAATGTATGGTGAATAATCCTTGTGCGTCATGAATAAGTCCAATGTCCAAGGAGTGGAGACGTCAAACTAGATGATGATGAAGATTCATCCCAACTAATCTATACTATTGTTATAAAAATGTAAGCGTTTGTGAGTTTGTATGTTTGAGGCAAAATTTTTTTCATCGTCAAAGGTACATTGTACTAAATTGATATAGGCTATATTTTATCCCAAAATTTCCACGAGAGGGAAGCACCAGGCAACAACTAGTATTATAATAATGGCGAAGTATGTTTTTTTGTTTGTTACCTCTTCTACTTTATCTACTTAAACTATCTTCTTGAAATTGTGTACACATGTAGGTTGAAGTACGGAGAAGGACATAGGGTACCTATCATCATATTCGTATTGCAAAAATTACTCCTCCCGTGGGAAATAAATGAGATCGGGGCCGCGGGCGAACGCTACGTCAAGTATTTCTGCATGTTTTACCGACTATAGTGTTTCAGTTGCTATTCGATTGGTTATTTTATTTACTTTATGTAATAAACAACAAAATAGATTACAGCAATATAATAATTACATTACACAAAAAAACATTGTTATAATACGAATGTAAGTATACGGATTTTTGTCGAGTCGAATTGTAATCGTAATTATAATAAAACTAAGCATACCGCACGTGTGTGTTTTGTCTACATTTACACACTTCACATGAAGTCGACGCCTGGAGACGGATAATTTCGAATGCAAGTTTATATGTTAGACAAACTAAAAAATCCTCGACTTTCAATGTTCATTTCACTACAACTTTTGAACGGCTCAACCGATTTTGATCAAACATATCTAAGAGCCAACGCATAAAAAATAGCAAGCTATAAAAAAAAACCGCATCCAAATCGGTTCACCCGTTACTACGTACCGTGGAGCTACGGTGCCACGTACACAGACAGACAAACTTATAACCCCCACTGTTTGCGTCGGTGGTTAAAAATTCTAGTGCTGTAAAATCCCTAGCAAATGTGTTAAAAAATTGCAGATATTGACATTTTCACTTACATAGGGAACAGGGAGCTGCTACGAGAAATAATACATATATATGTCATACATACATATGACATTGCCTTCAACCGTTCTTTCTTATTATACTCAATGCGTACACGATATGGGAAAAAGAGATAGCATGTCAAATTGATGTGGACGTTAATATCACTTCCAGTATTAACCCAGATCAATGTTCCTCTCGGCATTTTACGGTTATATTCGAAATATATTATTTCAGTTTTTATGGCCGCCTTTATATCGACAGGCGCAGGTCGCGGCTCTATTCTTGCGGTTTATGGTTCGATCTATAATTTCGAGTGTCTATGCTGGCATCGTAAACTTGGATGTGTAGAGGATTCAGGCAAAGTACAAATATTTAATTATACTACTAATAAGTACTTTATTAGTTATAAAAGAGACAAGATTACTTTGAAAAAAAATATTCAAAAACTAAAAAAGACACATAAAGTACTTTAATAAATTTTATTATGTGCATTTAAGGTTAAATCAGTAAATAAAACAGAAGCCACTGGCAACTTACCAAAAATATAAATTTGAAAATGGAACGCCTGTAATAAAAAAGAATACATATTTTTTTTAATTATGATGGCTTTTTCTGTTTAACCCTTTATAAAACCAGTTAGGAACCTAGATAAAAAGTAATATCTGGAGTCATGACATAAATAATAAAAAAATATTCTTTTTAATCACAGGCGTTCCATTTTCAAATTTATATTTTTACTAAACGCTAGATTTTTTAAAACATAATCATAAAAATCGTAAATCAATGGTAACGAGCTATAAAATACCGTCGGCGAGTGGTTATAATCGAGGTAAATCGAATTTGAATCGATAAATGGTACGAAGATTGAGGATAATGTGCAGAATTTGTAATTTTGCATTAGCTGCATACCGAGGTTCCGTCTGCATGGTTAATAGTTAAAATTTGTATTTTATTTATTTTAAAATGTGCAAAGGGGAAAAATGTTAAATCAATCAATGTTTTAAAAAAAAGTGCCGTTCATATAAGTAGTCTCTGGCTACAATACAAAAGACTTGGCTGTATGTACCCTTTGCCTCCTCAATAAAACGAGAGAATAAACAAAAAAAAAGTCTCTGGTCCACTTTTGTTGTATATAATTTCATAAAAACAATAATAAATAAAATATTATGTACTTAAAATATATTAAATCTGCTGACCATAGCATTTTCTTAGAGCCGCAAAAAAAATACAGTTTCTTATTTTAATAAACAAAAAAATAAATTATTCCATTTCAGGTAATACTTGGGTACTGTGCTAAACAATAATGTGAGGGATCTTATATTATCGTGGACCTGTACTGAACAAAATTTACACCCGTAGCTGTACTGAAAAAAGTTTACGTAAATTAGGATAAAAAATCGCAACAAGCAAAAAAAGCTAAGTCAGTGAGCGATACCCCTTGAACTACTCCAGTTTTCCGTTTTCTCTTCATAATTTATTTTCGGCGCGGCTTCAAGACTTCACTTCCTTCAATTACTTGGCCAATTTAATATTTTAGTTTTTATTTATTCTAGGAAATTTTGCAAACGTTCATTTTTTAGGTTCTTGAACCGCAATTTCTTAATCGTCAAGATAATATTTTGTCCGAATTTAAAATTATTTTAGATTTCAAAAAGTTATTCTCGATGCGCCAAACATATTTCGCGGGAACGATTGTGAAAGCGAGAAGTTGTGGCTGAAAAAAAGAGAAACAAGAGGAGAAGAAAATACTTAGTGCGAACGAAGTCTGTATCTTTATGTATATGGGAATCTATACTTCTATCTATCTGTTTGTTCCGCTTTGTCTGACGGCTAAACCGCTGGACCGATTGTGACGAAATTTGGTATGCATGTAGTTAAAGATCCCCGTTCAGTTTATTTCTGCACAGAAATCCATGTAAGGATAATTCGCCGTGAGGTTTAACGAAATACTCGTAAAGGAAATGGAAATTTCCCATAACAACTGAGGATATGAAATAAAATTTAAAGACGTACAATATCGAATCCCTTTTTCTATTATACGAGTATAGAGATCCATAAAAAATCAATGAAATCTACAATCATTTCAGATATGAAATCAAGATATAAATGGACCCTTTTATACCGGGGTTCAAAGAACGCTTCTAGTTCAATTTTAATTGCTCACATGTAGTGTTGGCAATCGGTCGGACAAATATGGACTTTTTCAATCCTTTTCCAAATGTCCACTTTTGTCCTAATTTAAAAACCACAATACCGCGTGTGGTTCCGCGTACGCGTGTCTTACAAGTAGACACTAAGGGGACATATAGCCTTGGCAATAGCATTCCTAATGAACCCTCTCATTAGGAATGAATCGCGTCAAGCGGTTATAAATTCACATCCAAATCTCAAAAAAAAAATATAGTTCTTTATTTTTTACGTAGATCCCATGTTTGGTGGCATCACAGCCCCAAATGCAAGTGAGAGAAAGAGAGAGCTCAAATTAAATCCACCGGGCAAAATTACGTATTGATAAAAACCCATGTCGGTGCCAAAAGGTCCAGTTTTCATCGAGACAGTCTCATCTGTGTTCACAACAGACATTTGAATAAAAAACAAATTAATAACATACCTGGCAGGATTGGTGATGCTTATCTTTGCAAATTTTATTACGACCAGTTATGATTATTGGAAAAATACTGTAATTTCCGAACGCAAATTGCGAAATGTGCATTATTTTATTTATTTTATTCAAACAGCGAGACTGGAATCTAAGACATTATAAGCATCGAAAACATTACCAACACAAGAATTTTAAAATTAAGGAAAAAACATTTATGTACCTAGTAGGTACGTACATATTCATTCCAAACTAAAACGCCAAGTGAAATTTTAAAAAAAGCCCCATTGAAATTTTAAATTTGGAAGCAATAAACGAATTACAATGTAAGCAACAAACCTCCAAGAGCGTGAAAATCGTACAAGGCATTCAGAAATTAAAATCCAAAAAAATCTATCCAATCTTACAATATTTTGCTCACCGTACGTGAGTTGCGACACCAGTGAGGTCCAAACTAACACACCATGACCATATTTTAAAGAAATATTTAAAGGCTTTTGAGAAATTTCATATTTTACAATGGGAACCGGTGTGATTTTCAACGCCCATAGACGCTTTAGAATTGGCGCGGTATGTTTGCCGCCTTTTTTAGAATGTTCGTTTTTTCATAATATTTGATGTAATGAGCGTTGTTATAATAAAATGGAAGGCGTATTTGAGCGTGTAATTTAGTTGCCTTTGTGCGTGTTTGTATAATACCTAAAAGAGTCAATGTATGTTGAGCCGTCTACTGTTATTATTATTACTATACTTTTTCTTACGCGAGTTCAATTTTATTACTACGACGGCTTTATTTATAAGGTAAAAGATATATCGCGGTTTCGGCATACATTACCGGGTTTTCATTGCGGTAAATAAAAGCGCTCATACAAACTTCGCAATGTTCGTGTTGTGAATGTCATCAGAGTTCGGCTATAGTGTGTAGCCGGTCTATAACAGGGCTTTAAATCTAAATATTTGAAAATATATCTTCATTTTACTTCTAGTCTCATTTATATTTAGATAGGTACATAAAAATGAAAGTAGAATGAGTATAACCTTGAAAAAGAAAGAACTCAGAAATTTAACGTCGCAACAGAAAACATAAATAGCCAAATAAAACTCTAAACTAGAAGCTAGCCCCAAAGTAAGTTCGAGACTTGTGTTATGGGATACTAACTCGACGATACTATATTTTATAACAAACACATATATAGATAAACATCCAAGATCACAATAACTATAACACAAGATAAGTTTTAAGATATCCTCTACAGAAACAATTTCCTTCTAACCGTTGACAATAACCATAGAATATAAACAAGGAACTTGTTAACAAAATCCACTTTTAATAAATTTGTGGACATTTAAAATCACATTTGATTCAATTCTCTCTAGCTCTATGGTATGCGCAATTTAGAAAATTGGACATCACTAACGCTGAGCTAAATGACAAGAATCGACTGTGTAGTTTCTGTGAGAACTAAAAAATAAAGTCATGTAAATAAAACATCCGGTGAAGGAAAACATCGTGAAGAAACCTGCACACTGTTTGATTATTAACTTGTGTGTGAAATGGAGAAGGCAATGGCAAACCACTCCATTACTAATGCCAAGAAAGTTGTTATGTGTATTTAATTTCACGTAATGACCACGATCCTCAGCCAAGAGGAACACGACTATGAAGAAGAAGAGATATAAAACATTAGTTACCTAAGTTATCTCCAATAATCAGAAAGTAAATTCAGGTATAAGTATATAATTAAAATATTTTTTTTTACCTTGCAATGTATGTAATGTTCGGGTGGAATTTTGTAATTCAATTTTGAAGCAGATATCTTCAACCGATTAAGCTAAAATTTTATACATACGTTTAGTTTGGATACCAAGACATTATTATAATAAGCATGACAATCACATGAACGATCACCCTCCAACGCATTGAATGCAATAAGATCTCTTTGACAATAATTAATGCTTGGCCCAAAAACGTCATTTTTGCAAATGAATTTTGTTTTATTGTATCAAAATAAAATAATAAAAAATTATTTATTTTCTCTACAATCTTAACATGGTATAATCTAGATATGTTACATTGTACATATGTTTCATTAAAAGAAGATTGTGAAAGACTGGTGCCTGAGCTAAGCAGAGCCTGTATCTCAGTACACCAGCCTCTCCCCGCCTAGAGTAAGACTAAAATACAATTACTAAAGAGAGCATTGAGAAAGGAGATCTTATATAATATATATTGCGGAGCTTGTATGATGGTTAGAATTTAATTTAATAATAGATATATGATAATAGAATAGACAAATGAATGATAAATTAATCAAAATAAACTGAAACAATGACTGATACCATTAGAGAGTTTATTTTCGGTTTTATATACTTGAATTATAGTAAGAAATAGAAAATATTCCCTTTTGTTCAGATGCATTAGTAATCCAATAAAATTTTTATAACAATGACAGAAATATTTCGATTTTACTTTAAAATTCAAATATGGAACTCTGATGTTTTCTTACGAATACGCCTTCTCTTTGTTTGGACTAACTCAATGTTTATTTTTAAGCATAGAGCATTACATACATAATTTGTGCGGTCATTTCCATACGAAATGTTAATTCCACGTGGGAGTGTTGGCTGTGTGATTTTGTGCATATGCCTCTATTCTCCAAATTAAGCTTTGTGTAAGGAATTCCTTTGTACAGTTTTACGACGACGGGTCTATCGACTAGTGTTGGTATATGTATATCGATGTTATATCGATGAATGTTCATATTCCTAGTCAGTTAAGTTATATAGGTACTTAAATATTATTGTGTCAACTTGTCAAATAATTTTAAAAGTTAAAAGTTTATCAAAATTTGCTAAATTGCTTTGCGTATTGCTGTAATGGTTTTCAGTTTGCGATTGCGTTGTGATTATTGGTATAATTTTTTTAGACATACAAATAGATTACGGACAATATATTATAGATTATTCATTCAGTAATAACTAATTCATAAGCTAATATAGTGGATACAGCAGAAGAGAATAAATCTTGTCAAGTCTTAAATAATTTTTACTCGTTAACTCATATATTTTTAAAGTAATTCTAAATTATATGTATAATTTTGTTTCATTCGGATTTTTTGTATAGGTAAGTAACAATTAAAAATTTATTTATACTATCATATGTGGTTCTTCTTCCTTCTTCGGTACTTTACGGTTACATAAAACATATCCGAATTATATTTACTACACGGGATACATAACACATCAGTGTACAGCAGTACAGATTGAATTTTGTAACTAAAAAATATCTATTATAATTATCGATAACTATAATACAAAACTGATTGTAACCACATCATAAAAATACATTTACCTAAATCGATATAAATAGCTCGGCGCAACACTATTGCTCTAAATGGCCGCGCCAGGTGTTCTCAATCCTATGGCGGGCAACAAAGAGACCATTCATTTCTAAAGTAATCTATCGATCGTTCCCGGAAAGTTAGATAATCGAGTCCAGAATCGAATAATTCCTTGGCATAATAACGAGGTGCTATTGACGCGCGGCGGCTGTGAAAAAAAAAAACTAAACTTTAATCTATGACGTTTGAAAAAGGAATTCTCATACCTATTTTGATTGTACGCTCGGCGCTTCTAGATTCCTTCCTATTAACTGCGAAATCGCGCCATATTTTTGACATTTCAATTACATTATTATATTTTTCGAATGTACATATCGAAAAATGTCATCAAATTCCTTTGTAGCCAAGTGAAAACTTCAATTTTGTCTATATTTTGCAAACATAGTTTTCTGTTTGTTTGGTTTATTTGTTGGCGAAAATAATATTAAAACTCATGCATATCCCGTCGTCGCTAGAATTTCAATATGCGTTCCACGTGCTCCTCTCTACGCAGCGAAATAAAATATTTTACTTTGTCAACCATTAAATATTAAATTCTTAGACAACTGTACACGCGTTTGAAGCGAATATTTGTGGGGTTTATCATAGCCTCATAAACAAAACAAACTTTATGTGTGTATACTGTGAATTAAATGAAAAGTCATTTAATTCACAATATACATAAAATTTTGTTTTGTTTTATCTGTCCCGTTTTCACGACTAAGCCCATAGCTTTTTTAGCATACTGTGTAAACTCACTAACTACTTAAATGAAACAGATACCTACAACGGCTAGACACTTCCTTTATTTTTCGTCGACAACCAGCCATTTTTACTTAACTCTTCTATTACATTTTACGTCGTTGTAATAAACTTAAATATTATCTAAATGTGTATATTAAAGTCGGGTTGGCCGTATCAAATGGTGAGTTTAGGTGCGAACTACAGGTCCAGCTATACTTATCGACTTAACATAGCGTAACTTCATCGTCAAATCGTACTAAGTATTTGAAATGTATAAAATACGTTTATTATAAAAAGGAAATGGGAGATATTTAAACATATTTGTTGTTGAAATATCTGTATAATAAATGTATTTTATTAATACCTAACTAGCTTTTGCTCGCACGAGTTTCTTTGCGAATGCGGCACAGACATGATTTTAATATAAACTTTCACCCCCCATTATAGGCGCTTGGGGGTTGACTTTTGAAAAAAAAAGTAGTCTATGTTTGAACGGTGATCTTTATCTACATGCATACCAAATTTCATCAATATCGGTCCAGCGGTTTAGTCGTGAAATTTTCGCATTTTTTATTAGTATGGATTTATATTTATAAAACAATTATATATTTTTTGCTTTTAACAATATTGCAAAATCAGCTCTGATTAAATTTCTACTTTTTCGTAGTATGATTGAGAGTGGCGCCTTCAGAATATAAATTGAAAATTTACTTCTTTATTCGAGTCGAAAGAAAAAACGAATGATTTTATACTCTATGCCTTGGAGAAAAGGCTGCGGTGAAGTTTGTTGCGCCGCTTCTTCTTCACTTGCGCTTTGGAAGTCGGCAGTAGACTTAGTTTAAGTAATTTTTTTGACGTCAATAAGTGATGTATATCATCCTAAATTGAATAAAGAATTTTGAATTTGAATTTGAACTTGACTCTCGATTTCGACTGATTCATCCGCGTAATTTTTTGACTCCTTTGGAATGAATTTTACTAAATGTCTTTACTAAAATACGTTCTACGTGAAGACAATAATCAGCTGTTTCCTATTTGTGTTTATATATGCCATTCGGCCAGAGTCCAATTTTATATTATTAATAGCATGGGATATCCGAACATAGGACAGGACACCTTACTTTTTTCGATATTGTCGGGATCCTTTATCTATCAAATATCTTTTCGATGGACTAGACCCGTAATCACGGACTCATTTTGTGATTTTATTAACAAGAGAAACGGAATTTAGTTGATTTCAAATCAATCTTGTTGGAATGTGTTGTAGTCTCGTAATTTAATGTCAAAATTCATCTTATTGAAGAAATAATTCGCATAATTTGGAATAATATTTCGAGTATACAGAGACAGAGCGATGAGTTCAAATTATTTAAGTCTTCTGATTGATGAAAATGATATTATAAGAATAAAAATGACCGATATATATTTTACAAAAATTTGCCCACGGCTTTAACCGCGTTCTTTTCTGATAAATTATTATTGTCAATATCTCGGGTTCTAAGCAACGTATCGTGATGAAACCTATACCAGATTTTAAGTTAGACTATCTCTTATACAGCTGTGACAACCGCATCAAATTCCATCTGGTAGTTTTTTTCGTGATGCGCGAACAAACATACAGACAGACAAAAAAATACTATCGCCACTAATAAAAAAAGCATCGAATAATTTTTAAAGGTTTTAGCAAAATTCACGAAAGCAAAACAAATATCCAAATCAATATCAGCTAAAATAAACCGGTATCCCCGAACATTCATAATTCCCTCATTATTCCCGGTAAAATATAAACCTATTCCGGTAATTTACGACAAAACCCGAACGCTCCCTAGGGACCTATAACGCCATTTCGGACCACAAATTGGCGGTTTTTTTTTCCTGACCGCCGAAAGCAAGCTATAGTTCATTAAAAGTGGTTTAAAGTCGCTATTTTAACATCCCTACGCCATTCAGAAACACTACTTATAGAATTATGTTTCCCTAATTGACGTGTAAAAATCGACATCTCAAATTAAGAGAATCTGACGCTGAATGGACATTGGATTTCTGGGCATGTTCAGCCCTGACCGAACTAAGGAAGTCGCTAAACCGACAGCGCACTCAAGTGAAGAGAGTCTGACTTTGACAACCTCGGTGGCGCAGTGGTAAGGTTCTTGCCACTGAACCGAGAGGTCCCGGGTTCGATCCCCGGTTGGGTCATGATGGAAAACGATCTTTTTCTGATTGGCCCGGATATTGGATTTTATATATGTATTTATTATAAAATATAGTATCGTTGAGTTAGTATCCCATAACACAAGTCTCGAACTTACTTTGGGACTAGGTCAATCTGTGTGATTTGTCCCAATATATTTATTTATTTATTTATTTGACTAGGTATGTAGGTGGGTGAATTTCACGAATGTTTGAACGCGGCGTGTAGTGTTTCATTTTAGTGTCGCACATTTTTTTAAAATGAAGAATCATTTTTTTAAAATTAAACATTTATAAAATTAACATTGTACCAGTACTTTACTTATATATAAAATAAGATAATTAAATTGATTACACAATATATAAGATATGGCACAATTTAATAAACACTAATGACAGCCTACGGCGGCGTTCAAAACGCTCGTGAAATTCGCCCAGGTATGCTTGATCACTCATAATATTATCAGCGACTATATTGTGACTTCCCGCAATCGATGATTCATCAGTTCGCCTGTCCCGAGTGCTCAAACACCTGTGTGTCATCTGAAGCTGCCGTCAAGTGGCTTGGTATAAGAAAGAAGAAGATAATTTAGGATCCAATGGAACATTTGTGTATTTGCCATCGACACACAAAGAAGAAGTTGACAATGCTAAACTGAAAACTGGATAAAACTGGAATCCCGAGTCTTCGTACTTATTGATAGAAATTATTTCGTGTATAAGTTGGATGGATATTGTAAGATTTTAATATACTACTTGTAATTTCAAGTAGAATATTAAAATAAATACAAAACTATATTTCTATAAACATCGCGTCGCCACTATAGTCAACATGTTGCTCTAGTTAAATAAATAAATATTGCGCAATTTTTTCGAAATTTAACGTTTACATTCAACTAATTTGTATGCTTTCATTTTGTGACAAGCTGTGACATGCCAAAGTGACATGAGAAAACAATTTTAATGAACGCGTTCACGAATCTTTCTAACGAATTGGCGGGAAAATAAACCATTCCTGACATTTTAACCGCAACGTGTAAAATAGTAGATTGTTTACCAAGGTTCGAAAGGAATCCATTTCATTAAGTCCAAGGTATTTAGACTAGTAGCTGATGCCCGCGAATTCGTTTAATTTTATCTAGTGATTATTGTTTTTATTTCCGAATACGGCTAGCTAAAAACACGAATAATTTCAAAAAGTGCCTGTGTTCACAGGTACTTTTTCACATCAAATTTAAAACTGAGACAAAGAATTTCATAAAAAGCCACAAACGACTAGCATTTCGGAATGAGCACTGCTAAGAGAGAAATAGACAAATAGAATTTCACCAATCTGTCAAAGAGAAAAACAATAAAACATATTTCTTTTATTTTTGCGGTATCCGAAAGCGGACAGGAATGGAATAATAAAAAAATGGTTTTGAAAAACATCGCTTTCCAATGGATTCCGAAGGTTCCATATTGCCATGTTTCCCGCTGGCTACGTGACAAGCAATATAAACGTGGCAGTCTTGATACACCTGCTGATATAAAGGTAAAGGTGCGGCCCGAATCGGCTCCACTCGTTTATAACCAACTACACGTTGCCCGAGACTTCGCTCCCGTGTGAATATTGAGATAAAATATAGTCTATAGCAATCTTGGATAATGTACCTTTCTAATGGTGAAAGAATTATTGATTCGGTTCGGTAGTTTCGAAGATTACTCGACTCAAACATAGAAATTCACAAATGCTGAGGTACCTCTTTATAATATTAGTATAGATTACGTACAGAACTTTGGCCGCCATATATACTATGTAAATATGTATGAAATGCCATACGATGTAGGCAGAAATTTCCACGTTATGGTAATGAAATTCTTCGCTTTAACTCATAAATTAAAGGATATTATACATTCGTTGTGTGAGCACATAAGCCCCTGTGTGAATTACGCATTACATAATTATATAATGTAGACAATTTAAAAAGATATTAAACTCACGTACTCTTTTTTATTCCGGAGTTTGGGTTAAATTATTCGAAAAAATACAAACGTGTGTGATTATCTCGAGTACGCATGCGCATCATAAATAGACAATACGTACAAAAAGAAATTAACAAAACTGTAATTTTTTCCACAATCTTTTTAATGGCGTTTGAGAGATCTCTTATAAACCATGTCCTTGCAGTTAACCGTTGAAGTGTTCCCTCGTCGGGAACCGTTCCTGTGTGCACCATCAGGTGCATGTTTATCATAATAATTCATTGTCATTCAAACTAAATGTGTGTACAAAATTTCAGCTTAATAATTTTAGGGAGCAATTAAAAGGCAACTGTTTTAAAATTTTATTACAAAATTCCACCCGAACACTTTTTATACATTTGCAATATTTCGTTTGCGCATGCTCAGTCCATGATTCTGAACAACTTTTAGTATGGGAGTAACTCCGAAATCGCGACAAAAAAATATGAACTCTCTCTCTTCTATACAAAACGTATACGTAACGTCTCTTCTATACCTACTAAGTTATATATACCTAAGTGGAAAATGTATGATTATTTTTTTTGCGATTTTAAGGTTGCTTCCATACAAAAATCAAAAATCAAACAAAAAGTTGTTCAGTACCATCGACTGAGCATCAATGCCAATGTATAAGAAATCACTATGTATGTTGCAAGTAAATAAAAACCTTGTAATAACAATATCGTTTGCAATAAATGTCGCCTGTATAATAAATATAAATGGGAATGAAGGATTAGTGCAGTGAGCCACCCCAGGATCGAGTAGAATCGAGTTGATGACGGGAAATTGATACGTATCATCGGATAACTTAGTTATTTGTTTTGCGGTTGCATACCTTGGGAATAGGAGATGTGATAGATCTGTTCCTGATTCATCTTTGTTAAGAATTTGGTATATAATTTATTATATTTTTACGCGAGCGAAGCCGGGACGGGCGTCTAGTCTAAATATAGACCAAAACCTTCCTCAGAAATCACACTATCTATATGTGTATGGAGAAGGCAATGGCAAACCACTCCATTACTAATGCCAAGAAAGTTGTTGTGTGTGCTTAATTCCACGTAATGACCACGACCCTCAGCCATGAGGAATACGACTATGAAGAAGAATCGGTGTCACGGCATGAAAATCCGTGCAACAGTTTTTGAGCTTAGCGCGAACAGACAGACGCGCAGAGGACTTTGTTTTATAATATATAAAGATTAGTATAGTCTCCTTACAATAGCACTTCTTATAGAAGATTAGTGACCATTAAATCTAACATACTAAATAGCTGAAACAGCGTTGAAACTCGATCGAAACCAATATCTTAATTAAGATTTACGACATTGTTCTTAGAAAAAAAATAGCTTTATGATGAAGGATGAAAGTTGGCATCATTTATTAAACAGTCTTAATTTTAATAAACGCTAATATTTCAAAGGCCACAGAGAAAATGTCAGTAAACATGAAACGAACTCCAGCTTCGAAGTTAAAATGTAAAAATTTCAATTAAGTATTTGTTTTATTTTATCCTGAATGAGAATTTTAGGGAATGCCACGGCGTTCAAAATTTTTAACAACTGAGGTAGCAAGTAAGAATAGTAGTACAAATTTTATGAAGTGTATGAGAGCGTAAGAATATTAAAAAATTCTTTACATTAAACTACAACTAAAAGAAAATTAAATTGAACTAATTAAAAATAACAAACTATTTTAAAAAAGGATAAGAATTGTATATTTACAAAAATGCTAGCGCCTAAAGACATCTGACACGACTTTTACGATCTTGTGACAAGTAATCACGTACACACTCAACGTCAACCAGAGTGCAGATTTCTTCGCGATGTTTTCCTTCACCGGAAGCAAATGGAATGAAAACTAGTGTATATGAGTCAGATTGGTATACAAGCTCATGTGGCACGAGTAGGATTCGAACCTAGAATCTTTCGGTTGACATGCTGTCTTAACCGCTGAACCACAGCTGCTTCGTGATTTCCCAGAATGAAATTATTTTATCCTAATCAGTCATTTCCAAGCTTGATGCGGAAAAGCTGGACATAATTTGACCGAGCGAGCGAAGTGAGCGAGGTCTTCAAATCAACTTGGGGCAAGAATACATTTTTTGTATGTTTGTAACGCGATAACTTTCGAACCGTTGCGTTGTAGGATTTGTCAATATAATTTTTAATTTTGTGGGGCAACAAAATCGGTTAAGTCGTTTTTGAAATATTCACAATTTTGTAAAAACTCATCAAAATTTTATTCATCATTCTTTGTTTTCAGACATCCTTCCGGGAAAATTTCGCATGTCAAGCGCACACTAACTCATCAAGTTCCTTTTTTGGCCAAAAATTATAGTAAACTAAACAATATATTTGCCTTGGAGAATACACTTAACGACCCGTCAGCCCATTTGCAGCTACTAAATATAGCAATACAGTGCCGGCGATAGGTAGAGTATAATTGGGCGATTGCCCAGGGTGCCCCTTACACAGTTTAGGTATGTTTTTTTACAAAAATGTCATTGTTGACACAAGCTTTTATTGTTGAGAACCAACAAAGTGGGCAATACGTGTGTCACCCTTGGTGTTGAAGGCGTTTGTAGATTGCGATGACACTGACCATCCAGGGCATGTCTTTTCATCTGCTATATATTGTGATAAGTATTAATATATAAATAAGTTTTTTTTACGAAATTTCAGTTTTAATTTCGCCAAAGAAAATCTTGCACTCAATTCGTAACAAAAAATCATATCCACGCAGCGTCGATCTTGGCGCACCACTAGGCATTACTTATCACAATAATGTATTGCCATGGCAGCGGCAATAAAACCACTAATAGATAATTTGATCAAGCCGATTTTTGGTATGGAGTAGATTTGGAGAGCTGGAGAGTTACAGGGAACTTGTTCCGCGGTTGGAGACTTGGGCTATATATAAATTGGAAATAATAGAGCGTAATCGGACATCGTCGATAGTTTTTGCACACAAGCTTCTTTCTTAAATCAAACTACACACAGACGTCTAAGATTAGAAATAGGGGGCGCTATAGGAATTTCGCCCTGGGCTCTTGTACTGCTACAACCGGCACTGCCTAAACGTAAAACACATTAAAGTCATACATACATATTTATGTCTCCATTGGAGTCTAGCTGTAGACATTAGGAAATGGGTAATTTATGCCCTTTTCCGACATTTGAATGACAAAGTTCCGTTGGGTTCGACGAAGATTATTCATTGGTTCACGTTTTAGTTGGTCCTCCCTCTCCTTTGCTCATCTGATTTTTCATCTGATTGATTGCGTTTCCGGTTCTTCCTTAGCCATTGAAGCCCAAGGTCCGCGTTCTTTTTTCCTACTGGCACGGTCTTTGGTATCCTTAGTTAGAAGACAATTGCCACGCAATTCTTTCTTATCGTCTCTCTCTCTCTCTCTTGCCTTTTTTTGCCAGGGCCAGATGCAAGCGCCATAGCAAAGGCAAGACGTGACCGTACCGGCGAAGGCAGCACTGCTGGATTTTGTCTGCTATGTAACGGACATGAAGGCTGAGCTGCGCACACATCCCGCGCAGCATTGTCATTTCCGTGACACGCAACTCTTTCTTGTGTCGCTCAAGCATTTGCCACGCTTCGATACCATAAAAAAGGATGCGTTTTTATGATAGACTACATGTTGTCCGCGCCTTCGCTCCCATAGGAATTTTGAGATAAAATATAGCCTATAGCAATCTTGGATGATGTACCTTTCTAATGGTGAAATAATTTTTGAAATCGGTTCGGTAGTTTCGGAGTTTACCCGCCTCAAATGTCCAAACTCACAAACGCTTACCTATTTATAATAATTGTATAGAAAGATCCTAAAATAGCACGACAGGAGGAATTTCACGAGCATTTTGAACTACGTCGCGAGCTCTCATTAGTGTTTATTAAATTGTATTAATTGTACCATACACAGTAATCAATTTAATTATCCTATTTTATAAATAAGTAAAGTACTGGTACAATGTTAATTTTATAAATGTTTAATTAGAAAATATATATTCTATATTAAAAAAAAAATGTCTAATGATACTGATAATGAAACGCTACACGCCGCGTTCAAACGCTCGTGAAATTCACCCGACAAAGTGTATACTAACATATTAACCAATAAGTTAGTATACACTTTGTCGGGTTTTTTAAGTGTATATTAACCAATCCGAGTCCGCTTCATAAATATTTATAGTTAATCCCATACGTTTTGATCTTTTTGTAGTCTACCCTCAGATTGCAATTTCGGAGGATATTGCGTCTTTCAAATGGGTTACTAATTAATGGACGGCTTTGTGGAGAGAGTATATCCCAATTTTACTTTGAATATTTAATGTGTTTGTGCATTTAATGTATTCACACAGGTTGTAGTGGTATAAAAATGTTGAGGAGAAAATGTAGGCAAACGGATCCTAGGCTCCAACGTTTTATGACTGAGTAAGCATATGAGAAAAGATGGCGGAATATAATACTTCAAATTTTTCACCTATCAATATTAACATTTATTTTAAATTTACACTTAAATACAATTAACAAACACGATTACAATAAATAATGTAACCAATACAAAAACAAATTATACAGTGAAATACAAAATAAGTATTACTATTTCAGTCCAGACATCGCATCGGTCTGGGGATCGCCCCACGCAATCGAGATTAATTTTCCCACAGAAAAGAAAACAAATTCACAAGTACATCACAATCGGAAAAGTTCTTTTACGATTTTGGATTTGCTTGTATCACTCTCATCTGTGTGTTTTCTTCCTCAGCCGTTAAGCTAAAGATCGGAGTCCTGAGCCCGCTTTCCCCAACTTTTTCGTAAATTTTGGTATATTTACTGATTATTAGTAGGATTGAATTTAGGTACCTACGTACCTAATATAAATGCGAAAGATCCTCACTATCTTATGTGTATATGTGTATGTTTGTCACTCTTTCACGCGAAATCTACTCGACGGATTGTTATAAAATTTGGTACACGGGTAGATTGTAACCTGGAATAACACATAGGGTACGTTTTATCCCGAAATTGCCACGAGAGCGAAGCCCCGGGGCGCAGCTAGTTGTTTATAAATATTTTAAATTGTGGTCATAACAACATCTTGAATGTAATATTTCGAAAAGCAAGATTTCATTCAGATATAAAGGTTCAAAGGCTTAGAAGAAAAATTCTTTTTGAAAAAACCACAGCATTTTGCCAAATCCTTACGAATACATTTCAATAGTATAAGATCGAAAGAGATTTTCTTGTTCTATATTTTATTTCTCAGAAGTATTAGATACGAAAACTTACAAGCATTATTCAAATTTTAGTTTTATTAAATCTATGTATACATTACGAAATATGATGTTCATGTGAAAAGGTCCGTCGATAATCACCCGTGAGTGACGCGTATTTTCAACCCCTGACGCAAAAAGAGGGGTGTTATAAGTTTGACCGCTAAGTGTGTCTGTTCTGTCTATCTATATACGTGGCACCGTAGCTCTTCAACGGATGATAGGGTGGCGATTTGGATCCGTTTTTTTTTATTTGATAGCAAATTTTTATGCGGTGGTACTTAGATATGTTTGATCAAAATCGGTTTAGCCGTTCAAAAGTTGTAGCGAAATGAATATTGAAAGTCGTTTTTTTTTTCAATTTGTCTAAAATTATACTTGTCACATCATCTTACGTTAGATTTAATCAATTTAGTGTGAGTTGCACCAGAGTGCGCGCCGCTGCCGTTTAGACAAAATGGCGTAATTTGCGTTTTTGCAGGTTAAAGTTAACACCAAATTAGGAGGCTTCCTGTTTTATCTACAACGAAGTTATTGGGCTTCGAAATTGGCCCGAATTGCTTCAAGAAAAGGATGTTACGGACGTGCCTTTTTTTTTGCTCGACTTGCGGAGGCACTACCGTAAATTTGCGTTTTTGCAGGTTAAATTAATGCCAAAGATGGCGATGGCGTGCAACTCACTCAGTATATTTGGTCTCGTTCTGTCAATGTCAAATATTATAAAGTGTGACAGTGACAAAACATATTTTATGCGTAAAGTATGATTTAAAATTTCTATGAAATAGTGGGATTGTCTTTATTTCAGCCGTCACAGACAAGCATATAAACGGTGTGCCCGTGTGCCCTCACATGAGAGAATATTGAATGAACACAATGATTATGATTGTTCGAGAACTTCACTTAATTTTGCAAATAAACAATTTTATCAATGCGCCCGCGACATGCTGTGACAATTGGCACCATTCAGACGCTATAAATCAGGCTAAACTGTGTCGTAAATCGCAAACAATTGCTCCTAACACAATGCGACATCTTTATGGTACAATGATAAACTGTTTGAGCGCTCAATCAGCTTCTATGAGCTAAATACTACGGCCGGAGACAGAGGATATTATAAACATCGACCTGTCGTTCGTTTAGCTCAAAGGAAGAATTAGAACCGCGTGCGAGAATTTACTAGAAGAAATGGGCCAAAACGCTTATTTATTTTAATTTTATTTATTTATTGTTATTTAAATACAACGGTACATGTGTATCAAAGTATTTATAAAAGGAAGACAATAAAAATCTTATATAAAATTCTATCAGTAAACACATCACATTCAGGTTCCAGATTCAGGTACGCGTTGAGATCGATCTATTTATTACACGATATCTATTTATTTACAACGTAAAAGTTTTTCAATATTGATAAGAGAATAACCTAAGTAATGACTTATGACAGAAGGTCCCTTATGTAGGGACCAAATAAATTAACCGACTTGGTATTGCATGGCTCTCACAACTTTTTACGGTAGAAAAACTGAGCTGCGGGACTTGGTGTTTTTTACAGCATGTTTTTGATGGCATTTATTTATTCGCCAACCAAATGTTACAATAAACTTAAAGTAATTATAATTAGAGCTTATAACTTACTCACATTTTACAGATATTGCGAGTTTGCAGTGCCTATTGGAGACATTTAAATTTATAGACATAAATCTACCGCTAATTTCCAAAGCACGGGTGAAGAAGAAGCTGCGCGACAAACTTCGCCTTTTCTTCAGGTATGTCCTTACAAAGTCCTCTGACGCGTCTGTCTGTCTATTCGAGATAAACTCAAAAACTACTGCACGAATTGTCATGCGGTTTTCACGAACAGATAGTGTGATTACTGAAAAAGGTTTATGTGTACATAACTCATATTTTACCCGAGCGAAGCAGGGACGAGCCGTTATAAGATACCTGGTTATATGATAATTTTAGCTATTCCCTCTGAAGGGATTATACATCATTAATTAATAAAATATGATATCATGAGGCCTCTGGATTATCAGTGTTGCTGTCCAGCTCGAACACACACGGAAACGGAAATGCTGGCCATCTCTTTCTAATGTGTTAAATAGTAATAATCCCATATTGAGTATTATTAACATAAAAACCTATACTACTATATTGGCTTCTCTCAATACGATAATAATAACATAACCTACAAAACACCAATATAAAATAGATTTGTCACGATTTGATTAATGATATATTTTCTTACGAAACACAAATTTTATTAATAAATAGCTAAATATATCACTATCTCTCTCGCTCTCGACACTATGTACCTACATGCGTCGGTTCGCAATTTACTTAACAATAGGATACATATATAGATTTATTATTTTATTTTAATAAATCCCCTCTAACAAATGGAAACACCAATGAAAAAATATTGTGACAATGACAACTCGTCCAAACGCTCCATACTAAACAATAGTCAGAAGTGACGTCTTGATCGAGACTATTATCGCGGCGGGGTAACTTGACGTGCATTCAACTTAAATACAATTAAAAGCTCTTATTAAACGAGAAATCATTTAGGTTTTTTAAATATTTCTTTTTATTTAGTCTGAGGTCTGAACTTCAAGGGAAACTCTTGAAAACAACTTGGAGATACTGATCTTTAAAGAGTCTTAAGAAATGACGAATATTAAGGGGCTGGCTCACGATCCAATTGCACCCTTAAATGCTTTATTGCGAAAAAGGAGAAATATTCAAAAGAAGGAAAAAATGTACGTATTTTTATTGCCCGGGACAGTATTGAAGACCGGGATATCAAATCAACGGGGTATGTCAAGTTGGCACAAGTTATAAGTGGAAGCGTTTTGATAAGTTATTCACTAGTTTTTTAAGTGAGTAAGTATTTTTATTCAAGAGTTTTTCATGTTTTTACGAGTATCCTGACAATGTCGCCATGTAAAGATGGTACGAGTAGTTATTTAGTCCTTCAATCTTAGAGATAATACGAGGGCGACACTGAAAATTTTTGAAACTGCCATTTGTAAATAATATAATTAAAAGTGGTGCTCTCACTGATTCCATCGGATGCAGCGATGTATTGATACTATTTTGAAAAGATAAAATAAAACTAATAACCATTTAATTTGTTAAGTTTAAGATATTCTAAAAACTTTCAGTTAATTCCTCGTAAAAACAATTGAACAACAACAGGATCGCAATCCGATCGGGGCGCGCAAAAATCAAAGGCTACAATACTTATAGCCATCGTTGAATCTATTATAGCGATTTAAATTAAAAATTCGAAAAATAATTTTATTTTTCGAAACGCATACTAGTTCTTGGAATCCCTTTTTAAATAAACCAAAGCTGGCTCCGCTCATCTATGAACAAATGAGCGCGATTCATATTACGCTGATATGTGAACTCTCTTCTTTCTTTTCATGAGTGTTAATTACTAACACTGGTGTCAGCTCATAGATAATATAAATATTCTTTTATACATGTGTCAGCTTTTATTCAAGTCGAGTAAAGGCATCTGACATAACACTCGTGAACATAAACAAGATTTTTTCTTTCACCGGAAACAAGTGGTGGTCTATGAAAACTAATTCTACTACACATTAGTCAGATTGGTATACAAACTCATATGGCACGAGTAGCATTCGAACCTCGGACCTTACGACCAGGCTGAACACCACTATGTGAACTCTGAAAGCCATATATGTATTTTATACACTATCGCTACCTCTTATCACCTAGACCACCATATAAGAAGCCTTAATAAAGTAATACCCAATTTTCCCTCCGAGATCTTTATTAAGGAAACATGTCGCTAATACAAAACTACTCTGATTCAATATGCTTGCTCTGGCGATTTCTGTATCTTTCGACGGTTACATGTTTTTTATTAATAAGAATGAATACGGTCAAGTTTTACACACAGATTTAGGAAAGACTCCAGAATATATTGAAAATAAAACTTTATTTTTAGGTACAAATTTGAAACGCAACGAAAAATCAAATGTAAAACGTAATCCAAATCATAAAGAAAATGTGAAAATTTTGATAAAAATTTAAATGAAAAATACACAATGTTAACTATACAGACATACATTGCAAGTTAGGTAAAAGATTGTAAAAATACTATACTTGTATATATACTAAATATAATAAGAGCGCCTTCTACTTTATAAAGCTTCATTGACTAAAAGACTTTTTGATCAAATCCTACGGGAATCAAAAATTTCGAGTTAAAAAGTACCCATTTGTTAATGCTATATAAAAACTACCTCAATCACAAATAAAAAAAAAACGGCCCAGCCGTTTTACCTTGATGAAGTAACATTCTCACAATGCGAAAGATTTATAATATTAGTAAGATGGGATATAAGACCTAAGACCCTATTTTGCCTTTCATACTTCGCAAAAATATTTGTCGACTTGGTTATCCTCTTCCTATTACTTAAGGTCAAATAGAATCGCCCTCAGACTCTATTTGCTTTGTTGGTTAACCAATCGTAAATGTTCAAGAGTTTGTGTAAGTACGGTCGCGTCTTTTGTCATCATTTCTATGTAGTTATGGGCCAAGGCTTAGCGAAAATCGACTATTTCAAAAAGTTCAGTTTTAGTCTTAATTCAATCCATTGGTCTGAAAACTGACATTTTCGGAACTTCACTCTATTGTTTAGTATTGCGAAATAAGATTCTCATCTCAAGACTTCGCCTAATGTAATCTGAAGTCTATGGATCCTGTAATTTTATATAGTCACTTTATTATTGCCAGATACTTTTTGTTTTCTTTCTTATTTTAAATAATTCCAATGGTACGTAACGTACCAAATACAGACCAAGTTCTGCCGTAATACTTTTTTCTATGTATTACATTTAAAAAACGGAGCTTTCAATATAGTAAGAAATACCCCATGGCATGGCAGTTCAATGAAACTGGCGATGGCCAATCAAAAACTGGGCCAGAATTTAATATAATTAATTATAGGCTTATGTATAATTTATTTTCTAGGTATCTTTATGGGGGTTGATTATTTGAATAGTACTATAAAACTTAAAATAAAAATAAATATATTCGACATAAAAATCTCAATCAAAATATGATCTTGAGAGTTGTAATTAGTGGAACTTGGTCGTTTGCACTACCGTGTGCGTCATTATTAATGAATATATATATATTATTAATGAGTAAGTGAATATTTTTCTTTTTTTTCCGGTCAAGTTCAATTTGTCATTCCGCCATCGAATGCACACTATTTGCTGTGATAGAGTAAAACCGCGGAGGGATCATAACATACATGAATGAACAGTGAACACGTCTGTTATAGTTCAGCGAGGATATGGGCAGGACATTGATGTATTATGGTTCTGATGGTCGCATGGCAACTGATGTGGATGATTCATATTCGAGACTGGCGTTTTTGAATTGCGGCACGAAATTCGAATTTCGAAACTTGATATTCTTTTTACATTTTGCTATTTTTGTGCCAGTTGTAGATGATTTGTTTTGACAATATTTTTATCATCATTAAATTTAATACTCGTTGGTATGATACGTATAAAAAAGGTATATAGTGACTAATATCTAAATAAAATAAATATAAAATGTGTTAATTACAGGCTTAGCCCATAGTGTTATAATTAGTACCGATGTATCATTACGATAGAAAGTATGATTATTTTTATTTTATAATTTTATACATAAAGTAATACAGACAAGATATAATAAAAGTTTTTTTTAAAATAATTAAAATATTGCAGAAAATTTTGGTAATCTATTCAGGCACTATCAAAAAAATCTGCATTAAATAATTTATAACTTGTGAACATTTTCTAGTCTTTTTAAAATTCTTGTTCCTCACCTAATCCTTTTTAAATGGGATCGGCCTAAGGGGTTGCTGCATAACAAAATTCTTCTTTACAAAGTCGGTTAAAATATTGACCCAATTCAGAAATATCAAGTAAAAAAATAATTGTCGTAATCCATCACAACTTCCATTATTGTTTAAAAATGTCTATATTTACCCCACAATGCAACAAAAGCGTATTAAAAAAATACGATTTATCAAATAACCTTTTTTATAAGTCGCCATGGAATGATATAGTTCAGTGTCGTACCCGCCGGGATATGTGACGTCTTACGAATAAAAAAAAATATTTATGTGTTTTTTTTCCTTTATGTTAGTGGCCAGTGCAGTGTTCAATATTTCAAATCAGTCTAAATGAATAAAAAAATTAAAGTATATTTTGGACTAAAATATATTTAGTCGCAATCGCACTATTGGAATTGACAGAACGAGACAAAACATACTTTACAAATAAACTTTTTTTATGAATAAAAAAGAGAAGTGCACGCTTCGGATGGCATCTTCAAAATAAAATATTCATTCGGCGATCCGATCAACTGTAGAAATTAAAAAATTATTAGCTCTTTCATATGTTCAAAGAGCTAATTAATATTTAATTTCATAAATAATATTATGTTGATAGAGCAACATATATATATATTTTATAAATTGATTTTCTATTTTTATATCTTCGCGATTTTTTATCTATAGGTAGCACATAAAAAAGTTCTAGAAGAAAAAAAGAAAAATATGTACCTATTTTATTTGGGAAACGAAAAATCTCGTGGTACCTTCTAGATGAATTTGTAACCGTACGAATTCATTTAGTACTATGAGATTTTTTAAATCAATTTCTATATTTTAAGAATATAGCATATAAATCGTTGTACATGGTGCGGTCAACTTACAACCATGGAATTAGTAGGTACTCCGTGAAGTACTTACTAAATCCATGCTTACAACTTCATTTAATGTAGGGTGACCATAAGCCCACGTGTCTCACGTCCGAAATATTAATTAAACATCGTAATCCCTATAAGATAAATTCTTTTGGCCACATGCGGTAAACAATACATTAAGTTGACAGCAGGGGTTGTCACGCAATAATGGCCGATAGATAAATATTGTCGACACATTAATCGGGGAATTAGTATTGCTGTAACAATTTATTATATTTGAAATACATTATTTATGGCCAGGTTATCCTATGACAGATTTGTCTGGTTTTCATTACACATGTTATTAATAATAAAATATAAATAATAATAATTCATAAAAGACTGGACTTATTATAAAAAAAAATATATTTTACATGATACAAAAATTGTACTGACCTTTAAGCAAAATATGAGCTTACACTTCTTTAATAACAAAAATTAACTTCTATATTATATTATTTCGCAATATGTAAAATGAACATATTAGAAAATACATAATTAAAATGATGTTCTTTGTATTTACACACAAATGTCCTTCCTTTTTTGCCCTTTTTAATGTGAAGCCTTTTAATAAATAAAGGCAAATGAGTTCAATAAGCTAGACCCTTATTACGTCCACATGAAAAACAAAAGCAATACAGGGAAAATCCCGCATAGCTTCGGTAGTATTAATTAAATACTGGCCGCAAATCCCCAATATAACGAATTCTTTCGGCCACATACGGCCTAAATATAACGCAGAATTTCATTACACATGCATAGCTACTTATTACAAACTCAATTTGATGGCGAGGAATAATTTTGCGATAGGTAAATTTTTTTAAAGATATTTCGCGGACACTCGACGTGATACAAAAGTATGTCGTGTTAAACTGAAAAAAAAAAAAGTATATATATATATATATATATATATATATATATATATATATATATATATATATATATATATATATATATATATATATATATATATATATATATATATATATATATATATATATATAGGCATGTCACAATAAAGTCATCAAAGTCTTTTAAATCATTTAGCCCTAGGGAGGCATATAGGTACTTAAGAATAACATATAAACTAACAGATATTAGTAGTATAAGTTATCTTTAAAAATAAGTCTCTTTCCAATGCAAACTTTACTTCTGGACTACACAAACCTCATTCTATCTCGTGTGGATAAACAGCCGTCAGAAAACAAATGTGGTTTAGCGCGCACATAATTTAGAGCCACGGAATTGCACTCTAACGGCAGAAAGTCGATTCGTCATTTTGACAGTTATGAGCACAGTGGAGCGTCCGAACGTATTGTGTGGTCACCCTAATGCCGTAATGTGACAGTTCGTTCACTAAATTGAACTTCGAACAATCGTTCCAAGTTTTGAATTTAAAATAGGTGGCCGGTAGCAAAACCACGCTTTAAAAAATACAACTTTTATTTTTCTCGAAAGAAAACATATTATTATAATATAATCTATTTTAAGCCCAGTTGCATGTTATCCTTACCCAGTGAGGGCGTCGCTAACTGTTTATCAAAACGACGGCGCGCTGGTTAACAGTTAACGTCAAAGTTGATTGGTGTAATTGAGATTTATATTATCGGTATCATATTAACGCGAAATCAAACCTAGGTTACATTTAAAATTCCGTGTGTTTCCGATTTCATTCATGGTCGTGGCGCCCCGAAGCCACGTAATAATAAAAACCTTTAAATTTTGAAGTCCCGTCTGTTATTTTACGGCTAACTTCCTGACCACAACCCGCTTTGGGATTGCTGTTGTTGTGTATCGACTATCAACACTTTTTGGGCATTATAGTCGCCTCGTACGCAAATCACGGGAGAATATGGATTGGGACAATTCTTAGCCGAAACCACACACTCGACCGCTTGAAACAGCTAGTAGGTACGTAATCTGTACGAAATAAATTTATTTTTCGGCATGTATTCGGCTTGTCCATTTCAGAGCTGACGTCTGCTCTGAGCTGACGTCATGCTCGTCACCTCCTATCTTGAGGCAAAATCAAATTATTACCGACCAATAAAACATATTTATTCGAGATATCGCCAAACACATCGATACTCCCAGTCGAGTTTGCCACTTTACCGAAATACCGAATACGAATAGTTTATTTATAATATCCTGTAACATTTCCAATTTATATTCGCCCCACGTCCAAGATAGGGGACAGGCAATACCGAACTACCCTCTTTGAGATAAATCTGCGATCATACAAAATATTACTAGGCTTTTCCGTTGTACGGACTTGTTTTACTAGTTTTTATATTTATGTTCCAGTCCCAATTCTGATTTTCATGTTCTTTTTAACCCCCGACGCAAGAAGAGGGGTGTTATAAATTTAACGTGTCTGTCTGTGTATCTGTCTGTGGCATCGTAGTTCCCAAACGGATGAACCGATTTTCATTCATTTTTTCAGTTTTTTTTTGTGTCATATATAATTTTATCCCGAGTGTTCTTAGCGATGTTTCTTGAAAATCAGCCGTTCAAAAGTTGTAGCGAAATGAATATTGAAAGTCGGGGTTCTTATAATTTGTCTAACAAATAAACTTGTATTGAAAACATACTACAAAAACTAGTGTACGTACACTAACGTTAAAAACCTGTCGTAAGTACATTTTTTACTATAATAACGTATCGCGATCGATCAATCGACGCAATTATTAATTACTAGATGTTGTCCGAGGCTTCGCTCCCGTGGGAATTTTGAGATACTATATAGCCTAAAGCCATCTTGGATTATGTACCTTTTTAATGGTGGAAGAATTTTTGAAATCGGTTCGGTAGTTCCGGAGATTACCCGCCTCAAACTCAAATTCAAATTCAAATAATTTATTCAGAAATTAGACCTTCACAGGCACTTTTTCTCGTCAATTTTTATATGTATAGTTATTTCTCACAAGCTACAAACTACTGGCATTTCAGAACGGCCACTGCTGAGAAGAAATGCCGAAATAAACTCATTTGAACAGTGTTGGTCCCTATCTCACAAACTCACAAAGTCACAAACGCTTACCTCTTTATAATAATTGTATAGATGTATCAATATTATAACATATAATTTGTACTAATAAAATATCATGTCTATTTGATTAACGTAACACATAATTACTTTTCAAAAGCGATGTAACCTATTTCTCGGGTGCAATCTTGCATCTCAATTTTGAAGCAGATATCTTCAAGCGTTCCAACTGAAATTTTGTACATACGTTCAGATATGGATTTTTTGACAGAAAATGCTTATCAGACACAGTTTGGATAACTGTGTCTGATAAGCATTTTCTGTTGAGGTATAAAGATCGAAGATCTATAACACCTGATGCAGTCCCATGATGGTCCAGCTAAACTGTAGGAAATATAGAGACGACTTAACAAAAATTGGTCAGTCTGATGAGCATTTTCTGTTGAGGTATCAAAATCGAAGATCTAGAACACCTGATGCAGTCCCATGGTCTTTTTATATTTGCGACCGAAGGAATAAAGAAGCGGGAGTGGGACACGTAGCGGGAAATAGGATGGGGCACGTTGCGGGAAAATACATGGGACAATATGTAGGAAACGGGACAGGAGAAGTTTCGGAACGAGACACGTAGCGGAAATGGTAGCGTAGGAAACGGTGAAAATTGAACTAAAGTTGACAAAATGACAAAAATACGAATTTGAATCATAGTACCTAATAAATAAATTATACCAGTCTTAGAATATGCGATAAAAGAATAACTGAAATTCTTTTAAGAACTGAAATTCACGCGTGCGAGGCCGCGGCAAAAGCTAGTACCTAATAACATATCGCAACATTCGCAACCAATCGACGCAAGTATTAATTAATTATCAATATTCGATATTATAACATATAATTTGTATCCATAAAAGATCATGTCTATTTAATTAAAATCGTAACATATAATTACTTTTGCAAATATGCTTTGATATGCTTATAATATGCACATATTCAATTAACAAGTTGAAAATCGTAGCAGGCATGCGTGAGCTGTATTGTACCTATATTTTATCCTTTTACGTTTAGTATTTTCATTAAATCAAATCATTTATTCAGCAATCAGACTTTCATATGCACTTTTTCGCTTCAAATGTTGTATTATACTAGCTTTTGACCGCGGTTTCGTTTATTACGTTCGTCCGTTCACAACTTATTTTTATTATTCTAAGCAAAGTATCGTGATGAAACCTACATCAGATTCTAAGTTAGACCATCCGCTATACAAATGTGAAAACCACATCCAATTCTATACAATGGTTTTCGCGTGATACGTGAACAAACTTAAAGATAGAAAGACCAAAACTCTAAAAAAAAATTTTTTTTGGCCTCATCGTCCCTTTAATATCTTCCATGTACAGCCATACCCACTAACAGTTTTATTATATGTATAGATATAGATAAAACAGTAAAATCTAATAAGTGTTCTTTATTAAATCGAGTCTTATTAAAGCGAGTCTCAATATATCCATAAAGGAACCCCAAAATAGACCAAAGCGAGAAGGCAAAACATAATTTAAAAATATCCAATTAAAAACCACTGCCAATTATTTTAATGAAAGAGACCACAAGATATCTTCTTTCCTTTATAACATTATAAATGTGTTGGGTCCAGTTTTAATTAATATGACGCTTCTACCATCTGCGTTGATTACATATTGTAGGGTTCCTTACCCAAAGAGTAAAACGGAACCTTATTATTAAGACTCCGCTGTCTGTCTGTCTGTCTGTGAAATTCTGGATTTCTGTGGTGTAGGTTCAATTCCTTCTCGATTGAAACTGGTAAGTTTCTATCGCATTACTAATTGACGTAGGATTTTGATAATATGCGGCGTGTGTGAATACACACACACCTTTATATAAAAATCCTCAAAATCCTGTAAGGTGAAAAAAGTATTATTCTAATGTCCTACGGGAAAACTATATCCCAGAACTCCAAGCGGAGAACTAGTTTGTAATTCAAACTGTATGTCAATTAGGGTTGCCACCGTTTAGGAGAAAAAAAAAAATATTTATTTTAATTTAAAACACTGCAAAAAATACAGCGGTAGAGGTTGACATGTTATGAAGAATATATTGCACAGTATTAAAAATTATATAACAGCACGCTTACAGTATATACATATAAAATCATCTTTAGGTACATTAACCAATCAATAGCGAGCACCAAGACAAATATCTTCATTTAATTCTCATTCAATATGATATGATATTCCGAATACTCGGCCAATAAGCGGCCCGTTTGAGTAAAACCACTATAAAAAAGTAGTCTTTATAATAATAGTATAGATATAATTCCTCTCCTTTTTTCTCCGTTTCAGCTTTGCCCAAAATGCTTTCGTATTTCTTTGTGTTCTCCACTATTTTTTGCACTTCTCAAGAGATTTCCTTGAAATTTTGAGAGCAGATTCGACAAACAGATGAAAATCGATAGTCGAGCCATGTATTATATGGCTCGACTATGGATTTTCACATGTTGTTTTCATATGATTGGCAACCCTAACTCAATCAGCTGGGTAAACTCAAATTGCTATGCAACTATGATCCCTATGGCAAATCACAGCGCGAGTTCCTCACAGTTTCTCAATAACGTGGAACTTGAGAAATTCCGTAGATATGCTGAATTGAAACTTCAGTAGTAGATACTAAATTGTTGCGTGCAATTCTAATACATCTTAGCAATGAATCTTATCCAATACTAGGTACATAATTGTATATTAATAGGAGCATATGATGTGTTATCCTGCCCTAGAATAGGACAGAATAATATGGAGTGACCATATTCTCCCATGGATGTGTGTGGAAAAAGGTACATTATAAACTTACCAACGGTTTACTGAAATGTACATGTTTTTTTGGACGACAATAAATGTCATTGCTGTAAAAAAAGAAAATTATTAAGCACTTCATGTAATTTATATGTCTGTTATACTATTTATGTCTATTCTTTGTCTATTCTTTCCATACATTTTCCAGTAAAACCAAACCAAAAGTTACGACCATAAACAATGTAACCTATAAATTGAGATCAAAAGCGCGGCCATGTTTTTATCGCGCGTCCTATACAAAACAAATTGGCACTGAAATAAGCCATGTTCGAATTTCGAATTAATCATTCACGACAGCGGTGAAAGGATTAATACATTTTTCGATAAACTTTTTTATTGTTAAACACTGGCTGGTAAAAAACTAAAAATGGGAACATTTTCCTATATATTTCTTCAATAGGAAGGAATGTGACAAAATACAAAACTGTTACTATAACAATACAGCAAAAAATAAAATGAAAAATATGGAAATAAAATAAAAACTTGGCCATTTCAATACAGAATTATTTTTTTTTAGTTTGTCTTAATAATATAAGATTGCATTATAGATATTAAATAATTTTACCGAGGTACAAGGTGTCAATCGATAATGAATCTACTATATAACCATCTTAATTTGAACTAGTGGCTAATTCAACATATGTATATTTTTATATGAAACTGTTATTAAATGTTAATTATTATCCAGCTCGCAAATTCGGATTTCAGGTTTAAATTTGAAGTTCAATAAACAGTAATTTTATCGGTTAACCGCATTTAACTTGTTAAACCTAAACAATTATTTTGTGACTGTATAACATTACTGACATTAAAAAATAGTTCACTTTTCATAATTACGTAGTAATTATTTTAATTTATGGAAATGTATGTAATTATGTACTAGACCGTCATTATTTCCTAAATAAGAACGATTAACATTCAATTAATCATGAATATAATTTTTTGCATGGGAATAGGATTTCGGAAGGACGGGGCAGAGGCAGACGAGCGAGGTAGCGGTTCCGCCTTGACGAAATAGGCAAATAATTTTTGTGTGTGATATCTATGCCCTTTATCTTTATTACAACAAGTCGATATTTGACATATGACCTTTCTCTATACATTTCATCCGTTTTCCAAATACGACAACACCGCAAAATCATTTTGAAGATGATAACGAATTTCGTAAAATCCCTCACACGATTCCTGAATTTTTTTCATATCAAATATTATTATCAAATTTAGTTTAAAAGCATGTGTGACACGACATGTGTAATACAAGTTTATTTGTTAGACTTATTAAATAACACCCGAGTTTCAATATTCATTTCGCTACAAGTTTTGAACGGCTGAACCGATTTTGATCAAACATATCTAAGAAACACCGCATAAAAATTAGCTATCAAAAAAACCGCAGCTTATTCGGTTCTCCCGTTGACGAGCTACGGTGACATGTACACAGACAGACAGACAGACACACTTAGTGGTCAAACTTATAACACCCCTCTTTTTGCGTCGGGGGTAAAAATGTACGCAAACTCTACTATAATTAACAACTTTTGTTTCAACCAATACAATTATAAAGAGATAAGCGTTTGTGAGTTTGTATGTTTGAGGCGGGTAATCTCCGAAACTACCTAACCAATTTCAAAAATTCTTATACTATTAGAAAGGTACATTATCCAAGATTGCTATAGGCTATATTTTATCTCAAAATTCTCACGGGAGCGAAGCCCTGGGCAACATCTAGTATTAAATATACATGAACCAACGGTTCTCTTGTACCTATTTTATAAATAAAATATCATCAAAGCCGGAGTACAGAGCGCTAATACGAAATTTCCAGCTCATGTAGGTTTGGCAGTTTTCTCTTGGGAGGCGGCCATGTTGGAATAGCAACGGACTGCAATGCTGATAATGTAAATATTCATTTTAAGATGCCGAAACTGCAATATTACAGATGCATTTGGATTACGGTTTGGAGTTGAAGGCACTATAGGTAGGAGAGGTCTCAATAACTCAACTAAATGTGTAAATAATTAATCACTAATTAACACATTTAATTGAGTTACTGTGATGTTATAAGAGCTACATTCGTTTATTGACGTTTGTTTGATTTAATTGTATTAAAGAATAGCATCTAACATGTTAATAGAATAACGTCTATATGTTGCCCGGGGCTTCGCTCCCATGGGAATTTTGAGATAAAAAATAACCTGTAGCAATCTTGGATAATGTACCATTCTAATGGTGAATAAATAAATAATAAACAAATAAATATATTAGGACTAATCACACAGATTGAGCTAGCCCTAAAGTAAGTTCGAGACTTGTAACGTGTTATGGGATACTAACTCAACGATACTATATTTTATAACAAATACATATATAGATAAACATCCCAGATCCGGATCAATCAGAAAAATATCATTTTCCATCATGACCCGACCGGGGATCGAACCCAAGACTTCTCGGTTCAGTGGCAAGAACTTTACCACTGCGCCATCGAGGTCGTCAAAGTCATGAAAGAATTATTGAAATCGGTTCGGTAGTTTCCAAGATTACCCGCCTCAAACATACAAACTCACAAAGTCACAAATGTTACCTCTTTATAATAATAGTATATTTTGTATACATGTTTGACGCAAGCTTTTATTGTTGTCAGAAAGATCTTTTTGCATTCAATGCAATATAACAAAAAAATATGTCCGTGCACTAAACCGTTGAGGAATTCCCTCTAAGGGGGCCGTTGCTTATCATAATAATTTAGCGAAAGTTTGTGAGGATGTATGTTTGTCACTCTTTCACACAAAAACTACAAGACGGATTGTTATGAAATTTGGTACACAGGTGGAATATAACCTGGAATAACACATAGGCTACTTTTTATCCCGAAATTAGAAACTTTTTATCCCGAAGTAGCCCCGGGGCGCAGCTAGTAGTGATATAAAACAGACATTGCAATTGGAAGTTGCCTCGGCAGAGGCAAATATCAGTTTACCTACTCTTTGTCAATGTCAGAAACACAAATTAATTTTAGGAATTGGTTTGGGTTAAAGGACCAAAATAATATATAAATAATATACTATCAAAATCACTAGGTTTTATTTAACTTGAAATGTATGTCCTTATGTCTGAAGTGGAATCTTGCAACTCAATTTCGAAGCAAATATCTTTATTATTTCCTTCAAAATCCCAAGGGAACAATTCTTTTCTTTTTCCGGGAAGAAGAAATCCCTTATCCTCCCATCCCATATCCGTATGTCCTTCTCCATACTTCAAACTACGCAAAACAAAATTTCAAGAAGATTGGTTGAGTAGATATAGCGTGAGGAGTTAACAAACAAACAAAGTTATTTTGGCATTTATAATATTAGTCGGGATTATAAATAAATAGTATCGAAATCATTGGAACAATTATTTTTCCGGTACCCTATGCCCTTCTCCGAAGTAAAGTAGTAACGAAATCATAGGCATATATACAAAGTCCAAATTAGTAGTCGCAAACGAATACATCCGACAGACAAACAAACATACAGCCATTACGATTGTTTATCTGATTGTTCAACTTTGTATGCAAGGAAATTATTAGGGTGACCATGAATGCGGATTACTTAATTTTGTTCACGGCATAAATAGTCAAACATTTTTTGAAAAATAATAAAAAGAAGTCTTATATTTTGCCTCGGGTCACCGAATCAAACTTATTCAAATAAAAAAATATTAATAGTATTTATAGTAATAGTAAACCACATAAAACTTCATCAAGTTTGGTTTAGCGGTTTAGCCGTAAACAGAAAACAAACTTTCACACTTAAAATGCTAACTAATATTATCAATGCGAAAGTCTGCCTGTCTGTTGGTTCCGCTTTAAGGCTAAACCGCTGGACGGATTTTGATGACATTCGGTATGCATTTAGTTAAAGACCATTGCTTAAACATAGGCTACTATTTTCAAGAACCAACCCTCATATTTCAATAACAGTGGGTGAAGGTTCATATGAAAATCATGCCTATTACGCGTTTGCAGAGAAACTCACGCGGGCGAAGCCGCGGGCAAAAGTTAGTATGGAATATAGTATCTTCACTGACAGACACGTTTTTGGTAAATAAGCAAATGTCGTAAGGAACAAATGCCTGGGCTAAGGCACTTCTGCCTGATCCTGGCTGAAGGGGCAAGCCCAAGAAATGCTGGCTCGATGTCGTCAATGATGATGTGCGTGCCAATGGTCTGACAACTACGCTGATGACCATGTGAAGTGGAGGAGAAACGTAGGAAAGCGGACCCTGAGCTCCAACGCTCGATAGCAGCGGAAGAAACGGGGAAATTCTCAAAAGAGAGAGAGAGTTAAATGGTAACCCTAACTCGATGTTAAAATGAGCGACGTGTTTGTAAACCAATGTAATACATCACCCCATAGGTTGTATAACTGGAAATATGATGCACTAGCTTTTGCCTACGGCTTCGCGCGATGAAAGGTCCTTCTCCATACTTCAAACTACATGTGTGCAAAATTTCAAGAAGATTGATTGAATAGATCGAGCGTGGAGTGGTAACAAACTTACTTTCGCATTTATTATGGAACTAGCGGGTCGCCCCGGCTTTGTTCAGGTAATACGATAATAAAAAGTAGCCTATGTTATTCTTGAAGGGTTCGTCTATCTCTGTGCCACATTTCATCAAAATCGGTCTAGTGTTTTTTGAGTTTATTCATTACAAACAAAAAAATAATCAAATATTTTATCTTTATAACATTAGTATCGATTAGGGGAGATATAAAATCATTATATGAAGAACTTTTGATGACCTCCGCGGCATAGTAGTCACCACGACCATGGTTCCACGTCCTGGGTTCGATTCCCTGCATGGGCAAATATTTTCCTTTGTCGCAGCGGTCGAAACGCTCTGAGAACCACCCCATTATGTATCGGGTCGTAAGTCGATCTATTTATTTAAAACCTAAAAGATTTTTAATATTGATATGATAATAACATGCGTAATAACTTAAGTAGGGACTAAATTAATTAATCTACTTGGTAACATGGATTTCACAACTTTTTACGGTAGAAAAGCTGAGCTGCGAGACTTGGGTTTTTTACATCATGTTTTTGATGGCATAACATTTACATATACAACATTAACCCGCCACAATATCAAACGACTACCAATATAAACATCAATTTTACTCTGTAATCCAGGACAATTTCTCAATAACTTCATTGGGGCGAACCCAGTAATATCAACTTGTTAACCCTTTAATTTTTCAAATCGAGCACCCGTAGACCAGATTATGGGCGCTTTAGAACGGCGCATTTAAATAAGGACCTCAAAATAAAGAGGTACAGCTGATGACTCATAAATAAGATTGTAAGTGGCCAGTATTAAACTTGAAATCTTATGGAACCCTATAAAAATGTATAATATTTTTAAACTATGTAATAAATACACTTTAAAATTTTAGACATTGCGACAGAACGAGACAAAACATTGTACTCGTCGAAAAGAAAGAAGAGCGAGGGCGAAGTATGGGTTTGCATTTAACTTGTAATCATCGAGGCGATTCGCAGTGAGACACAGTTAACCAATCACAGTGCGCCATTGTGACGCGAGAACAACCTTACCGCATTGTGATTGGTTAGCTACGTCTCACTGCGAAGTAACTTTAAGTTACCGGACACACGGATTTTTTTGTTACTTTCTCACTTTTAGCAATAAATGAAATTTTCTATTATATTGTAAATGCTGTTCTGCCTATCCTTCTATACTCTTTTTATTTTATAAATAAGGGCTGACCGATCGGCAGTAAATTCAAACTTGGAATTTAATGGGTGCTTACTACCGGCCAGGCGGTAACCGAACTCGATCATAACTCGTCTCGCAAGTATTCATCGATAAGTGATGTCGGTCGGTACTTGGCAGCGAATTGTTAGAATTGATTTGCGATTTTGTTGCTTAAGCTGAAATACACATGTTCAAATAATTTTGTTAAGATTCGATTACACGTTTTTGGTCAACACACTATGAAAACCATTATGAAACATGACGTTCGTGTAAATAATATTGAATATTTTTCAATATTTTTTGTTTGGCTGCGAATTTATAAACCTTATTTGTTTTTGCCTGTCAGCTCATTATCTCTCTTAATCATTTCCCGTCGTATTCAAGGGCGGTACTTACACACCCCGAAAACTTAAAATATTGATTGATTTATATACTTTTAATACACATTTCCGATTGTGGCAAATGAAAATGAAATCATTTATTCAGAAACTAGACCTTCTAAATTAAATAATATTTACCAACTACTGGCAACTACAAAATACTGACATAATTCTTTTTATTTTGGTAATTGGCAGACAATTTGTAAATATTGTATTATCAAATGTAGTTTTGTTTGAGTGCAACAAACTTTAATAAATAACAATAAACAATAATTTCAGTCTAGAAAACAAAACTACCACAAGACGATTGTATCATTTATCATTACTAGTAACGATTACTGGTAATGATAAATCATATCGAAAACAAATGGTATATCCTCAAGAGTTTATGATTTAATTTGACTATAAACTAACGCGGACAGGACAATCAGGGGGAAGAGCCGATGGGGGTCACTTGTTATGGTTACAGACCATACCCACCGACACCTGTAGCATTGTGCTGGATTGAATAGCTGGTTTTGATGACAATAGCGGAAAACTTAAGTCGGAGAATATTTTCAAATACAGTTTTATAAATGAGCAATGTTTTTGCTTACAATGGCTAGTGACGTAAACGTTCTGGAAACGGAGGGAGTTAACATTCTGTGCCGACCACGCATGAGTAGGATAAAGGTCAAGAAGAAGAAGAAATAAGCAAAAGTGGTGTCAAGTTTTCAGTGTCATTGACCGTATGAAGGCAAAATATTTTTAAATCCAATACAGATGAATGGATGAAAAATGACAAATTGAAACTTAGTGTTGCCTCATATTTTCAGCAAATGTGTGTCTAACATACAGCATACATTTCTGGGGTACGATTCTCGCGAAATAGAATTATTTGATTGTTCTGCAATTATTTTTCTAAGGTTTTTCAGCTGAATCATTATCGAAAAAGTTCAATTTAACTTTTTCAATTGTGATCTGTGAATTCAGACACTGTGATAAACCTTTTAAATTGGGAAAAATACACGAAGGGTAAATGAAGTTCAATTGCATAATTATGACGACCTCGGTGGCGCAGTGGTAAAAGTGCTTGCCTCTGAACCGAGAGGACCCAGGTTCGATCCCCGGTCGGGTCATGATGGAAAATGATCTTTTTCTGATTGGCCCGGGTCTTGGATGTTTATCTATATATATAATTGTTATAAAATATAGTATCGTTGAGTTAGTAGTCCCATAACACAAGTCACGAACTTACTTTGGGGCTTTGGCTAGCTCAATCTGTGTGATTTGTCCTAATATATTTATTTTATTTATTTATCTGGCTCCTTTATGAAGCAAATTCGAACTGTCGAAAATTGTACCTTGAGGTCAACCTCAAGGTACAGTTTCGACAATTTATTCTTAATCAACCCTTGTATAATTCATAATTTAGTCACAGACAGTAATATTACATTTTATTTAAATAAAATAAATAGATAACACGGCTAAACCATAGTGTGATCAGTACTCAAGAGCGTTCAGCTGTGAATTACAAACAAAACTAGTCTAGTATTACGGATATAATAAGTCAACGTGCATACTAGACCAAACCATACCCCATGGTTAGAGATGCCTTGATAAACAATATTTTATGAGATGAAACTAATTCAAATGTTGGAACATTATTTTGAAATATAGGGGGTGATTTTTATAGCCAATTCTGTGATGTAACCCGCAGGAAACGTATACCAAAAGAATTTAAAATAAAAGCATAAATTGTAACCGTTTTTCGGTCTTCCAAATGAGACATTCAGTGCCGGCGTTTCAACCAACGCCTTAGAAACTAGAGAATTGATCGTCTCTAATAATATTCTCAAAGTTTGGTAAAGCGTTTTGCAGATTTCTTCCTCAGCCGTACTAACTTGGCCTGGACTTGGAGCCCGAGGAAGAGCATCCTCGTATCTTACCTCAATATTAGGACGGTTACTTACAAAATATTATTTGAAAATCAGGCAGGAACTTACCTGTAAAAAAAAAAACAAATATTAATATTAAGTAGTTGAAATTGAAAACGTGAAGAAAAGAATGAGAGTTTTCACGTTTTCTGTCACGTTAACTTTAATCCGCGCAGAAAAACGTACGAAACCATTACCATTTTGTCTAAACGTTTGTGCTCTCCTAGTCATTTAATGCCGGCTCTACAATATCCGCGAACAGTTCGCCAAGATTACCAGATTATACATTTAGAGGTATACATTCAAGATTTTTTAATACAGTAAATAAAAGCACTCACACAAACTACACAATGTTCATGCATTCGTGTCGGCATCTGTCCGAGTTCGGCGATAATATGGAGCCTACATAAGAGAGAATACTCCCGCTACCCGCCGGCGCCATGAGTATCTTATCATGGGTCTAAACTAAGACGGTTTTGTCCAGGCTGGCTATACACGAGTAGGGTTGTGACCACAGAGAAGTTGCCGTGCAAATTATAAAGTTACCCTATTACTGCTGGCTACTGGTTACGGACTACGGACCAGATAATATGGGACAGGGATACAGTAATTTTAGAGGTACGGTTTCAGGAGGCGCGCACACTTTCGACGCGACTAGTTTAAAGTTCGAAACTGGAAGTCTGGGGCTTACTGTGTTTTAATGGGCTTCAGTTTACGATCTAAACTGATCTGCATCGCAAATTCGTGCCAACAAGTTAACTTTTAATACCAATGTGATTCATTTGGGTTTTCTAAATTGAATCGCGCTACATATAAATCGTTCCCTAAAGTTTCTGGTAGCGATTTCCTATTTGAGCGATATACGGCTGCCAATTCTGCATTCGATATCGTATGCACACTAAATGTGTTTGTTTTTGCCGTAAACATCTATATATACGAGTATACGACATCGCGTCGTGTAGCGCTTATTTTGAAGAAAAAAAAAGCTTATTTTCTTACTAACTACATGTACGAAAAATGTCTAGATGATTGGTTGGGTTGAAACAGCGTGAAGAGGTAATAAAAAGATAAATTATCAACTATTTTTGCTTCTTCTTAACTTTAGCATAACGTTACGTTTACGAAGGATTACAAGTCTAAAATGTGCGCCCATCTGCTTCATCACACGCCTCTATGCATCGCTCACATGCGATCCGGGCACATAGTTTGCTGATCTGATAATTAAACAAGCCAGTTACGACCGACATACACGAGACCAATATAGGAATCGATTATATAGAGGAGCTTATAATCTCGTGTAAAAAGGGACAAACTAATTTGGCCCGGTGACAGCGTCGCTGTTTTTGAATTTTGTCCGAGAAATTGACTTGAAAATAATTTGATTAAAACTTAAGTGAGAATTAGACTGATTGAGTCTAGCAATAATTTTCTTCATTTTCATTACAGCATAAATGAGTCTAGCAATGTACTTTTTCTTTTATCATGTGACGGTGAAATAATTCCATTACAGTACAATTAAGTGCGAGGAGCTTCATACGCGAAGATGTTTTATTATATATTACAATTTTTATTTTAATCTTAAATGTTTACAAAAATGCCAGTCCCAACATACCAGTCGAAACATGTATGAAATAATAGTTAAGCTTGTCATCAAACGCTTTTACGGTAATTCAGTAAAACTTCGAAACGGGACCCAAAATAGAGGTTATAAAAAAAAAACTTCGAAATAGCTTTGACTCTGGTTGGTTGCCTACTGCCATGTTACAGCACTGTAAAATTATAGCCAACAATGTATGCCAGAAATTTAACAAAGGCTATTTCTGTCGGCCATGGCAGTTATTATTTGCGATTGTTAGAAATACTAATTGTACCTCGTTTACATACAACACTTGCGCGAAAACCACATTGTGCTTTTTACAATCCTTCATTGAACCTACAAACCCAATCTACTATATAAAGACGAAAGTTTGTTACTTATTCACGCTCAAACGGCTGAGCCAATTTTTATGAAATCTATTGTTGAGGCAGTTGATATCTTGGATTAACACATATGGTACTTTTTATCCCGAAAACCTTTTTGCAGCGTGTTTCGTACATTGCATGCATACATTGCAATTTTCTCGATCACGTAAATGTTCATAGCAAATTTTCGAAGTTCCATAATTGGAGATAAATAAATAAATAAATATAAATAAATAAATATTTAGGACAAATCACACAGATTGTGCTAGCCCCAAAGTAAGTTCTAAACTTGTGTCATGGGATACTAACTCAACGATACTATATTTTATAACAAATACACATATAGATAAACATCCAAGACCCGGGCCAATCAGAAAAAGATCATTTTCCATCATGACCCGACCGGGGTTCGAACCCGGGACCTCTCGGTTCAGAGGTAAGAACTTTACCACTGCGCCACCGAGGTCGTCAAACTTGACTTGATAAAACTTCTTATTGAAATACATACTTACAGTACATCAATATTTTAAAAGTCGAAGTTGAGTATCTAGCCTATTACGTTCCTAAAATCAATCTTTAGTAAAAAGTCTAACACAAGTGTGGGAACACGCAAGTGGTTTGTCATAAACTTTTTAAAGCAATTGTCGTTATTATCCAGTGGAAGTTATGGCAACATTTACGGCAAATTAAAGTTTTACGACAGCTGGAATTGGCTCCGCGACTTCTCTACTCTGTAATTTACTACAAAAATCACAATATTGTACGTAATGAAACAATAAGCACTTGTTTGAATTTCTTCATTAAAGAAATGCTCGTAAAATGTAATTGGATAAATGTGACGCATCATTCGACAAATATTTCCATACCAAAAAAAATAATAGTAATCTAATATAATATTGTTTTTTTTTTGTCGAATCTGCTTTAACGTATAACTAAATATAGATATATAATTAAATAGTACCTTTGTACTTAGTAACTATTTATAAGTTTTCTGTTATGATGTAAACAAAATTAATATATCGACCTGATTGTATAACATAATGATAAGTAGACCAATCGAGACCTCGTTCAATTTCGATTTAGTTAAAACTATAATCTAGTTAAACTGAGACCTAGCGTAAAAGAGATGTAGTCTAAAATTAATTTAATGTATTTTTTTCTTGGTCGTACTTATTTGTACCTATTCTTAATAAGATGTAGTCTTAAAGCTTGATAAATGTGATAAATAAGAATTAATCTATTCTTTATCTTCAAGGTTCTGCCAACCCTGAGAGGTCCCGGGTTCGATCCCCGGTCGGGTCATGATGGAAAATAATCTTTTTCTGATTGGCTCGGGTTTTGGATGTTTATCTATATATGTATTGTTGAGTTAGTATCCCATAACACAAGACTAGAACTTATTTTGGGGCTAGCTCAATCTGTGTAATTTGTCATAATATATATATTTAGTTTCATACAAAGCGAAATAAACCCTACAAGAGTAACAGACATAATGCCTGCAAATGGCACAACTTTTCTAAACAACACAAAGTGAGCTTTTTACGTTTATAGCTTTTTAAAGACAGGTGCTCACAGCTTGACATCATTATGCTAAGCTTATTGTTCAAGTCGAGCTTTATTGGAAACGATTGCGATGGGAAACGTCAAGCGTGAGTCGGGCAATGAGAGTAAATGAATAAGATATTTTAATCACAAAATAGAATTAACAATAAAAACACAAAATTTAAACCAAAAACTAATTTAAAAATAACTTATAAATGAATATGAAATAATTTGACAATATAATTTGACAACCTCGGTGGCGCAGTGGTAAGGTTCTTGCCACTGAACCGAGAGGTCCCGGGTTCGATCCCCGGTCGGGTCATGATGGAAAATGATCTTTTTCTGATTGGCCCGGGTCTTGGATGTTTATTTATATATGTATTTATTATAAAATATAGTATCGTTGAGTTAGTATCCCATAACACAAGTCTCGAACTTACTTTGGGACTAGCTCAATCTGTGTGATTTGTCCCAATATATTTATTTATTTATTTATATGATAAATGTGAGTTAAAAAAATTTCCAAAATTATTTTGCTTCAAATATGTAGGCATAATAGAAGCCTTTGGCTTGAATAAAATTTGAAGTATTGATATTTTGAACAATTACGAGTATGTATTTTTTCGTTCCATTATATAATCTGTCTCAAATCGACGCGTTTTATTGAAATATATTAAATAAGTCGTCGCGACTTTAGACTTTAGAAAGTACTTTTTTTTAATATAAAATTTAAATAACAAGACAGTACATACTGTACATACACAGTAACATACAGACAGTACAGTACAGTAACATTGAATCCTAACAACGAAAGAATACGGAACCCTAAAGCCCTAATGAAGCCATAATAATTCAATCGCCCAAAACAAAATCTAAAGGAAATGGTTACTTTGTTATTTTTAATCCAATTTCCATACAAATGCAATGTAATGTGACACAGGGACCGCCACCTACGATCTTTAAACGTGGAATATGTTAATATGATTTTTATAGCAATCGAGATTTAGGAATTACAAAAAAAATACGAAGATAAGAGACATTCGAATTAATCTTTTGTCTTGTCCCAGTCGTTTTTAGGGTTCTGAAATAAACAGGGAGCCATATTATGTATCATCGTCGAAGAAAAGAACTATTGCCGAGTGCATTTATGCGGACAAAGTCACGGGTAAATATCTAGTTAAAAATATAATCGAAATCTGCTCGTACGAATTCCAAATGGAATTAAAACTTTCCCGCTGCATAATATTAGTCAGATTAAAACGATTTTAATAATAAAATCGAGAGGGTCAAGCTAAGAACAAAGGGCTACTGTGTTGTGTATTATCGTCATGTAGGTTTAAGTTTGATCGTTAAGCGTGTTATTTACGAAATATGCACATCAAATTGTTACAAATCATTGCAAATTCGCCACTATTACAATCTCATAGAGTTCTACGCTACAATTTGAGGAGCGGATGAATGTACCATAAATATCTGCAGAGGTTTCTCTAGCGACATATATTAACTATTTACATACGACATACTGATATTGTGGAATATTAATTTAGTTTCTAAACAATATTGTATTGAGATAGTGTAAGATATCTGGCGAAAATGCAAAAGTTGTATGTATGAAGGTGAGTTTCACATGAGAAACTAAGATAAATTAAATTCCAAAATTATTAATTCTATAGTTGCGACTTGTACACAAAAATTTATTCGACATTTTGAGAAACAATTGTACAGTGTAGTGAAAGTAACAAATTAGCTACAATTTTTATTAAACAACGATAACTTTTTACTAAAAAAAAATTTTTCGACTCTAGCTTTTACACCCATCAGGGAAAACAATTTGCACATTAAAAAAAAAATAATGTCCGTGAATGTAGTTTAGGAATTTTTTCATCGGGAGCCGAGCCTGGGTGCACCATCTCGTGAGATAGATAATTTTATAATTTTGTCAATATGTACAAAATACACGTGTTAAACTTATTAACACTATTCATTTCAGATAAAGGGAAAAATATCATATAAACACCTGATTAAGGTCATTGAATTAAGCCCCCCTAAATAAAACGTTAATCTAGAATAACGATTTTATACACAATACTATCTCTTGACGTCCATTTTACAGCGCTGATTTCTCGTAAACTGAATAAGATATCTTCTTTGGGATTAGGAGAGGCGTTCAGATAATGTTAATTTATTTGCATAGATAATTTTATTTGCGAAACGACGTTGTAAATAACTTGTTATCCCGTGACTTCTCTTTGTAATTTATGCTTTTACGTCTTAACTCCATACTAGGTGCACAGTAGCGCCATCTACTTAATAAAGCATAACTACGTAAAATTATATTAACGGGACTTAGTACCAACCTTTTATAATTAGTCTGGCTGCGATTACAAGGTCGTTGAAATGTCAGCAACATTCATAGTATTCCAAGCACCTTCTTACATCCCTCAAGTCACTCTATCTTTCCCCTTACATGTCTTACAATCTTACAATCTTTCCCTTACTCAATCTTACACCAGTCATATTAAACACATGTGAACTGGTCTAAAAATTTATACAGACAGACGCTACCCATACACCTTCATTCCCATCTCCACCAACTCATACAAACAATTTCCTCTCACAACTATCGAACTCTTAACAAAATGTCACGGTATTTATTTGCCTTCGGCCCGTAAACACCGGTAAAATTACCGGGCTAAAATGCGAGAATGAAACGAAATATATAAAAACAATAATACTCTTTATTGTCAGAACATAAAATCCATAAAATTGTTAGTTGTAGTCTTAGTGTTATAGTCATTTTATTGCTATAGGTTATATTTTATCTCAAAATTCCTACGGGAGCGAAGCCCCGGGCAACATCTAGTAGTCATATATTTAAGCAGACGAGGCGTATTAATTTCGACCCAGTATCTCATTATTGGACATTTAAAATTGTCAAATAATGACATTTTTAAAGTGGATCTTGGGCTTCGGCGCCTCATAGCCTAGAATAAAACATGAAACACTCGAGTGAGAGAGAGAGAGAGAGTAGGACAGTATAGTTAGACTACACAGAACTATTTATACATTAATACTAAAACCACACTGCAACACTTCAATGCATCGTTTTAGCTTTAACAATAAAATTTACATATTTCGCACATATTGTTGCATTTGGCCCATTGGACCTGACCTGCCGTTAGGGTTGTCACCTTACAAACAAGTTTATTTGTTAGACAATTTAAAAAATAACCCAACTTTCAATATTCATTTCGCTACAACTTTTGAAAGGCTGAACCGATTTTGATCAAACATAGAAACAAACATCTAAGAAGAACGGCAGAAAAATAGCTATCAAGAAAAAAAAAACGCATCCAGAGCTACGTACACACTTAGCGGTCAACTTATAACACCCCGCTTTTTGCGTCGGGAGATAAAGATACAAAATGTACTTGGTCCTATGGCCGATTAAGACCAAATACCTGTATATGTGTTCTTTGGGACCGCAGTAAGCCGAAAGGACAAATTTAATTTTTGGAATGCTTAGTTTGGAACCACAGGGGAAAATATTTTACTATAAGAGATGTGTTCTATCAAGAGATGTGTGATAAAACTTACACATCTCGTATAGTAAAATATTTTCCCTTGTCGACATGTCGTCTCTGAATAGAATGCTGGTCAGATCGATGATTTCTAAAACTTTTTGAGTGATACTGACAAATCACCGAAGCGATACCAATAAATGCATTTATATCGCATTTATATTTATTGGGAACTCTAAAATATCGTGTAAATTAATATTCAATTGTATGTGTTAACATCAGAGAAATCTCAACAAATGTTCTCCCCTAGTCTGGCCCATTCGTAAAAATAATCGGGCTAGTATGGTTTCATATTTACAAACAGCGGTAAAAAAAAGTAAAAAGTAAAACTCGCTTGCAGGTAGCGAAATATGTTATTTTGGATTGGGATTGCGGTCCTAGATATATCGGTGTAAATCCTGTAGTTCGTTTTAAAAATCAGTTTTAAAATTCTGAGGAGTGGCAGCCCTATAGCGCATATTGCAACGTATGGCGAATATTTCGGTTCATTTGGATGCGTTTTAATACAAAATATTGAGAGGTATGTTGGATTAAAACTCGACTTGGGAGTTTAAATGGTGAACACCAAAATATTACTACAATATTTTATAACCCCTGACGCGACTGTGGGGTTGTATTCCTCATATCCATACTAATATTAGAAAGAGAATAGATTTGTATTTTAGTTTTTTTGTTTAATAACCTCAATAATTACTGGGCAGATTTTGATGAAATTTGGTACAGAGACAGGCGGAACCTTCAGGAGTGATATATTTATTGTGGTTTTACCCGAGCAAAGCCGGGGCGAGTGGCTAGTAGAATAATAAATAGGACGAATAATTAATTTTATCTTTTAGGTTCAATTAATGCTTCCACATTGTGATACTGACTTCAAAATCACGCCTGCAAAGACTAAATTAATTTATACTAATATACTCACCCATCTTCGCTTCATTTGTTAGGAAATTAACTGAGTAATTCAGCTAACGTCGTTATGTTGTTAATTTGGTTCCGCGCACCTAGTTTGAAAGCCCTTTCAGGCGTCACAAAATTCAATATCCCAAGATTTTTGGTGGAAGTGATGAGAGATTTTTTAAGCACAAAGATTTTTATTTGCAATGTATGTATGTACTAGCCGGGCCCCGGGGCTTCGCTCCCGTGGAAATTTGGGATATAAAGTACCCTATGTGTTATTCCAAGTATTACTTTTGAAAAAATAAATGAGACTAATCGCACACAAAATTGTAAATACTTTTTTATTTGTATATATTTCAGCCCAGTACGATTGGGACATAAACTTCACGGGACGAAACGATCGTACGAAATTTCGAAACAACAAGTAATTATTTAGGTTACACGTGTAAATGTCGAAATAGACAATGTTGAAAAACTAAGTTCACATTAGGTTTAAAGAATTAGGTAGGTATGTTGCGATACAAACACAAATATACATACATACATTACACAATAACCATCTATAAAAGGAGAACTTCTCGGGAGTGGTGTATTAGAACGAAAATCACTTTATACAATGTGAAAAATTTTAGTGAGAAATAGACTATTCATACAGGAACGGTTATGTATCGGCCGTGCCGGGAGCGGACTCCCTCCCGGCAGCCGCGTTTTTTCAGCACGACCAATAAATAACTAATTAGTGTTCTCGTATTAATAGTATTAATTTGAATATAATATTTTATAATGTGAGCATATGAAATCGTGTAAGTGTATAAATAATGAATCATGACTTAATAATATTCAAATATATTCTATAATTCGAGTTCATTTTCAACTTGGAGCGTATCTGTGTATTGTAATGTGATCTACTAACAAATACGAGTAGTAATGCCTTCGAGTAGCATCGGGTATTGGCTTATTCATTTATAAAATACTTCAAATGATAATGGAAAGTGATATGCTAGGTTGAGAATAATTTGCAAATACTCTGAAGGTATAATATTGGGGACTCTAAATCACACGGCACGTAGTGCGAGCCTGAGTGAACGAAAGTGATTTAGAATGCCCAATATTATACTACTATTCCATGTTACATTCGATCCGTGTGTCAAAGTTTATAACAATCGGTTCACTAGATTTTTCGTGAAAAAGTAATAAACATACATCCTCATAAACTGTCCGGTAATTTTGGAGTTTATCGCATTCGTACAGATAAATCCCCTTTTTGATAGATTAATTTGGCATGGAAAGTGTTAAGGGAACTTCTTTTCAACCAAATATTGCCAAGTAAATATTTTTGTAGGGTATCGCTTAAGCTTATAACTGGCACCAAAATATTTATGTAACGTGAACATGACTGATATATTATAATTATAAAGCTTCTATTATACGATCTGGGGCGTTGCAAAATTTTCTACATCATAAACAAATATTTTACAATGAGTCTATGGATTTTAATTAATTTGGTATACCTATCGATATAACGGTTCCATCATCAAATTTTTAAGATTATTTTTTACGCTGACCCCAGGCTTCGCGGCTTCACAGCCCCGAACGCAACCAGGAACAAGCTAAGATGAGAGAGAGAGGTTCCGCCAGGTTCGTAAAGGATGATATGCGTGCCAATGGTCTGACAACTAGGGATGCCGACGACCGTGCGTAGTGGAGACGAAAGAGAAGGAAAGCGGTCCCTGGGCTCCGACGCTTAACGAGTGTAATACAATCAAATATAAATGATAGAAAAATTACCGTATCATTTTTTGACAGAATCCTAAAAGTAACATTTTGGTTTAATCATGAGTTTAAATTCAGTTTTAGTTGGATGGCTGACTTTTTAGTAGAACTGAAATTAAATGGTGATAGGTTACTAAAATAGGTTACCAAAAATTCAATTTATAACTTTGCCCCTTGATTGAGTTGATAGTTTATTCGATTCCTCAGATCGTAATCAATTTGCGTATATAAAGCAACTATCAAATTCTGTTATTCCTTCACGCACATAAAAAATATAATGTTATCCATATTTTCCGAGCGGTTTATTCTGAAAAAAAAAACATTTAGCAAACATAATACAGACATGTGCGTTTTATTTCAACCCCTCATTTCCCCGGGGGTTAATAGGAAACCATTATAATTACGGCCAAAAATTAAACTCTTTTAAAAACGCCGACTGTCAGACGGCCTTTTTTCCTTTTATCCACATTTACGAAGCGTAGTCTAATTAGCTCTGCGCAACGTTTTAATTTGATTTCATTTTTCTTAAGTATGAAATTACGTAAAGTCGAGATAATATTTTTTAAAGCGGCTAGCTATTCCCCATGAACATGAAGTTGGAAAAGATAGAAAAGAATTTTGAGTCCAGACCGTGCTTCACTTGGGATCTCCACCTGGGTGAAGCAAGGGATACAAAAAATGGTTGCCTGTAAAGTCGGTTTTACGGGCGAAGATTTTACGTGACAACGTCTTTTTACGCGCGCGGCAGACCGATCATAGTTGAGTGGGAGAGAGACGCAAGGCATTCGGCGGGCCTCTCTCTCGTTCGGTGACTCATCGTAACGTTACCGGGCGTTACACTTTTTCATAAGTGACTCCCAGCCGCAACCTAATTTAAGACGTTGTCACGTCAATAATAAATATAGACTATAAAATAAAAGACTCCTGACATCGTGCTCGAACTGATAATAATATATAGATCGATATAGTCGTATTTGTATGTCATAAAGTAAGAAACAATATGGTACTTAACCATCTGGCATGCTAGGGACCAACACCGTTTAAATGAATTTCTTGCAGCAGTTTCCAATGTCAATAGTTTGTAGCTTTCTGAGATATTCTACCCGTGTAGGGTAGAATATGACCTGGAATAACACATAGGGTACTTTTTATCCCGAAATTCCCACGGGTACAAAGCCCCGTAGCGCAGCTGCTAGTATAAGATTTGACGTGAAAAATTGTCTGAGAAGGTCTAATTATTGAAAAAATATTTGACTCAAATTATTTACGAGCTATATTAAATTGTACACGAAATTGTACACGGGAGCCGAATTAAACTAAATATTGAAGTACTTTTCATTAGTCGTCTTCCGCAGAGGTAGAGGCGGACCAATAAGGAGAAGGCAGGATCGCAATATATTTTTTTAAGAATAGCAACATTTTTCCTTGTATAGTGTCGGGTAAGAAAGTAAGATGACAGCCTTTGATCAGCTATGGAACACGTTGTGTTATAGGCAAATTAAAACATATGTATCACGGATATAAAACAAAATAACATTAAAAAACTAACCAGCCAGTACCGTTACTGTTTTAAAAAAAGTTTATAAAACCATAAATAATTAATTGGAGAAGAAGCCACAAGGCATGCAATGCATAACTAAGCAAGTCGGTATCGAGGTGCGGATCCACAGCTATGGACACGCGGGGCATGCCAACAATTTTAATTGAAAACGTAACAAAAAAATAAATTGTTTAAAGTCTGTTTCTTCTCACGAGTCTTGACATGTAAACAATCTTCATAGTACTTTTTGTTGAGTTTAGTTAAAACCAAATCAAATACCTAATACTTCAAACCTAAATTAGATTTTTGTAAAATCATAAGAAGACAAGTAAAATTGTTAAATTGTATTGCGAACTAAAGTTATACTTAATCATAACTTTAACAATAGTAAGATTTCAACATTGTTAAGAAAGTAATACAAATAAAAGTTTGTTGCGGTTTTTTCCCAATGGTGCAAAAAATATAAATTCGAGCTCATTTAAATAAATACAAATAGCCTTACTACAAAACGATGTCTAAAGATAAACATTTGCTATCTAACCAGAATGAAAAGTTACTTAAAACAACAAAAAACATTAAAGCACATGACATCTTAAAATGGAGGATAATGTGTTAATCATTAAAGCTTTTTTTTGCAATAAAACTGAAATATCCGAGCCTAAAATTCAATGTATTTGCAAAAAGAATATGCATAAATTTCAGTTACCATCGATGAGTGTGACCTCAACATTCTTGAGCTGGATCCGCTCCTGCCGGTATCATCAATCAATAAGTTAATTTGTTTTGATTTAATACTCAACCTTTAATAGACCACGATTTATTATCTGTATCAAATAACATATTTTGGGTTAGTTAATAATGAATTGGAATGTTTGAAGGGTTTAAATAAACTATATGGTATTGGTTTTTTATTAACTTGAATGGAAAATCGTTAAAAAAACCAGATAGTTTCGTTAACGATTTTCAGAGTACTTACTAAATAAGATGTATGTTAAAAAAATATTTTTGAGACGCTTGTCTCAAAAATATTAAAAAAAAAAAAAAAAATATTTTTTTGTTTATTGTTGTCAGAGGGAACTTACAGCATGAAATGTGTGACGAAAATATCTTGTCAGCAGCCGTTCCTCGGTGCACCATCAGGTCGTGCTTATAATAATAATGCATTGTTATCCAAACTAAACGTGTGTACAAAATTTCAGCTCAATTGGTTGAAGATATCTGCTTCAAAATTGTGTTTACGAGATTCCACCCGAACACACATATATAAAATACATTGCAAGTTATAGAAGCTTATAATAAGTGCTATGAAATGCCTTCATTTCGTCTCTAGGTACAGTGTAAGCCACCCAATAATTCATACCCTCCCTAATTCCCCACTAGTCCAAATTATCGAAAACCAATTCGGGCCCTAATTTATTTTCAGATATTAATAATGACGAGTTTTGTCAACCCTTACCTTACTTAATCATAAGGGACTGCCCTAATTTTATGCTTCGAGAGATCCGCAAATAATCTGTTTTAGTTTCAAACGTAATAATGAATGTACAGAATTGTCACTTTAATTAAATTAAGAATTTAAGAAACTCCCGGCTCGGAAGATGCTTGCATCACCTCATCTGCTAAAAAACAACCGACGGTTTCCAAACTGAACATACGTTTTCCTTCATTTAATTCTATTTAAAAAAAATATTTCTTTACGACTACCTACCGCCATCTAGCGGCAAGTAGTCGCATACACACTAGTGAACTTAACTACCCGCAAGTGGTGGTCTCTGAAAACTACTACTTTAAATGAGCCAGATTTGTATACAAACTCATGAGTAGGATTTAATCACAAGTATATCATTCAATCTTAACTACTGGGCCACGAACGCTTCGGTGCAATAAAAATTATTGTATTGTGTTAAAAATACTTTTGATAAAATACATCAGACTAATGCTTTGAAATTTGATTTGCTTTTTTCCAATTCGTTGGTAATACCGCTGCATAGATATTACTAGCTGGGTGGGAATTTCAGGATAAAAAGTACCCCATGTGTTATTCCAGTCATATTCTACCCGTACACCAAATTTCATAACAATCGAGTCCAAAAGATTTTTAAAATGTGTCTCAATTTATAAGCATTAACATTGAAGCCATACAGCATTACTGTATTATGGCATAATTATTTTTAAGCATAACTGTTTACGCATCTAAACTAATCTAACCGAACCTAATAGTTAATTAATTATGGTACATTTAGCCGTATGCCAAAAATCAATTATGCCTTACCTATTATGTCAAAACCTGTATACCAAAGAACATAGGCCAAAATGAATTGTGCAAAATAAAGGGACCCCAAAAAACCTTCAGAAAAAGACACAAAGGGCGATGCTTTAGAAATTATAATTCACATCGTCACATATCTATGTCCCTCCATATTTTGTGATTGGGATATCAAGTTAGAAACTATATCAAACACAGGAGTTTTAGTTAAAACGTCTGAATTTCGTCATATACATATGTCTACGTTTATTCTAAAACTGAAAGGATAATTTGGGTTGAGTTTGGATAAAATAAATTCGTTAGTTTACTTTTACTGTTATTTTAGGATTCAAGGTTCGTTATCGTCGTTCGTGTTTTTAAAATGCCTTGCATTGAGATGAGTGAATGTTGTTCACAGAAATGAGTATAAATTAATTTATAATTAACTAGATGTTGTCCGGGGCTTCGCTCCCGTGGGAATTTTGAGATAAAACATAGCCTATAACAATCTTGGATAATGTACCTTTCTAATGGTGAAAGAATTTTTGAAATCGGTTCGGTAGCTTAGCTTCGTAGATTACCTGCTTCAAACATACAAACTCACAAAACAACAAACGCTTACCTCTTTATAACAATAGTATAGATTATTTTAATCCATAAATCATAGTACACTAGCGCCACAATAACATTTCTATTAATTTATTATTCTATTTCTTAGCGAAAACAAAATTAACATTTTATGCCACATTAGAATTTATAGATAGAATACAATATTCTTTATATTTCGTCAGGAACTCAAAGAACTTAAACGTGATGGTGGCTCTAGTGTGCTATCTCAAAGCGCCTTAATATAAACATTTAAATGAATGCTGTAATTAAAGGATTGCCCTATTTTGTCCTTGTCCTGTCCCAGCTTCTCTCGGGTAATATCATAATAAATTATACACCTGAACCTTCCTCAGAAATCACACTACTGGTGATAATCGCATGAAAAATCTTTCTGGCCAACTCAATCTTTGTGATTTGTCCATACATATTTATTTATTTATCTTGTAATTGACTGGTGCAAAACACACACCTAGTGTCTGTAATGAATTACAGACAAACACACATAACAAACCAACTGTCACGCTAATTAGAATCGCGACAAAGACATCAAGTTCTGTCGTTGTAATTTCCGATTTCGTACGCGGCAGCCGTTATCATTTCAGACTGTTGTTCGGGACTTCGCCCGCGTGAATTTCCCTTCTAAACAAAGCATCAAACCTTAGTAATTTTTAACACACAATGACAGAATGATGGGTTAATTATCTGTGTATTGTCTGTCCGAGGCATCGTAGCAAACAATCGAAATTTGAAAGAGAATTTAATCAAGAGTGTTCTTATCTATGTTCGGATAATGTGCGTTCAGGCGTTTGGAAATCGTCAGCTCTTTTCTAGCAGATGAGAGAATGCCAACCTCGAAGTATGGGGTTTTTATTAAAATATTAATTTAGTTTTTGTATTACATAAAATCATCTACGTTAGAAATACAATAATACGTTATGATTTGTTTTATCTGGGATACTTACAGCGATAATTTCTGTTAATTCCTGAATAAATGATTTGATTTTGATATCGTAACAAGAAATACTCACAAACAAGTTTATTTCTTAGACAAATAAAAAAAACCCGACTTTCAATATTCATTTCGCTACAACTTTTGAACGGCTGAACCGATTTTGATCAAACATATCTAAGAACCAACGCATAAAAATTGACTATCAAATAAAAAAAAAAAAACGCATCCAAATTGGTTCACCTGTTGATGAGCTACGGTGCCATGTACACAAACAGACAGACAAACTTATTGGTTAAACTTATAACACCTTTCTTTTTGTGTCGGGGGTTAAAAATCTCGTGTTATGTACGTACATACAACATTATCTAGTTAGACATATTGCAATGTGGCTTTTATTACATCGTAATAGGGTTTCATCGTAATCTGGGTGAATCTTGGTATTCAACGTAACTGTAGGATTTATGGCTAGACTTCACAGAGAGACTAAAATGTTGAGAGAAACGTAGGGTACGGTCCCAGTGACAGCGAAAACAAAATTGAAATAAATTATATTATATCACATTTGCGTTATTCATTCGCAGCTGTGACGTCTCGAAGCCCGGAGTACGTGTAAAAAAGTAATCATGAAATTTTAAAGACTTGTCTTTAATTTTACAACCGGCCATCTGCCTGACAAAGCTCTTATAGAATGCTATTAGTATAGTATAGTTTTCATAACAAAAATTGTCAAAACAATATTTTTTTTCTACGCTCATATCTACGCAAGTGAGATTACTCATTCAATTGCAGCGTATGAAATCCTATTGATATTATAAATACGAAAGTTTGTGAAGATGTGTATATGTTTGTATTTTACTCTTTCACGCAAAATCTACAGAATCGATTGTTATGAAATTTGGTACACGGGTAGAATAGAACTTGGAATAACATATAGGGTGCTTTTTAACCTGAAATTTATACGGTAGCGAAGCCCCCGGGCGCAGCTTGTTACAGCATATATCCTGAAATTTATCGTCGCTATAAATCGCACTACACCCCATCACAAGCTAAACTTTCACACAGGCCCATACCGCTCCACATCTTCATTAAATATTCAGGTTCGCTAATTGAAACTAGCTCTTTGTTCTATTAAAGGATTTGTATACGAAAAAATAACATAAAATCAGGTGCTTTTCCTCCCGCGCAGATTGTAAAAGTTAATCAAGGGAAAGAGGTATAAACGGAGTCTTCTCTTATGCGATTATCCAGCAACCTGTCACTATATGTAATCACAATTCCACTAAAAAGTCCAATATACTAAAGACATGATACTGTAGTATCGATTGATACGAAAATATATAAGAATAGTTGCGCCCCGTAGCTTCACTTCTGTCAAAATATCGTAATAAAGTATACCCTATGTGCTATTCCAGGTTATGCTCTAGTCGTGTACCAAATTTTATCAAAATCCGTTAAGTAAATTTTGCGTCAAACAGTAGCAAAAACACATCCGACTATCGTCAAAAAATTTTGCATTTAAAATTTTAGTTCGATAAAGGAATTAATCAATGAATGAATGATCGTGAATAACATGGAGCCAATCAAATACTAAATTTATTATAAAAGTTTTTTGTGATAATTCCAAACTTATCCGGTTTTTCGCAAACATTGGTGCGATTGGGAATGCGGTTCCAAAAAACCGGGAAACACCGGATAATTTTAGGATTATTGTAAAAAAAACTTTCAGTTACGTACAAATACGTTTAAAATGAAAAAAATAATGTAGGTAATTTAATTATTTCATCGAAATACGCAATCACGTCAAGACATTTTCAACTCTCTAAAACCTAGGACATCCATATGAGGATTCTGTAAACAGTTTCATTGAAAAACCACTTGTTTTATCCAAATTGTTATGCAAAACTTCCATCAGCAACGAAAATTGCATATTTTAGACATCCTCTCGAAACTCGAAAATTGTTTTAGCGAAGCTATGCCAGTAGTATGAGTATTTATTTACAGAGTTGCAAAATCGTTAAACGCATATCTTCCCGGTCTGGCATTAATATATAAGTATAATATACGCCCTCTGGCACTAATATGCTAGTTGTTCGCCGCGAACTTAAACCTAGCGAACACAATAAATTTTTCATGAGTTTTTATAAAATTGTGAATATTTCAAAAAGGACTTAACCGATTTTGTTGCCCCACGAACTTAAACATTCTATTTCATCAAAATCGGACCAACAAAAGTTCTAAAATTATCGCGTTACAAACATATATACATAAAATTTATTTTTGCCTCAAGTTGATATGTAGACCTCGTTCGCTTCGCTCGCTCGGTAAATAATTTGTCGGTGCAACTAACCTCTAAGCGTGTCAAATTCAACGTCAAATTTGACGTTGATCGCATTGACGCATCTCTGACGTTTAGACTAAATGGCGTAGGTACTTTGCGCTTTTCTGCGTACGTTATAGTTAACGTCAAAATTTACTGTGCTCTAAGAGCAGTATTTTTTTGTGTGTTTTTATAGCTTAAATATATATTTTAAAACCATTTTCTCAACCTATTACATTTGGCTTTTATTTTTTTCTTATGAACACATGTGTGTCATAAACACATACTAAGTGATTTGTTAAATTCTGTAATTTTCTATTATTCACGAAAAAATGTGACAGAAAAATTGAGAAGGAAAATTAAATTACGATTTTTGTCGAAAGTAGACTAACCGTTTTTTCTTTTTTTAAAATTTTTACTTTTCCGATGCCTAAATCCGAGAGAATTCCGGAATCCCTACTGTGGCAACCCTAATCGTAGATTAGGCACAGAAAATATTGGTTTTCCTAATAATCTTGATTGGATCGTGCGGACCTCCCCTAAGGTTTGAGTGTACAAAATATACGCGTGTGGTTACTCCTGGTAATTAATAAAATAATTGGTTATTAGGATCGAAATAGTATGATCGATAGTGGGTGCAATCAACAGTAAATAAAGAAAGTTGATTAAAATTAATGAAAGAAAATTACTTTAAAGATTCAAGTATTAAGTTTGATTTTAAAGAGGTAGGAAGTACCTTTTTTGGACGGCTGACTGTCACTTTTTCCGAAACAATTATTTCTTATCTGTCTAAAAAAAGAACATTTCACATTTTAAAAAAATACATCTCATCAACAATCGATGTTCAAGAACAGCATTTTTTATTTTTTACGTAATACGTACGTATTACGTAAAAAATAAAAATTTTGGTTCGTTGGCGATATAACAAACTTTCTTTTTTAATATCGATCATAACAATAATTTTGAATTCTCAGTTCGAATCGTACAATCACGAACAGAAGCCATAAACAAAACGATTTAATTTATGCCCCTTCCTTATTGCGATTCGGTGGCTGTTAAAAGGCTTTTACGATCTATGCCTGAGGAATATTGTGTGAGTTGATGATAATATTCGTCTGTAGTCATCCGCATAACGCATATCAAATAATAGTTCAGCTCCCGTGGGAATTCATATTGATTAAATCTATGTTTCGAGTTAACAACTATGCGTTGATTTAAAACTAACCAATGTGCAGTCATATTGTGCTAGTAGAAAAAGTAAGAAAGTGGACTCTGGGCTCCGACGCTCTATGGCGGTAAATAGATGTAGATAGTCGATTGACCTCATAAGCGATTGTTTATGTAACAAAAGTTGTGTGTCGTACGCCAGGCTGACGCAGACGAGTGAGGAAAAGGTTGGTTATTTGGCCAAACGTCAAACGAAATGAGTTCCGCCCATTCAAGTGACGCCTGTGCGCCTTTCATTGAAACACCAGGTTCTTGCCTTTTGTTACGCGAAATAATGTTTTTATTTCCTAATTTTTATGAACAGTAAACATTAAGCAATTACATTTTTTATTTAAAAAAATAATACTTAGGCGTCAACCTTAAATAAAAACCGAGGGAGAAGAAAAAGAAAAAGACCATTCATCATTACGTGATTTTCATCCAAAAATACTTTTTAATACATTTTTTTGAATGAAAAAATATAGGTGATGTGAGGTATATTATCCTAGAAATTTAAATACTAAAATCTTTGTCGACTACAAACTTTTCGACGTTTTAAATATTTTATATAGATCAGATCTCACGCGATAAAAGTTTCAGTTCTAAAAAATTTCATTGTACTCTTATTATCATTGGAATAAACAATTTTACGGCTTTTGGGGGCTAAATAAAATCCTGTTTGCACGATAAATCCTCCGAATTCAGGGTACGTTCGTAATTAAATGGAGCCAGATCTATTGCCAGTAGAATGTCCATAGGCATATAATTTAAATTACATTTTACGCTTGAATGGTCAAAAGATTTTTCTAAACATATCAAAGCTATTTCAAGATTAATTCAGAAATTACTCGCAGGCAATTTTTCACGTAAAATTTTAAACTATAGTATTTCTGAAAAAGCTGCTAGCATTTTAGAACGATCTGTGAGAAGAAATGTCGTTGTCGAGTCTCGTGCTAAATTTGTGATAGTCGGGAATGCTAGCACAAAAATAGGACGGTTTTTTTTTAATTCTCACCTATACGATGACATTTCAAATCTTTGACAGTCGATCATTTTCTGTAAAAATTAATGACATAACTCGTGTCACAATTTCTTTTTAACTTTTCGAAATAATGCTCACTTTGTTTCGTGTCTTGACTATTTCCTTCCTCTAATATTACATAGTAACCGTGAGTCTTTGAATGCCTAACAAAATGATCGTAATAGAATCCTCATCAAAATTCATAATTTAATTATCCAAATTTCATCTATTAATTAAAACATAACAGACTCGCGGTGCCAGTCACAAAGCGTTCCAAAATTAAAAACAGGTGTTGGTCGTACCATAGACTTTTTTTTCATTTTTATTCCAGGCAGGACTGAGTTAATATAACCTTCATATTGAGCATAAAGGCGCAGCGGGAGGTCGCCCCAATAATGTGTGCCTTCAACTAATGTGCCAGGTTTATCTTTAAAAAAAATGAACGTCGAAGAACAATGAGTATTTTTTGGAACGCGCTCTTTTTGGGAACGCTGTTTGTTCGAGTGTAGGCGTTGATTTATACACTTTACGTGTTTTAATAATTTTCAAATTCGGAATTCCGAGTTTTTCGGTAGTGTCGGGTTTGATGTCTTGCTTCGTGTATTCATTAATTTGTGTGTTGGAAAGTTTCCGACAAGAGTAAATATTAATTTCATATGATTTACAGGTCTGACCTGAGGCTATTTCCACAGTTTTTAAGCCAGTCTTTTTAATTTTCGTTTCATTTGATATTATGCCCTTGTTAAAGTGATGACGTCGAACCAAAATGACTCCGTTATCTCTATCCTCTATTTAATAGGTTCGCGGAATATTATAATTGAAATATTTCAAACAGATTTCATAGGATACAGAACGTGCACAAAAGTAATTTATAAATTCCCATTATTCTCAATTGTTTTCATGATTTCTTAATGTTCGCTAATTCAGGCTGAATTTATCTTAATTGCATTGATTTACATGAAGGCGATGTTTTTGACTTAAAACTGTTATTTTTATGTTATTTCCTTTAAAATTAATTTTGCAAAATAAATCACACACGACATATAATTTAGATAGATTGTTTGAGCTATTCGGCTATAATTTTCTTCCAATATATTCTTTCTTAAGAATATATTGGAAGACAATTATAGCCGCTTCACTATGCTATGGTCTTCCATAGGATTTAGAAGATAAGTAAACATTAGAAGCGGTGTTGTATATGGTTAAGTCTGTGGATCGAAAGGTGCCAGGTTCGAATCCTACTCGTGCCACATGAGTTTGTATACCAATCTGACTCATGTATAGTAGTTTTCATCGACCACCACTTGCCTCCGGTGAAGGTAAACATCGTGAGGAAACCTGCACACTGGTTGATCCTTAAGCATTTTGTTTCTTGGCAAACCACTCCATTAATAATGCCAAGAAATTTGTTGTGTGTTTCATTCCATGTATAACCACGACCCTCAGCCATGAGGAATACGACTATGAAGAGAAACATTAAAAAAAAAAAGAGAATACATATCATAAAGTTCAAATCTCTAGATTGTTGTAATACCAAACTTGATAAGTTATATAAATAGACACCAAACAGCAGAATTTATAGGTACGGTCAGCTAAAAATTATTAATTGACAACAATAGGCCCAAATATGGGCTAAATAATGTCTTCCACTGTGTGGCTGCCGTTTGCAACGAGACACAAAAGGAATGACTCACATTTCATTATGTTGGATACGCCCTTTATATACTTTGTGTGTACTTTGTGTACTAATGTGGTATGTAATAAATGAATGCGATTTTTTTTTGCGTTGGTGGTCCAGCGAATCTTAATCGTGTGCCACGTGAGTTTGAAATGTAGATTGTATTAATGCCAAACTTTGGAATTACATGTACTTGATATCGAACATCGATGTTATATTTAATTGTTAAATTCAAAAATGTAAATAAATAAAGAAAAAAATACTTAAAAATTTAATGAAACGATCTTTTTTTGTTAATCACTGTACTAATAAACAATTGTTGCGGTCAATAGCTACTATTTGTTATTTATCGATATATATATTTATCGATATTACGATGTCATTTCGTTTTCCATCAAAAATTGCGCCTTCACTTAAGTAGTTCAACTTTTTAATATATTTAAATACTTTAAACAGACCCTTGATTGCCGAACTCCTGCGACCTCTGAATGTGACCTTGAGGCACTTCCCCGAGGCAAACACAACCTTTAAACGTAATGAAGTTTAGGAATAATTTAATGTATAATCTGTGGGGATTTTCAAACAGATATCGCAGAATTGTAGTGGTTTAATCCATTTATTATCGCAAGCGAATAGTAATATATGTATAGTATATGACAATCGAACTGACACTTGGCGGCACCCAAACACGAGTTGACGCATGGCGATTCCAAAGTCGGACTCTGCGCTCCAGACCAGGTAATAGCAGAGAATGCAACCGAAAACACGCGCAAATGAAACAGAGAAAGTAGTAAACGAAATCAGAAAACAAATTATTGATTCCGTGATATGGCTTCACGGCAGTAACAGTTATATAGCTGTTTGACTTGATGTTTGCTTGTTATTGTTGCATTTGTTTGGTTTCCGAAATTGGAAGTATTATTATTTGTATCGTTAAAATCACAGAACGTTATAAAATACTTTCTCTTCTCAGTTATAATAAGTGCTTGAATTCGTCTTTGGGGGCTATAGTGTTGAGTATACTAACCGTAGTGTATACCAAGACGTATGTGCGGCAAATAAATTATATTTCTGACAAATTCTTTCCTTGAAAATAGGAAATTCCGGAAATATACAAGTAACATGATTACGTAAAATCATAAATATTTTTAGGGGCTATTTTGTTTATGTATGTATTTATGTACACAATATGTGTAAATATAAAACTTACAAATAGGAAAGTAATTACAAAGGTAGGTACTTATTTTTATAGAAATTTCTTCCAGTAGAAAGAAAAAGAAAAAAAGAGGTATTGGCGTGTACAGTCAACAGCATATATAGCGGCGAGTTTGCAATATATTTTGGTAGGTTGATGTGCTGTTGACTGTACAAGAAAAAGATATAAATAGGATACGATACGTCGTTCGTTTGATCAAATTGCTAATTTATAAATAACCAATTACTTATATATTTGGCAAATAATTGTCAATGGCTTCCGTTGATTGAAATATATTTGAACCATGGAATTAAATAGATAGATAAACTCTTTATTGCACCATTCACAAAGGAGTTATAAGTTACACGAATTAGTTGTACGAAGTACTTACTAAATCCATGATTTGAACCGAAGCCATGAACATAGCGTGCTAGAGAACTGCCTAAGTACCATTTCATAAATTTTTTTCTAAATCAATTAAAAGATCGAACCATGTCGGCCATTCTTGCCCTTCGAAATTCAAGATCGCGAAACATAGTGCCAAATTTCTTTTTTTACGGTCCCTGGGTAGCAGCCATTTTTGCCACTTTATCGTCGTTGTATTTCTTGTCTATGGACACCCTGTTATTTATGGCTGCGTCAGGAATTTTACGATCTGCCGTAGAAATAGTATTGCTGATGTAATGTCTCGTAGCGTTATGTAATATGTAATGTTTCGCGAAATTGGAGAAAGTTCGACGCGGCAAGTCGTAATTCTTCACACGACTGCTGAAATGAGAAGCGTCATATTTTTAGGTTAGGAAAACTTATTTATTTCACTTGACTACTATATGAATAAATAATATTTAAGTCTATAGAATTAAATATTATTTCTGGGGAATAACAGGGGTTTTCTAATTTGTCTAACAATAATTATTTGTTAGACAAATAAGAAAAACTTTTCAATATTAATTTCGCTGCAACTTTTGAACGGCTGAACCGATTTTCATGAAACATTGGCTAAGAACACTCGAGATAAAATTATCTAGGACACAAAAAAAAACTAAACCAAAATCCGTTTATCCGTTTGAGTGCTACGACGCCACAGATACACAGATGCACAGACAGACACGTTAACTTATAAAACCCCTATTTTTGCGTCGGGGATCAAAAATATGTACAATATCTTTGCTATACTTTTGTATACGACTGTACAAGTTTGACGTTTTCAAATTTGCGAACAGTAAAAAGCCCAATATAAGCTGTTAAGTGAAGGAAACACAGAAAGAGAAAATATCCTAAGTCGACTAAAGAAAGAATTTCGAATTTCCTTCCTTTCTTTTCTGGTTTATTCGCAGAAGAATTTACGGAACCGCAATGGAAAAATGCAAGTTATGACTAACCCGCGGGAACCGAAGATTATTATACTAATATAAAATGGCTAAAACACAGAATGAATCTCTCTCGTTCTCCCGTTTTTTTGTTTCATTCGCCTCTGTGACAACCCGAATCTTAAAATCCGACCGTGGTCCTTAATTTGCAGATTCGGCTGTCGTTTTACAACCCTCTTTGTTAATGCTGTTGTAGCCTCCCAGCTACCAAGGCTAGGCCCTTAGTCGCGTACGATATTCAGAGGAAGATAAGGACTTTTGTCAAAAAAATGTGAACACTTTTCTTTATAATAACCTTGTGTACTTGTGGAGCTAAATAAGTATTGTTTGATGTTGTCCTTTTCTAGAGAAACACTCAGACATACAAGTTTATTTGTTATATTATACAAATTAAAAAACCCCCGACTTTCAATATTCTGTTCGTTACAACTTTTGAACGGCTGAACCGATTTTGATCAACAGATCTAAGAACCACCGCATAAAAATTTGCTATGAAATAAAAAAAAAACGCATCCAAATTGGTTCGCCCGTTGATGAGCCACGTTGCCACGTACGCAGACAGACACACTTAGCGGTCAAACTTCTAACACCCCTCTTTTTGCGTCGGGAGTTAACAAACCTGCATCTTTCTGAAATGCTCCTGTGATGCAGTTGTTCCTGCACAGCGGTGATTATATATAATCAGATGACCACATTTTTTTACAGTCCTATAACACAAAACAAACTCAATCTAAAAGCGTCACACATCTGTTACAATTACTCAGTCACAGCCTAAGAAATATGGCGGGCATAAACATTTTTTACAATTCCCCAACTTCGACGAGACATGGGAAGTCACTCTTGGTACAGTCACGCTTATATTTTGGCTGTGCGCCAGCATCTTCGGAGTTATGACCTTTGACGACCTTAGGGAAAGGCTGTAGGAGATGGAATTCGGAATTATTTACCTAAATAATCTCCATTCCACTAATAAAATGCGATTTCATCACTACATAATATAACTCAAAAAGGCTTCACTGACTATACAAATAAACAATAACAAAATTCGCCCTGGGACTTCGCTCCCATGAGAAATTCAGGAGAAAAGGTGCCCTATGTGTTATTCCAGGTTATATTCTACCCGTGTACCAAATTTCATAACAATCGGTCCAGTAGATTTTGCGTGAAAGAGTAACAAACATCTTTACAAACTTTCGCATTTATAATATTAGTATGATAGGATTTATAAATGAATGCATACTATGTATATTTTAATCTTCAAAACTACGCAACAGTTTTGATGCAGGTTTTTTAAATAAAGGGATACAAGGGGAAGGTTTAGGCGTATTTAATATAATAATATAACAAGCGAAGCCGGGACGGGCCGCTAGTATCAATACTAGTTCCCAGTGGAGGAAAATATAGTGATTCGTGAGGACTGCACGCTGGTTGACAGTTTAAGTTCACTAGTGTGTGTACAGTACACTACTTGTCACGTTTATATCGGTACCTACCGACCTAAAGACACCTGACGTCACATCGGTGCCTTTAGGTGACTTGAATTTAAAATCACTCGATAGCTATTATAAACTACTGTCTAACTGTCTAAACCCAACCTATCAAGTGGCAAGTAGTCCCATACACATTAGTGAGTTCATAAAAGTCTCGCTTATTATCACACGAATAAGTTTGAAAACTTATAAACAAATAAATATATTAGGACAAATCACACAGATTGAGCTAGCCCGAAAGTAAGTTCGATACTTGTGTTACTTATGGGATACTAACTAAACTATACAATATTTTTTAATAAATACATAAATAACATAATACATAGATAAACATCCAAGACCCGGGCCAATTGGGGATCACACCCGGGGCCTCTCGGTTCATAGGCATTTTACCACTGCGCCACCGAGGTATATATATATATATATTTCTGCAGTATTTTTTCCAAGTACAGAATAATAGAGCACATTTGACGGTTGGGTAAGACTTCATTTGTTTGAAAAAAGCCAATTTCAGTCTACTCATAAGATTAGATGGAGATGGATATAAAGCCGACAGTTCACCAACATAACTTATAGCTCGCACAGCATAGCCAGACGAACTATCTCTCTCTCATCGCGTGTTATAGCCAAATGTGAAAAACATGAAACAAACAACAACAACAAACGCGAAATGAAAGCTCTTTATTGAAACAACTAGACATACGAACTGTTTACCCTTTCCTCTATCGGGTCTGCTGGAAGAAATTTCTTTAGAAATAAGCAGTAACTATGTACTATTATTCCACTTTTTCATTGTCTTATATATTCTGTTTCGTGTACATACGTTGGTAAATAAATAAACCGTTAAGTCCAAGGCCGGCGTAAAAAATAAACCATAATTTTGAAGATTCAACTGCGATTTCACAATCAGCCATCTGCATGACGTCAACCTTCCTTGGGAATGCCATTGTGGCCTATCGAATAGACTTTTAACTGCCTCGTACGAAATCCGTTGAAGAATATGAAAAAAAATTAAAGTTATATTTACCGATACGCGACGTAGCTTACCTCAAGTGGGTCGCCATCTTAAGAAAGAACTTCTATTCCAAATTAAAATGTTGAGATAATGCACTCTGTCACAGCGTAGAGCTACGTCACAGATTTGTCAAAATTCGAATAATTAGTAGCAATAGCCGAAATTATATTATATTTTAAGGTTATTATTTGAGAACTTATACATGTGTACGTTCAGTTAACCGCATATCATGCTATGCTGCATATATATCTTGATGCCGTGGTAATAGCGACGAATTTACAATGCATTGGACTGTATACATTTGCAAACGGCAAATACGGACACTCCATACAAAAAAAGCACACGCCAGCGTAAAATTGACATTTAAGGCACATGCAATCATTCGAAAAACTTTTGTTATAATATCTAACATCCAATTGGGTGTTCGTGAACTGAGAAAGCGGCTCTAATTAAAAATTTAATTTAAAAGCCTGTCTATAAATCTTTGCACAAGATTAACCTCAATGAATAGAATATATATTAGTTCGCAAATAGGACATTTCAATTTCATCTGAATACCAGCTCTGCTTTTCAATTACTCTGTGGCACAAAGTGGGGCAATTTCTTCTGAAAGCCTACCTAAGAATTCAGACTGTTTCATGAAACGAGTCTTTTTTTTTGTTGGGGCTTTTTAGAATTGCTTAGATATTCCGCATAGTTAAAAAGGAACAACACAAAGGTAGATTTTTTTGGCAAACTTCGCACAATATTGGCGAGTTTATATTGTTTTTTTGTGTTTGATAAATAACAAAAGTAATTCCGTAGTCCTTGTCATAAAGAACAAAACTACTTTTTTCTGTGTACTTTAAACATATGTACTTTAAACATTTAATAACTTTCACAAACTTCTCGATTTAGATATATATTATGCTGATAACCCTAAAATGCTAAAGAAAAACTGTTTTAAAAGTGAACATATTCGCTTAAGTATTCAATTTGTATTTCAATATACCTATATTATTAATTTGATAATATTATTTAAATCAGTAATATTTGTTAAAATGTATTCTCGAATATAGTAATTAGTAGCAAATTGATATAGAATGTTGGGCACGTCTGTCATAAATGTACTGTAATAACACTACGTTAAGTTATCAATATGTAAAATGTTATTGTCTTGTGTTTATGTTGTTGATGTGCCTAAATAAATAAATAAATAAATAAAATACATATAAATGACATATTTATGCAATACGCGCCACGAAAGGTGAGAGCAGTAGGTTCAGTATCAATAACCCGAAACTTAAATTATGAATGTTTGGAACAAAATTTTAATACAATATATTTTTTGATAAATCATTTTATCGTTCAAGACGATTGCTATCATACTTAATGCCTAAGTTCTAGATTATTCCATTATATCAATGATTTATTATGCCTTCCATTCATCAAACTCAAATTTTGCAACGTCACGTCAGTTTCTTGTATGATTGTTGAGTGGTGATATATCAAATTGTACAATTATCGAATCTGATTTGTGTATCGAATTATTCACCCTTAAATCTTAGTTATATTACCTTTGAGATATTTTATTTTATTCAAACTTTATTTACCGATATGGTACAAAGGGCGGACTTAATGCTAAAAGAATTGTCTACCAGTCAACTTTCGGGAAAACCTGATAGACTATTCATTGCGATGGGTGTAAATATTAAATGTTAATAAATAAACAACACTAAGTAAATATATGAGTAAACAGATACATGAAATAAAAATAGAAATACTTATAATAATTAAATATAATATATATTTATTTAAATGGCATGTCACACATGCTTTTTTTTACTTATTTTTGAAAATAATAATGAGATGAAAAAAATCTGGAATCGAGCGGGAATTTATCTATAATAAATAAAAATATATAGATCTATATACCATTATAATAAAGAGGTAAACGTTTGTGACTTTGTGAGTTTGTAAGTTTGAGACGGGTAATCTCCGAAACCGATTTCTAATTTTTTTTTATCATTAGAAAGGTACATTATGCAAGATTGCTATAGGCTATATTTTATCTTAAAATTCCCACGGGAGCGGAGCTCCGGGCAACAACTAGTACATAATATAATGTTTTTTTTTCTTTCAACACTAAAAATTTTGGTAGAAAAAGAAAATTTGGAAAACTATATACAACCGTGACTAGAATGATCGCAAATTGTCAAAGCGAAAAATGACAAATTGTACTCTCAACTGTATGTATACAAGAATGTATATATATATATATATATATATAATGTATAATGAATTATATAAACAAATGAATATTGATAAAATTATTTGCATTTTATTATATGCGCGAAAATTTCTTATAGCTATAAATATGATCACAAGTCATCTTGTCACTTCACCTAAATATATATATTTGTAGATTGAATATTAAAAATTGAAATTTTCAAAAAATGAGAAGGTGACCTTTAAATAACATTTTTACTTACGAGGTAAAGCGGATTACTTTCCATGTTCGTTACGAAGTTATATAATTCTGAAGAACTTACCTGAAAAGAAAAAAAAACATTAGTTGAAAATTTTTCACAACAGACATTTTTGACAAGAACTTTTATTGTTGCCAGAGATATCTTATTGAAGTCAATGCGTGACGTAGAAATCATGTCCGCGCAGTAAACCGTTGAGAAGCTCCCTCGTCGGGAGCCGTTTCTGGGTATCCCACCCAGAAACAGATCATCCAAATAAAATGTGTGTACATATTTCGGCTCCAAATATTTGCAATTGAAATTAAAGCTTGTAAAATTAACACTAGCGAGTTAAAGGCGAATATTACATATCTATATTAAAAGATAATATAAATCTGTTTGTCCGATATTCTCTCGATTCCAATCAACATAAAATGTTTCATCAGGTATGTACATTTTCTTAATGCTATTACATCGTAAATCATACTTTATGTTTCATATGCAGTAGACTCAATTACAAAAATTTCTTGCGAAAATATTTTGTATGACGTATGAAGTTTTGCAGGATAGTCTAAGGCTGGCTGAAACTTTTCAATGATCTAATTAATCAAAATGTAACTGATTGTCATTTATCTTATCAAAAAATATTTTAAAAAAAACGTGTTGCACTCCGGGAGTGCCGACAGAAGTGAAAACTTGAATATTAACGTTGTGCACTTTTGACGAATTACGAATTTTCGATCAGGGTCACGTGTCCTGACGCGAGTTAAACATTTTTTACCCTTAACAAAAAGTGCACGACGTCGCTAAAGAAGTTTTCACTACAAAAATAAATAAATAAATAAATAAATGAGGACAAACCACACAGATTGAGCTAGCCCCAAAGTAAGTTCGAGACTTGTGTTATGGGATACTAACTCAACGATACTATATTTTATAACAAATACATATATAGATAAACATCCAAGACCCGGGCCAATCAGAAAAAGATCATTTTCCATCATGACCCGACCGGGGATCGAACCCGGGACCTCTCGGTTCAGTGACAAGAACTTTACCACTGCGCCACCGAGGTCGTCAAATAAATAGTTTGATATTATTCTAAGATAAATAAAAGATACTCAGGTACGGTGAGAATTTCACATGAAAAATACTATATGTAATATAGAAAAACTGATATTTATACTACGTTTTTTAATAAAAACTGCTGGATTTAAGTGTATTTTGGGTAAAAAAAAAATATTTAAAAATCACTGTCAGAAAAATTAATATAATTTTTACAAAAACATTATTATATTTCATCGAAAATTTGTACGAAAATTAATATTTCATCGAAATATTTTTATCTTGCCTGGCGTTGTCGTATCCCAATGCTAGCGACAAGGACGCCTTTTTCCCTTACCATTTTGCATTCTGGCCATAATGGTAACAATATATTGATATCGTTCAGCCATATCCAACTTGGTCATTATTGGTGGTACATTCTTGCCACTCATTCTTCTCGACAATCTAAAATTAACTAAAGCCTAAATACCATCGAATTTCATCTTCATTTGTTTAAAAAAAAACTTTTATTGCACGAAATTACAAAAAATATATATGTACTGAACGCCATATGGCATTCTCCACCAGTTTCAACTATTAGACCAACCTGAGATAGAAAGGAGGTGCGATTAAGTCTTTAGTAGTTCTTTCTAGCTTGTAAACAAATTTGATTTGAATTTACCGTCTTATATTTACGATCTTGCATTACGTTTGAGTAAAATATATTTAAATAAATGTTTGACAAAAAAAATGTTCCCTGTTTCCTGGCCTATAATCGGCACCATCTCAAATAGTTTCAACTCCGGCAGCAGTTTGGCAGTTTGACAGGATCCACTGAGGAAAGTTGGTCCACATAAAAAGTGCCATTTATCCAATGACCCATCTCGACGACGCTACTTCCAGTATTTGCTTACTAAACTTCACTGCTGCAAGAGAATGTTCGTATTTATATAATTTATCATTATAATAACAAAAAATTAAGAGGGAAGGTAAAAAAATCCATAATTAATAATAAAAAGGCAACTAAGATTGGGTTAAAGTTAACGTTAAAGTTGACTGGAGAAACTCAATCTGTGTTTGCCGTTTACGCAGTAATGAATTTATTACTACGTAAACGGAAAACAGCACACAAAAAAAAATAATTCGCAAAACCTTCAAGCGTGATCCTACTCGTATTGTATAAGGTTCGTTAAAACAAAATAAGTTTTTTAAGAAAAAATCATGTCCGCGCAGTAAACCGTTGAGAAGTTCCCACGTTCGGAGCCGTTATTGGATGCACCATCATAATAATAAATCTCAGCTCAATCGGGTAAAAATACTTCAAAATTTAGTTAGGCACGATTCCACCGGAGACATAGTTACATTGCAAATTAAATTAAAGCTTGTAAAAAAAAAAGGTTGCTTTTATTATTTTTAGTCAGATGATTAAATTTATTACAAAGAGGACAGATTTAACAACATCAATAATTGACCGAGCGAGCGAAGCGAGCGTGGTCTACAAATGAACTTAAGACAAAAATATTTTTTTGTATATTTATGTATGTAACCCCATAACTTTCGAACCGTTGGTTCGATTTTGATGAAATTGAAAAGGTATGTAGGATCTATCAATAGAAATTTTAAGTTCGTCGGACAACAAAATCGGTTAAGTCGTTTTTGAAATAATCACAATTTTTGTAAAAATTTATTGTGTTCGCGATCGCGGTCTAAGTCCGCTGCGAACAACTAGTTAATATAAAATTATAAATATTATAAACACCAACATTTTTAAAGTGCCAAAGAAAGCAAATAGTAAATCAATCTTAAGGCTTCCTCATCCAACACGGAACTCTAAAAACGAAAAACTTCGCCCCTAGAAGATTGATTTCCGTCCCTCCTCCGAACGCAATCAATTAGCGTCGAGAAGCAGTAGATATTCTATAAGAACAATTAATAAAGGGCGCTTGGAACTGGGACCTTTTTAATTTCATACACGAATGACTAACATCCATATACTACACGTCTATACCTACTTATTATAATGCGAAAGTCTGTATGTCTGTTCCGCTTTCACGGCTTCACAGCTAGACTGATTTTGATGAAATTTGGTATGCTTATAATTTTCAAAAATAGCCTATTTTTTCAAATTGATATGACTATAATGGGGGTGTGAAAGTTTGTATGAAAATCGTTTCTCCTCCGCTTTTGCGTTTTGAATAACTTAAAAAGCAAAGAAGAAAATAATAAAACACCGGTCGAGTGAGAGTTAGAATCGTTCGAAGGTTCCGTAAATAGTAGCATTTTTGTATGAACTAAATAATAAGTATTTCAGATCTATTCCCATGTGCTACAAGATGTCGATTCTTGCTTGCTGTCACTATTCTAGACCAAGCACCCTAGCCCCGATTAATAGATTTTGGAGTTCCGTACCGATACGATCATTAATATTGCAAAATACAACTAATATAACAAACTTAACTAAACTTCGAAACATCAACAAGGCCTACCACGAAACACAAACACGTAGGTACCTAGCACGTTACTAACGTCCACAGTCCACATGCTGTCTCTTTTTCTCATATCGTGTACGCATCGTGTAAAAAAGAAAGAACATGTGGACGCAATGT